>NW_019525437.1:2991771-3052672 GCF_002814215.2 Seriola lalandi dorsalis
TAATGAAGGGAAGAAGAAGTGATGAGGGGAAGGTGGAGGAGAGAGCGGGAGTGTGTGTGTGTGTATGGTGTGTTTAGGTAAATCAGAGTGGAGGTGGCAGGTCTGTGAGATGAGGGGAGTCTGCAGGGTACAGATGTCTGTTGTCAAATCAGATCACTCTCAGTCACATGAACAGATGCCATCCCCAGGCTCACCGTTTGTATGTGTGTGTGTGTGTGTGTGTGAGAGAGAGAGAGAGAGAGAAAGAAAGAGAGAGAGAGAGAGAGAGAGAGAGAGAGAGGGATGGTTTCTATGGGAGGTGTCACCATCACTGTTTCCCAAATTTCCCCTGGGACTCTTGTGCATTTCTCTGCCTGAAACTTGTTGCTTCTCGCAGCTGAAAACATTTTCTTACACCAAGGTTTCATCTCCAGGGATCATTTATTTATCCGATTTATTTATTTTCTCTTTCATTGCCGTTTTTCATTTCACATTGGAAAAAAAAAATCTCATTCTGTCCCCATCTGGCTTCAACCGAATAAATCTGGTCGGATGACAAAAAAACATATAGATTTAGATTTCATTTGTTGACACTCAGACAGAAGTTGTGGTTCTTTTTTGTGGCTGGATGTAAAAAGTTCTGTTCTTGTTTCACCTCTGCAGTGTTATTTTTTGGTGTCTTCAAGTCCCAGAAGGAATCTCAGTCGCTGCCAGAGATTCAACTAGAAAAAGGAAAATATGACCTTTGCCAAGACGTTCCACTGACTTACAGTAAATTTTAGAGTTGATTTAAAATTTTTAAGCTTGTTTTTAAGGCCTTCCATGGTCCCGCAATCCCAGTATCTCTATGAAGCAGGTAGACCCCTCAGGTGGTCTGGAACAGGGTGAGTTCCCCGGTCTCCATGAAAAGTGGAGCTTTTAGCTTTTAGCTTTTAGCTTTCATGCTCCAAGCCTCTGACACATGTTTCTTATTCACATCATTGGTTGCTGATCTTATTTTATTTCCTTAATAGTTTTCAACTCACATTTATTATCTATGTGTTTAATTGTGTTTACTTTTTTTCTTTTTTAACTTTTGTTCTTTTTTAACAAACAAAAAACAAAACAAACAACAGCAACAAAGAGCTCAGCACAACATTCATCTAAACAATCAGCATAAATAATAATGACAGTTAACGATACATTGTAAAGGAAAAAATAATAATGACATAACCATATATTCCCCCTTTTCCTTAAATAAAAGTAAATGCCACAATATAATAATAACAAATGGTGTCCATAACTAGTCATGGATCAAATCTGAAAGTGCTGAAGCTGCTGTAGAGTTTGAAAGATTGAGGTATGAAACATGTTTACTAATGTTTAATCTTTACACCGTCCACATTTCCCACATTTCTCTGTGGCTGCAGCTCC
The DNA here is from genome assembly GCF_002814215.2 of Seriola lalandi dorsalis. NCBI lineage: Eukaryota > Metazoa > Chordata > Actinopteri > Carangiformes > Carangidae > Seriola > Seriola lalandi. The sequence goes on from NW_019525437.1 coordinate 2,993,164, forward strand.
TGCGATAACTTCCTGGAATCAAATGTGCTATTTAAATAATGTTTTGTTTTGCTCATTTGAATGACAATAAATGAGAAATCTAACTGACAAACCAGCTATTATATAAATAAGACTAAGCAATAATGACCTCATGTCGCCTTTCTGTTTAAACCTCTAATGTAGCTACGAAGATGAAGACCGGCAATTAGACGTGAGGAATCTGTTTTTGAATCAAACTTTTTTCATGGGGAGAAATTCAGACATATTTCTGAGAAGTAATAATTTAAAATCAAATGGATTGCTCCTGTGTGTGTGTGCGTGTGTGTGTGTGTGTGTGTGTGTGTGCGTGTGTGTGTGTGTGTGTCAGAACCACCCACCCTGATGATGCTTGTCTCTCACGGTGCCGCCACATTATGAAGAGATGAGCTTTGAAGTGCTCTGGCCGACATGCTCCTTCACCTGAGAGGAAAATCTGTTCTTCTCTCTGCAGCCAAATTATTCATGAGAGACCGAGAGAGAGAATCTGCTCTTCGCTTCCTCTTCTCTGTAGATACTTGACGTCTGTGTGTGTTCATGGGTGAATTCTCTTTGTTCAGTGAGGCTAGATGTTGTTGAGCAGGTCGCTCCACCACTTTGGTCCAGCGTACAGTTCATGACCTGTTTCTAAAAATAACAACATTCCCAAACTTAACTTTTATCCAACTTCAATCAGTCGTATGTGCAGTGAGTGGTGCAGCCTCACAGAGGTGCAGTATGCGCACGGCTGTAGAATCTTAGACACACAACTTTTCAGAAGTCCAATAGCTTCATCTATAAAGCCTCTCAGCCTGTTGACGTCTACTTTCGCATTCATGAGGCAAATAAATTCTCTCAGCAGGAACCAGAGTCTCAGCCTCAACCTCAAAGGTTAGAACATGCATGTGCAGCTGTTTTTGCAGCATCTTTAGCGTCTTTTACAGTTCACAGCAGACAGGGAAAAGATTACAGACGCATGTGGAAAACCCACAGGGACAAACTGTTTGCATTCTTTCATTTGCATTTGCTGTTTAAATAAATTTAATGAAAGTGAAGCTGGACAGTTCTCAGAGGGGACGGAAAGGTTTGAACATAAACAGGGAGGCAGGTGACAAATAATTTCATCATTGATTATGCAAAAAAACTATTTTCTTATTCATGTGATTAATTATTTTGTCTGTTAAATAGACTAGCATAGACTGTAAATAAAGATGGACGTAGCCTCTGTAATGTCACCCACAGGTTTCTGAAGAGCAGTTTTCAAGCTCAGAGTGAGCTGCCCCACCGACACCATCTTGGCAGTGCCTGACTCCGCCCCTAACTCCCAGCTGATCCAAAAATTTAAAAAAACAAAGATAACTTTATGCCTTAATAAAATTATTAATAAATAGGTGAGTTATATAAACAGTTGTCATGAAGGAGGATATTAGCTCCAGAGACCAATAGTGTTTTTGCACCAGGCTGTAAACATGTTTATTTCTGCTGTAAAGTTGGACAGTTTAACATGGGAGTCTATGGAGCCTGACTCTAGTGGTCATTAGAGGAACTGCAGGTCTTAAGTGTTTTTCAGCCCTGGATGTTGATACTTGGTTAAATGCAGTGAAATAGTGAAAAAGAGCTCCAGGTGACATCTTCAAATACCTTAAGTTGTCTGACCGATGATCCACTACTTAAAATATTCTGTTTATATTGATCTGAAACAAAGGGATGCAGCAAACATTCACTTTGGAGAAGCTGGAACCAGAGAACAACTGACAGGTCAACTCACAGCTGGATTAAATGTTTTATTAAAACCTAAAAATCTGCCAATTAATCGAGTCATTGTTTCATCTTCATACCTGATATTGAATAAAAAGCTGTTTTTTTTTTTTTTTATTTTCTTCCCAGCGTCTCAGTTCTGACAGCGTCTCTTTGTCTGTGTGACGAGTCTCAGGTTTCATGAAAACTGGTGCAGAGCTGCATCATTCACCACAAACACTGAGATAATGTGGGTTGAGAAACAACATGAGAAATCTGCATCAAGCTTGTCATGCAATATTCATAATTCGCCGTGAAAATGTCTATGAAAAAGTGTTTCAGAATGAAAGAAAGAAGGGAAAATAAAAACCAGATCAACCAGACTCTGTTTTTAATAATCCATGTTCCCTCTCAGTCTTTTCCTCTGCAGCTCAGCCTCTGGTCATTAATTAAAAAAACCAAAGCAGAGAAACACCAGATTCTGATCTTCTTCTACAGTAAAAAAAAAAGACGTCAAAATGATAATTTAAAGCAGGACAAGATTCTGAGCGTTTGGGGTCTTTTGAAGAGTCTGACAGAAAGAAGCTTCCTCCATTCTTCTCTTCCTCCAGTTTGATCTTTCTCTCTTACTCTCGGCAAATTAGTACATGACCCAATTTCTGTCACTTTTTAAGCAGACTCCGTTTTTTTCTTTTTTCTTATTTCTGCAGCCGTCTGTAGGAGTTAGATAACGCTGACTCGCAGCCTCCTGGTGGGTGTGAGGGAGCCTGTTTCTCACTCATATAGATTCTATATACGTGAAGAAGTGAGTGTACGGCTCAGTGTGTTGCCTGGATGCCTGAAAAATGCAGAATCCACACATTCACTGTTGAGAGCGCATTGCATCATTTAGCGCTGGGAGGCAAAAAGAGGGGAGCGGGTGAGGTGTGAGGTGGGTGAGGGGGGCGACGCGGGTCCGGTGTTAAGTAAAGCTTTTTGAAGTGTAGCCCGGTTCCTGTTCGATCACTCCCTCCACACTCAGCTCCGCTTTCATCTCCTATTTCCTTCCTCAACCTCCTGCCATCCATCCCTCCATCCATTCATCTACCCGCCTCCTCTTCATCCTCCAACACCATCTCCATCACCAGCATCATTACGCCGGCTCCGTGCTGGGCCTCACACACTCGTCTGTCTTCCCTCCTTCTTCTTCTTCTTCTTCTACGGGGGGAAAACATGAGGAAAAGAGGGCAGGAGGAAGAGGATGAGGATGGAGATGAAGAGCAGTGATGGAGATGTTGTCAGGAGGAGAGAGATGTGGAGCTGCAGGGAGTAGGGTGTGTGTGTGTGGGGGGGGGGAGTGCCTCGTCTGTCAGGAGGAACAACTGCAATGCCCTTGGCCGAGATGAGTGGCGACCATAGAGGCGCACACACAAGTGGAGTGTGTGTTTTCACAAGTCTGTAAATGATCTTGTACACACTTGACGTATGAGGTGGGTGCAGTGGGTGGGGGTGAGGGGTGAAGCCCTGCTTACATACACATCCTCAGCAATCATCCTTGTTCACGCTTAAGTCCCACAGTCACACATTTAAATTAAAAGTCTGACTTCCTTTTTGTCAACAAGTGTTTAGAAAATTTCCAAACCAACCGTTAAAATCACACAGACCGCTTTGTGTTGTGTTGACAGGTGTTTCTATTACTTTGTCCAAACCATTCGGATCAATGAGGGCAGACTGAACAACAGACACATCCTCCAAGATGATCATAGAGTTGAATCAACACGCCTTTAAACGCACCGTATGTAATCTCTGCCGCTAGGCATCTCTCAGTCAAAACAATAAGAAAAGACAGAGTTTAATGACATTGTGGAAGAGCGTGGGATCATGGGAGGTGTTGGATTCCTTCAGTGTCAGTCCATCAGGAGCTGAATCATCCACAGAGGTCTCCTCCTCTCCAAAACAAACAGACGAGGTGATTATAACCAGTAAAAACACTGAATGAAACTGTTTGACGTTAAAAATCTGATGCTTTTCATTGGACCCAGGATGTCTCGGAGGGGCTGGGAGCCGGGTGTGCTCAGCTTGTTTCTCTGATAAATCAAAATCCAGGGGCCAGTTGCACAAAACAACCTTAAGATTTTCCTTCAACTCTGAGTTAAGGTTTCCTCAAAATAAAGACAGTTGCACAAAACATCCTCAAGTCTTCTCTTTAAAGTTTCCTTAAAATGTTCACTTTAGGTTTTCTCCTTATCTTAGTCTTATACTTAAGGAATGACTTAAAGTCATATAATATATATAAATCCATCATCTGGTTAAAATATATAGTTGAAAACCACCAATATCTTATAATGTTTCTTACAAATGTGGCTTAAACTAAATAAAAAGTCAATTTTGACAGTTGTGATGCAGAGAGAGGATAGTGACAGGTGACCAAATGAAACATACCGTTACTATGATTAAAATAGCTGAAAACATCTGGGATAATGTAAGAACACAATTCAACAACATATAGAACATAGGTCTAGTTGTTTAACCTTCATGAAGGAGGATTTATTGCAGGACTGAGTTAGTTTTAGCGAGCTGTTCCTAATAAACTGACAGCTCAGTGTTTGAATATATTGTATTTTCTCTCCTCTCCATCCTCCCGGGGGCCGTGGAGGAAATGCGCTGCAGTGATGGGAAAAGGACATGGGGAATAATTGCTGCTTTTTGAGAGGCGACCGAAAATGTGAGACCTTTTCACGTGGTCCCTGAAGGTTTCATTCATGTGTGTTAGAGCAGACGGAGCCTCTCAGGGATGAAGTGGGAGATGCGTCTGCTCTCACATGTGAGTGTAACTTTAAGATCAAGTGTCCATCAGAAACACCTGCAGAGAGACGAGCTGTCAGGAAGCAGGTTTAATTTAAAAAACCATGCACTCTGAGTCTTTTGTTCCATCACTCTGCTGCAAATCGAATAAAAACAGCTTCAGGAAACTTATTTCAGCGCGCAGAGTAAAATATTAGTGAGCAATTACAGAGGGAAAATGCAGACATGCAGGTTTTGTTAACTAATGATGAGCTAAATGGCAGCATGAAAGGTCAAACAATTCAGATTTACCGTCATTACCGTTCTGGTCAGTGGATTCCCATGTGTTTAGACTGAGATTTCATTTAAACTTGACTCATAATCTAAATGCCAAGCTCGCATTTTACACACCAATCAGCCCGGCTGCAGACACGACATGTGAATCATTGTTTCATAACCTTCTCTGACACGTGGAGCCGGTTTTAGGCCTGAACTGGATTCATTCCTGATTTAAGGATTTACACGCTCCGTGTAAATCCGTTTGTGTTTAATGCAGGAAGGAGGATAGATTCAGCTAGAGTGAAACGAAAGGAGAAGAAGTGTGTGAAGCTGATTCGTCGGCAGCCAGCAGTGTTGTTATAAACGTGACAGTGTGGTGCTGAAGTGAAATATGGCCTCAAGTCTCTGCTGCTGCTGAACTTCAGCCTCACAGTCAGTTTTCATTAGAACAGTCTGCTCCGCCATCATCACAGCTGCTGGCCTCGAGACGTCCTGAAGGAGCACGACCATTCATCACAGCTCAAACACACACACACACGCACACACGCACACACACACACAATCTTTATCCTCCCTTCATTTACTGCTGTCAGTGTTTGTGAGAAGCAGTGTTCCAGCCACAGTAGCAGCGTGGATCCAGAGATGGCAATGTTGGTCTGAATGTGGGTTGGTCCACCTCTTTGGTCCAGACTGAAATATTTCAACATCTATTGGATGGATTGCCTTGAAGGATTAAACATTCATTCCTGGTCAGATGAATCCCTCTGAATTTGATAAAAATGATTCAAATCAGTGCAATGTCAACATCCCACCCTGTCTCCAAACTACGTTTCTATAGAGATAAACTGCCACAGCAAATACGTTTTGTAGAAAATGTAATTGTGATTGGATTATATTATACTAAAATAATGTGGATATGTTGCTGTGGGAGTGTAGCCTCTGTGACGTCACCCACTGGTTTCTGAAGAGCAGTTTTCAAGCTCAGAGTGAGCTGCTCCACCGACACCATCTTGGCAGTGTCTGACTCCGCCCCTAACTCCCAGCTAATCCAAATATGGTCAAAGAGGAGGGGCGTGTGTGGAGCTGACACTTTGGTGTATACCGGTTTGTGGCAAGCATACGCTCCCCCACCTGTCACTCAATGAGGCCACGCCCTCAATTCTCCATGACTTTAGTTCTTAATAAAATGTGAACAGGTGAGTTATATAAACAGTTGTCATGAAGGAGCAAATTAGCTCTAGAGACCAAAAGTGTTTTTGTACCAGGCTGTAAACATGTTTATTTCTGCTGTAAAGTTGGACATTTTAACATGGGAGTCTATGGAGACTGACTCACTGTTGGAGCCAGACTCTAGTGGTCATTAGAGGAACTGCAGGTTTTGGTTTTTCAGAGTTGGCTTAATTTTTCTGCCTCTGAGGTTGATGCTTGATTATGACCCATAGCTACGTTCTGTTGCTAGGCGACATTAAGTGGTCATAGTAATTATGACAGGAGCAACGGGAAAAGTGCGGAGACGTAGTATAAAGAGAGACAGTCCAAGTCAGGAGGAGTTTGGGGTGGATGGATGAATATGACAGAGAGAGTGGTGCTCGATTCCCATGTGAAAGCTGCAGGTTATACCTTCTTGATTTGTATATGATTAATGTTGATTTGACATTATGGTTCAACAGTTACCTGATGGATTGCACTTAAGTTTGGTCCATATATATACATGTGATTAATATTTAATATCATATTCTATTTCCTGTGGGATGTGTCCTAATGACTGTGGTTTTCTCTGAAAGGAGAACTCCATCAATTGCGCACTGAGGCTAATGCAGCAGAGCAGAGCGGCTCCTGTAGATTTAGACTTTTAGTTTTTATGGCACTGAGTGCTCTTCGACTCTGAGGGAAGCAGAGTGTAAACTGGGACACGACTGTTATCACGCATCCAGAGTTTACTGCACATTCCTCTGATTTCCTGTCCTTTTTTTGATGTTTGATTGCAGTTCAAAAACCCAAGTGCCTTCATTTCATTATATCACACTCATCCACTCATACACTCACCCATTGTTGGCTTTTTTCTCTTGCACACACACACACACACACACACGCTGCTCTCCTGCAGTCGCCTATATAACTGAATATTTAATGAAGGTGTCGGAGCAGCTTACTGTATTCAGACGGGACGCTGTTCACTTTATGCTGCTGATGGAATATTTACACCCCAGAGAGGAGACAGCTGCTGTAACCACAACTGGCCTTTGAAGTTGTCTCCTCTCCTCAAAGAGCAGAGAGAACACGAGGGATGGAGAGAACAGCATGAGAGAGGAAGAGGAGAGACGGATGCATTAGCGGCCGCAGACGGCTCGCTGTTAATTGATTGCCCTCTGCTGAGGCGCCTGATGTGCTGTTATTGCAGAGGGATCTCTCACTGTTTCCCCGAGGTTGATGCGGGTGTGTAGACGCTGCTGAGTCAGTGTTTGGGCCCTGTGGTGGGCAGGTGGCTGCAGCTGCAGGTGGTGGAGAGCTGCACCTGTTTGCTCCTCTGGCATCTGATGCTGAGTTACGTTAAGTTTCAGGGGATGTCTGTCAACGGCAGGGTTCTGGTGGATGTTCCCCAGCCCCGCCGTGGCAACAAACAAATGCACAATCATACGACTGTGTTAACCCACTAGGACCTGAGTCTCCCTCTAAAACCTCAACACAACCTCCTAAAATCTGAGGGTTTTCTGAAAAACCTGACGTTGACTAAAACCTTTATTTTCTTAGCTACAGAAGGCGAGAAAGGCCATACTCACAAATATTTCTTTATCCCGTTAACAAAGATCGTTATCTGGAGATAATGAGACATTATCGGGAGAAAACGTTTTTTTTGTTATCCCGAGGAACAGGATATCGGTTTCCGTACTCATCCTCCGAAGCAGATAGAAACATGAAATAAAAACCATTTGAGACCTTAAACCTTTGACTTCTATATATCGCTGGCGTTGCCTTGGAAATTGTTTATGGCTGGAAAAACAAGTAACTTTGTCAACATTAGTTCAGTTCAATTTGTTTTTAGAAATGTTGATGAACATTAGGATAAAGCAAAGAGCTTAAGGTCTCAAACAGTTCTTATTCCATGTCTCTATCTGCTTCAGAGGCAGAGAAATAAAGCTTTTAGTGACAGTGTTGCATCAGGTGACTCTTTACCTCTTTAACTAGCTAAGTTGCTGTTTTTGCTGTTTTCATGCAGGTAACTGCTGTAATCTGCTTCAGTATCGCTCCTTTTACTGAGGTTGTCCAAACCACGACTTTAAAAATTTGTTTTGTGGCTAAAATCACAGAAAAAACAAACGAAATACATTTCCCATAATGAATGATTTCCTGACATGAATTTCAGCGAATCGCAATGGATTTCATTGGTCACGTCTTGAAAACATCAAAATCATCAATCATACTACGCGTGTACATCTGATCCGGCCTTATAGGTTAACAGGGGGGCTGTGTAAACAAACAGAACTCAATACATTTAAAAGTTTATATTCAGCATTACAGAAATGCACTGTATGTATCCATGAGGTCTAGATGTGTTGAAGTGCACATTTGCAAACCAGTTTACATCCATGATTACGTGCTATCTTCTTCTTTCCCACCTCTGTTGGCACATTGCTGCACACCTTGGCCCGTTACATAGATGTTTATTGCTTCACCTGTGTGCACCTGGTGTTGTCATTATTTTTACCTGCTTAGTAAATCTCAGGGTTATGGCATATAAAAAAAAAATGACAACCCCTTGTGGTTGAAATGAGTATTACAAAATGTTCCCACTTGCCTCTTGGGGCTTCTATGTCCTCACACATCACAGCGAAGGTAAGATTTCAAGTCACGTTTTCTTTGGGCATCATTTGCAGACGTTCCTTCAGCTGTGTGTCCAGGCTCTGCAGCAACAGCATCATCTGATGTTGTTGCTTTTCTTTGCTTTTGATGCTTTTCACTGGCTGGAAACCCGAAGAGGAAAAAAAACACGCATGAGGAACAGGAAAAGTCTCACAGGGTCATGTCCAGTTCTTTACAAGAGTTAAAAGTAAAATAACATAAAACGCCTCATGCCTCTGCATCACCCCTCTGTTTTTTTAAAGTTATTTTTTCAGGCTTTTTGTGCCTTTATTGATAGAGCAGTAAAGAGAGACAGGAAGTGGGGAGGCAGAGAGAGGGGGAATGACATGCAGCAAAGGGCTTGTCTGATGTGGGACTCGAACCGGGGGCCAACTGCTGCAAGGACCTCAGCCTCTGCACATGGGGCGGATGCTCAACCAACTGAGCTATACAACGCTCCATCCCCCTGCCTTTTAACCTAGTTTCTCTGTAGTCTCTTGTCTGGTATTGAGATATCTGAGGTGCAAAAGAAGGAGAACGTGAAATTCTGCTCTAATATCTCAGCTGGAAGTCGAGCTGCAGAGAACGAGAAGACACAGCGTTTTTTATTTAAAAAAAATTTATTTCATGTTTGTACGTCAGCCATGTGGATCCAGATAGACTCTCCATCAGGTCTGTGTCATGACCCGTCAAGTTACTTGAGTTCATGATTCTTTTTCTTTAATGTTTTCTGTTTTATTTTGGTAACCATTGTCTTGTCTAGTTTCAGATCCCACGTCCTGTCAAGTTTCCCTCCTGTGTGATTACCTGCCCCGCCCTAATGTGTTTCACCTGTGTCTCATTGTCTCCCATCTCTTAGAGTATTTAGGTCCTTGTCTTCTCCTCATGTGTTGCCAGATCGTCTTCACCTCCATGTGAGTGGTCCAGCATTTTCGCGTGTAGTCCCTTGCGTTTATGTGATTTGCCTGTTTTTGACCAGTGAGTTTTGCCTGCAGATTTGGATACTTTTGCCATATTGATTGATTACCTGTGTACCGATTTTTGGACTGATTAAACCTTGAACCTGATCCTCATCTGAGTCCGCTTTGTGGGTCCACATCCAGTGTGTGCTTGACAGTCTGATCTGGTGGTGCATCATCACTATATTTTTGAAACCAAATGGAAAACTATACTTTTTTTTTCCTTGGGCCCCACTCAACATAAGAAAACATAACATGAGAAAACTTGGCAACGGTTTGACAACCCGGTTGCAACAGATTTTTTACACAACTACACTCAAATTCATCAAGTCCTCCAAATTGATAATGAATTAACTAACTCCACTGTCGCTGAGTCGTCGGCAACTGCTTGTTGCAACATCTGAATTCTACCATTCAAACTAATTTTGTGAATATGTTGTATGTAATCATCTTTAAGCTGTATGCTTAATTATAATGTAGACTGAACAAAAATATATATGCAACACTTTTATTTTTGCTCCCATTTTTCATGGGTTAAAATAAAAGATCTAAAACTTTTTCTATAAACAAAATATGTCTGTCTCTCAAATGTGGTTCATAAATGTGTTTAAATCTGTGTTAGTGAGCATCTCTCCTTTACCAAGATCATCCATCCAACCGACAGGTGTGGCATATCAAGATGCTGATTACACAGCATAATCACTGCACAGGTGCGCACTGAGCTGGTCACAATAAAAGGCCACTTTAAGATGTGCAGTTTTATTGTGAAAAAAGACATTTATTAGCCACCGAACTGTTGGTTTCTCATCACTTGATGTGCATTTTTTGGGGGGGAGGATCATGGATCAGAACCCTAACTCTAAATCCATCCTGTTATTGTGAGCAGCCAAGGGCGCACCTGTGCAGTAATCATGTTGCGTAATCAGCATCTTGATATGCCACACCTGTCAGGTGGACGGATGATCTAGGTAAAGGAGAAGTGCTCACCAACAGGGGTTTAAACACATTTGTGAAGAAAATGTAAGAGACATCAACCCTCTGTGTATAAAAAAAATTTCCATGGGAGCAAAAAAAAATCTTTTTATATTGCATTTATATTTTTGTTCAATACACATTCAGTTTAAAAAAGCATTACATTTATGACAGTTAAAGATGAAGGTTATTAGTTATGCTTTAGAAATTACCTTAATTTATTTCAGCTTCGTATGATTACAGTTTTAGTGTCATTTTAATTTTCCAAATCATCTGAATTTGGAACAAAACTTCATTAAGTGACATGAGACCGTGTAACAGTACAGGAGTGCTGCTTCATTATAAAACAACAACATTATTTATGACTGTGTGAGCTAAATCTGTTGCTCAGCTTTCTCACCGCAACACTGTCGTAAATCAGAATTAATTGCTTCGGCGGGAAACATCAATATGCGGCCTCTGATTTCATTTCCACGCGCTCTAATGTGATTTGAGTGCTTCCTGAGGTGCCATACCGAATGTAAATGGGACAATAAAAAAAGCAGCATGAGGAGGAAAATATAACAAGTCTTTTAGTGCAATAATGCAGCTCGCTGACGGCTGCAGCCGCGTCACAAACACACAGCGACTCTGTTTATGAGTTCACGGCGATGACATCTTCATGAGGAGAATTTGTGTTTTCAGGTTCCCTCCACTCAATCATTTTTATCCTAATGTCTCTCTTCATGCCCGTCTCTGTCTTTGTCTGCAGATCTCACTGTTGTGTTGTTGTTGCAGCGCTGGACACACGCTGTCAATCTGTGTGATGCTTGTGTGTGACAGTCGAGTGGTTTGTCATTACAATCCCATTCAGCCGAGACTGTAGTTAATCTGCCGTCACAATAATCACATTTATGTGCAGACTGTGGATGTTATCTGACGCGTTGTCTGGCTGCCTTTATGTGCAAACAGGCAGTAAAATGCAGGAAAATAAAACCAGAAGATTTGTTGATAAAAAATGATCAGATATTTAACAGCGAGGGTGGATGCAAGTCTTTGTTCAAGATGTTTGCAGCACTCGCAGTGTTAAAAAAAAAAAAAAAATGTGAGAGATGAGAGAGGAGATAAGGAAGCAGTAATGCAGCAGAGCGCTGTGGTGTCAGAGTCGGAGCGAAAAGCAGAGGACAAAGAGAAACACAACAACAGTCAGAAAAACAAGACGGCGACCTCTGCGCAGCGGAGACACCACACCTGTGCTGAATTAGCAGCCTCCCCCTCCCCGGGGTTACCTGTGATAAATCTGCTACATCTCTTCCAAATGACTTCCTGCTCATCTACGTCCTCACTGCTCCTACAGACCCCACAGAGATGGAGTTAACACATAACTCATCCAGCTGCTGGATCAAAGATGAAAAGTATTCTCTTGTCTGCTGCCCTACAAAAAGAGACCGGGAATGAGAGAAGGGTGTAAAGTGATCAAGTGGCCCCCGTGAAGTAGCTTGAACCTTAATTCCTCTTTATGCTGATTATTCATATAAAAATATACATAAAACTGGCAGCAGCTCAAGCAAAGGTCCAGATGTCCCTCTGTAAGGCAAAAGTTAGAAACTAGCTAAGATTATTTAGCTAAACTGTAACTTAAACAAATGTTAGAAACTAGCTAACATTAGTTAGCTAAACTGTAACTTAAACAAAAGTTAGAAACTAGCTAACATTAGTTAGCTAAACTGCAACTTAAACAAATGTTAGAAACTAGCTAACATTAGTTAGCTAAACTGTAACTTAAGCAAAAGTTAGAAACTAGCAAACATTAGTTAGCTAAACTGTAACTTAAGCAAAAGTTAGAAACTAGCAAACCAGCCACTGACGGAAGAAGGCAGAGGGGATGTTCAGCTAACATCAAGGTAAAGAAATGGTATGATCCACTTTAGGGGTGTCTGAAATTGTAAGATTAGATAGATAGAACATAACTATGGGAAATATATTTTAATATAATAATTACAGGTAATACAGTAATTCAAACCCTGGTTATATGGGATGTTTGGAAAGGCAGTCGACAAGTGACATACATTTTTCATTTAGGTGATAAAGAGGAAGTAAAATTTTAGTTGATCGCGGCTCATAAACTAAACGACATGAAAAGCAAGAGGAAATATAAACAGCTGATCTGCAGCATGTTTCCAGCTCCTCTGACCGCATTCATTCAGAGCTTTATAGATCAAAACAATCTTAATTTCCTGAGACAAGTGCACCAATCAAATGAATTTCAAGAACATCATTCAGCCACGGTCAGCTTCTTTGCTGTTTTTCTGCTGCGTTGCTTATCAGTGAGTGAACATCTTCCACACTCCATTTTATTGTCATAGAAACCACCATGCATGGCTTCATGTCAGCAGCACACAGCCTCACCTGATGTGCACATGTGAAACAAGCCTGTGTCCTCGTTAGTGAGAAGGTAGAAGAGGGAGAGAGAGAGAGAGAGCGGAGGGAGGAAACCCTCAGGCACCAGAGAAGAGAGGAAGAGCGACAAAGCAAAGTCAGTGAGAGCCGAGGGGAAAGAGGAGACAAAGAGGAGAATTCACAGGATGTAATGTGGGAGAAGTGACACCAGCCACAGCGACCACATCCTGACACTGAGTCACAAAAATGTCCTCATGATGCCCGACTCTGTCCTCATGTGTGAGGCTCTTATGGATTAACAGGCTTTGGGTGTTTGGGGATCAGTTTTTGACAGAGGTTGTTTAGTTGCCTGCTCAAAATAAAAACATGTCAGAGGAAAATATTTCCCAGATACTCCTGAAAAAAAATACTGCTGGGTGAAAATTCAGAAACAAGACAAAAACTGTGTCTGCAAAGTGTCAGCTTCTGTCTGCACAAAAGAAAACACACTCCGTGGACAAAAGTATGTGGACATCAAATCTTTAAACCCGTAAACAATTTGTTGAACATGTCGGTCTAAAACCATGGGCTTTAATCTGCTGCTTCTGGTTTCAGTTTTTCGACATCTCGAACCTGCTGCAGGGATTTACTCCCACTCAGACACCAGAGCATCAGTAGGTGCTACTCCCTTAACCTGTTTAATGTGCAAATTTGTAATTGTGAACCTAAAAACAAGTAATGGAATAGTGTGAATTTCAAAAAAAACAAAAAAATTCATATGCTCGTATGAGGTGTTTTTTCAGACTATTCATCAAAGCCCTATTAAGCAAAATTGAAATGGAAACACTTTTTTTTAAATTCAAGTCGTGGTGCCCGAGGAGCCAGACCACCCAAGAGGCAGATGCTGGAAATCCTTGTCAAGTTTAATTGGAATGATATCGCAAGAGGAGAAAACCCACCTTTATTTGAAAAACATCACTCAATGGAAACACAGAACATTCACATTCACACTTCTATGTTGCACAAAACTGCGATGGAAACTATAGTGAGGTTGGTTGATCAGGTCTAGCTCACGGCCGGCGTTCCAATTCATCCCAAAGGTGCTGGACGGGAGATGAGGTCAGGGTTCTGTGCACAGGACCAAGTTCAAACACAAACAATATTGTCTAACATATTGTACATATGGAGTGTGTGATTGTATTTACAAATGTGTGTATGTGGGACAGCCCTCTGCTTGGCTGTGCTTTCTGCCTGCAGGGCTGCAGATCAGCTAGGAGCTTAATGAGCAGGATGGGATCCGCCTGGGCCCAGAGTGTGCTGTGCATATAACCCGGAACAGCAATCGATCGGTGGGGTTCCTCTCTTCACCCAACACAACTCTGCATTGTGAGTCATATAAATTACTTGTTATTAATACTGTAACAATAGGTATAGTAATATGTAAATTTGTATGCATATGTATATTTTATATATGTGCATATGTAATGATGTGATGTTGTTGCGCAATATTATGAACAGGACGTTGAAGCGCACTTTTATTTTGAAGGACAGTATTTTTTTTATGGTTACTCTTGTTCGTTCTTTTGAGTGTTATTAATGCTGTTATAAAGTATTGTGTGGTTGAAAATGTTATCTGTAGGTAAAAACGCAGCTAGATGCTAGAGGGAAGGTCTGGGAAATACAGGAAGTACAATGGGTACTTTATTTTGAAACTGTACTTATCGCGTGGCGCTGGGGGTTTTACTTCCTCTTGCTCCTGACTCTTCCCTGAGAGGTACGCATTTCTGCTGCTCCGCATATTTTCATTGTTTTCCTTGTAAAATGTTGATGTAAGTTATCTTAAACTGTTGTAATGCTGGTGTAGTCACATAGACACGTGTTAAAAGTGTATTTTTTTGTTATATTGTCATGCGTAAATTTGCTAACTCGAGTGGAGAAGTACTATGGCCGTGTGTGTTGCTAGGCTGCTGCGTAGCTTATAACGCTAGGGTGTACTATTGAGAATGAATGCTCACAGGAGCCATGTGGTGACTGTGTTCATGGTGTTACAGACCAGAGAGCAAAGAGAGCATGTATGAGAAAACACTTGTGAACACCGGTGAATACTTCTTCTCTATAATACAGGTATGTGAGTTTACGCACTTTATGTTCTTAAGCTTATGTTGATGTAAAACATTTTATGTATTTTATTTAATTTTGCATTATAAAACCCTCTTGCTCCTGACTCTTCCCTGAGAGACCAGAGAGAGCAAAGAGAGCATGTATGAGAAAACACTTGTGAACACCGGTGAATACTTCTTCTCTATAATACAGGACGGAGAATAAATTGTGTCGTGACCAGCTACAGTGTGTGTCCTCTCCATTCATCGTAATCGAACACAACGCAGAATTAGACCCACTACACATATATGCATTTATGTATGATATTTTACATTTGAATAATTTCTCATCATTTGCTTTAATATACATTCATTTAAATTATATACTTGGTTTTCAACAATAGCTTTCATCCATTCATGCAAATAAAGCATTTAAACTTGAACTTGAGAGAGAGAGCGAGAGACAGAGTATATATCAAACTGACATATTGAACGTGTGTGAGAGAGAAAAGGAAAAAAGGAGGACCAATCTATTAGCCAAAGTCATCCCTATTTGATTCATATTTAATTTTATTTTAATACACAGCCAGTGAAGCCTCACTAAAACAAGCTGAAAGCAGATTATTAGGGATGGGGGAGCTGTGGATGCTTAATGCCATCTCTCAGCTCCTGACATCTCCAGATGTACCCCGACCCTGCAGAATGCAGCACATTATTGTTAGTGTAGTTTTACAGTTTTAATATATAAATTGCTGCAAACAGCTGCAGCAGATAAAAAGATTTCTGACACAGTTCCTCCCCACTGAGACAATGGTGCCCTCCAGGTGTCAGGAGGGAAAATGTCTGGTTTACACCCTCACGTTACAAATGTTTCCTTCAGACGCCAGATTCATCTAAAAGATAAAGATGCTTTGTGCACAGCAGCTTCTTCCTCTGGAAAGGAAGAGGAGGAAAGAAAACACAAGTCAGTCCAAATCACTTTTATTTATATATCCTAAAATCACAAATTAGCCTCAGAGGGATTTTTGGAACAGGCACGCAATAGGCTCTCATGCGCACCCCAAATGACTGGCACAAATTAATGCATGCATTTTTGGATGGTCCATCGGCCCACCAATGCAGCAGCCCACCTGGACTATGCCTGATGGCCAGTCCAACTCTGTCTCATATGAGCGGCAGCCTCGCTGTTCACACCAGTTAAAGTGATTCTGCCCCTCTGCTCTTTTTTAGAGCTGCTGTCTAATTTTTACAGAGCTTAAAACATGCCTGGATAAGAACTTTAACATTTCTTGTTGATAAGTCAATCAAGTCACTACAAAGAGACACAAAGCAGCCACAACAAGATGCAAAATGATCAGAGAATGACCACAAAGAGATGTAAAGCATCCATAAAAAGACGCAAAACAACTAAAATTGACCACAAAGTGACTGGTGTCATCTGGTGTGCTCCTTTGTATGATATGAATGTTTTATATGTCTGTGCCCACGGGTCTGTTGTTTCATAATCAGTCTGTGGTGTGAGGAGGCAGTTAATCTGCTGTGAAATGCATTTTACTGAGAGAGAGTTACTGAGAGTTCTATCATTTCCCTTTCGCTTTGACTCACTCACAACAACAGACTCCCTTTAAGCTGCCAAAAGGAAGCTGAACCTATAGAAAGCAGATGCAGCTAACTGCTCTATCAGCCATAAAGTTTTAATGAACTTTACGCAGTTTCACCTGTCAGATTACGGCTGCGGGGGAAACGTGTATAGAGGCAGATTTCACAGTGTCACAGCTAATTTACTGTTATTTCAAGTGAAGAGTGGTGCTATCAGAAGAGGAGAATAATGTGAAATATGGATGGTGTGTACATACCAAATGTGTTTTCCTTACACTAATTATACGGTATACATGCCTCTCCTCTCTGAGCCCCCGAACGCTTTTCAAGTCGCCTCGAGCCGTTTCCCGTCACTTTGTGCAGAGATAAGAGCATCAGCCTGGCTGCTTTTTTCTAAGTGCATCCCCCGTTATCGTTGTGTTCCATATGTAGTGGGTGTTTACGCCGCAACTCATGTGGCATGAATGTAAAACACCCTCTGCCATGACGGTAAAATATTCCAGACGTCCATGCGCTCCTCTCATGTTTACTCTCGATGAGAAGCAGAAATTAAGGTCAACCGCTCTGACAGGTCTGAGCAAGGGCAGAGGCACTGAGAAAGAAAGACTGTGTATGTGTGTGTGTGCGTGCGTGCGTGTGTGTGTGCACAGTAGAAACACTGATTAAAAGAATAGTTTACTTTCAAATATCAAAATAGATGTATAAATATTTCCCCGGGACAGTTGTGTCCTCGCTTGTTCTCTGGATCTTCCCTCTCCCCTCCACATTTCTGGTTTCGCTCTTAAATCATAACTCCTTCATTAAGCGCTGCACAAATAAAAGTTTTATGCTCATTAGAGCTGTGCTATGTTAATAATTTTGTAGCTAATGAACTTTTATAGAAAACTAAAATGCTCTTTAATATTCAGCAGCGCTCCTGATCGCACCTCCAGTCATTTTAGTGTTCAGCCTTTTCTTGTGTAGTGAGAAGCATGATGATGAAAGAACAGCAGGGAGCCAAAGAAGAAGATCAGGAAGATGATAAGAGCTTTTGTCCTGTGTGTGTGTGTGTGTGTGTGTGTGTGTGTGTGTGTGTGCGTGTGTGTGCGTGTGTGAGTGCACGCACGCTTGTAATGACACTTGGTGTCAGGCACCAATGATGAGAGTGTCTGTAATTGCTCATAATGAGCACAAGGGCACTGTGTGTGTGTGTGTGTGTGTGTGTGTGTGTGTTTGTGTCAGGGAGTCGTTTCTCTTTGTGTGTGTCAAAGATCATGTCACATTGAAAGAAATCGTCTTTGTAGTACGACACTATGTGACCAAAAGTATGTGGACACTCACATGTTACATATGTGATTGGTGGACATGTGAAGACCACAAGCATCAATGTGCTGCTGTAACAGCCTCCACAAATATTTAGCTTATTTTATATCTATCCAGTTGCCTGTGTTATATATTGGTTTCTATTGTATCTGTGGATCTTTAGATAAATTTAATTTTACTGATATACTGGTTACTGATATTGTGGTTATCTTGGGGTTTTTTTGTGAATCAAGTCTCTAGACTTGAAAAAACAATCCAGATAAGATTGGAAAGAAAAAAAGAAAGAAAAAGACAAATCAGGTGAAGTTAAGTTTAGAGAAGAAACTCTTCCCTTCTCCCCTCTTCTTCCAACATCCTCTTATTCCACCCTCTTATCACCTCATCCACCCTCTCCTACGGTGGCTGGGAGGTGCAAAACAAGATTACAACATGTGAAACACTTTTACTAAGCTTGAGACAAATTTACATTTTGGAAAACATTTTTACATATCATAAAACAAAATTACATTACCATACCACATTTACAAGTCCCCAAACAAATTTACATTTCAGAAAACAAATTAACAAGACACGAAACCCTTTAAAAACGGCAAAACAAATTTACAAGCGGCAAAACACATTTACAAGTCCCGAAAAACAAATTTACAAATATCAAGCATCAACCGGGAATGTACCAACTCTGGGGTTGAACCGGAAGTGACTGTTGTTGTCGTCGGTAGAGTTCATGGTGAGCCGCCAAGATGGACAGCGATCGAGTGATGTTTTGCCCGTTTTGTGGCAAACACATGAGCCGCTCAACGCGGTTTTGTTTTTAGTGTGGTCGGTCTTTAGAGTTTTTAAATGACATGGACCAGACGGACGGACCAAACGCACAGGGGACATCTCAACAGCCGGATAATGTTAAACAAAGTAAGTGCAGCATAGCGCTAGCTATCTGAAGTATGTTAATGAACGTTACGATGCGCTATTGGTTAGCAGCTGCTAACTTTCTATTTTGAAATGTTCATTTCAGCAGAAAAACCTTGCCCGTCATATAAGCACTTCCTGGAGTACAGAAGCGCCAAGTCAAAGAGCTTCAGTCTTTTAACTACGGGCCAAGAGGAAAACATCGGGCTAAAGAACGCAAACACGTCAAGGTAGGTTGTACTAACTGTCTTTACTTAGCTTATCAATACCCGACTGCCTTGAGGTGACTCAGAAGTGGATCTGTATCATGTTAGATTTATTGTACAGATTTAATTAAGTTAAAAGGAAAAAATAATATCTTTGATGCAGGCATATGTGCGTAGATTTTAGAGCATATAACGCCCTAGGCAGGATAACAGCAGCTCTTATGCAAGACGAGATGCTATGCTAAAACAACTGGGCACAACAGTGTAACGATTTGGAGTGTATAGGAATATCTGGCTCACTATGAAACTATGGTGACACAAATTAGATCATGGAGGAACACCACACTCTCCATAACTAATGGGAAACACTTATGTATGTATAATATTTTATATTACTTATGTTTAATACCTGAAATTAACCTTATCTTTCACATTTTTTAGATAAACATTGGATTGATGGTGCCAAATGGAACTGATGGAACTGATTTAAAACCTCTAAGAGGGAAAACACTCCCAGCATTTGTTGACTCAGAGGTTGAAGCACCTGATGTACTGAAACAAGCTGTCCAGAAAATGAGAACATTTAACAAGGACATGCCAGAAGGACCATATGTCCTTTTGTATCCTGACTGCTCAGAGGTGGTCCATGTGCCTGGGTCAGAGAGGCCATTCAAATTGTTTTTTGTAACTACTTGTAAAACCCATTACACAAATTACAATGGTATATCTGAACTTTTTTTTCTTTGCAGGAGGCGAGGCTGCTGTGTCTGTGGGGGATGTTTTCATGTTTGCAACTGGGCTGACTTCACTTCCCCCTTCTGGCTTGGAACCATCCCCAAAAATAGAGTTCCTGGACGAATCTCCATTCCCAATGGCAAATACATGTTCAAACCTGTTGAAATTGCCACTCCTAGATTTATACAGTGTGTTTAAGTCAAAAATGGACTTTGGAATTCAAAATAGTCCAGGGTTTGGCTGTTTTTAAGCCATATGACTGAATGATCTCTGGAGCTGGGACTGTTGTTTGTTCTTTGTTGCTGTTCTCATTGGTGCACCTAAATGTGCAGTTGCTTTTGTTAAAGAGGTTATTATAATATTAAGGTATGAGAGACAATAGTTTTAGATCCATGGTTCTCAAACTGTGGTCTGTTTATGAATCATGAAAAATACTCGAATACTTGTTATTTTGCTTTATTTTTTCTTCATTTATTTCCCACTTTGAAACAATGAAGCGTGGTGACAAATTCAGACACTTTGTGTACATGTTCCACCATTACAATAAAACTCTCGTCTATTCACAGCTGAGAAATTTCTTGTAGTTTTAGGTACAGTTCAGTTGCAGACTGCCAGTACTCTGGCTTCTGTAAATGATGGTTCTCCATGGCTACATGGACACAAACATGCAGTACTCCTGCATGTTTGTGTCCCCACATGGAACTCTTGTCAGTTGAGCCTCAGGAAAGGCATCCAGTTAGGCAAGTTCAAGTTTAAATCCACAGTCTCTGGAACCAAACCTATGTTAAACAGAAGACATAATTACATTTACTTAAATTTAAGATAGAAGGAAAACAAATACAAACACCAATCTATCACCAAAGTATTACCTGTGGGGTAAGTAGTACAGCTCATTGGGTACTCCTCCTGGACATGATGCTGTTCTGGAGGGGCGAATCCTGTGACTGTTCCACAATCTCACAGGGGTCAGCCCTATGTTCCCACATTTCTTAGAACTTTTTTTTCCACAGAAATTTTTGAAAATTAGGGTTAGGGTTAGGGTCAGGGCTGTGGGAACATAGGGCTGTGGGAACATAGACACGCTCCCATCTCACACACTCATCTAAGTCCTTCTGAACAACATCACCGAAGCAGTATCTCAGTAGGCACTGATGCTCATGACTCCCGTTGAAGTGTCCAGCATCTCTAAGGTCTGCAAACAGCTCCATCCAGAACTGAGCCCTATATAAATCGATAAAATAATAAGTTATAGTTTTAAGCATATACGAATGAAATCGATGGTTACACATAATTAAATGACTTAATGATGGCTACTTACCTTCCTTTTCTGAATATGGACCACCAGGACTCAATCCTCTGGTTGTTCGTGGATGAGCCATACATGTGGCTGGACACTCCAGAGTAGTAGTCAGTGTGGTTGTGGCGTAGGTGTGCACTGAATTGCGGCCATGGTCCCGTTCTCCGTGCAGCAGTCAGTCCTCAGTCTCATGGGAATGACGCCGAGGTTTCGCACACATGACAGAAAATAGTGGGCGATCACACTTGATCCACATGCGAGCCACAGCACTTTACGTGAAAATCCATCAATACACCCTGAAAGAGCCAAACCGAAGGGCTTAAATTTATCATAACCATCCGCGTGCCACATATAGTTCGGTCCCGTGGAGTGGTATGTTCTTCTGATGACCCTTCTGCGTGCTCTCCTCTCGCACCCTCGAGGATTCATCACTTGGTCCCTCTTCACTCGCAGATTGTTCTTCTGTTTGAGTACCTGCCACATCGTGCGGTAGCCAAACAGCTTTCCAGGTCCACGAAGTTCCGGTCGGATGGCCCTGATTACGGCGTTTGTAGAGGAGTAATCCTTTCTACGATAAAACCCAGCTTCATTGAGTTCGCTTTTCAGCGACCTCAAGCTGATGTGAACACTGTGTGAGCTTGACATCATATCCACGATTACAGCGTACGAGTGTCCCTCATTAAAATATTCTATGCACTGCTGCAGCACATCTGGTCCCTCCGTCTGGTCCATGTCATTTAAAAACTCTAAAGACCGACCACACGAAAAACAAAACAGCGTTAAGCGGCTCATACGTTGTCCACAAAACGGGAAAACATCACTCGATCGCTGTCCATCTTGGCGGCTCACCATGAACTCTACCGACGACAACAACAGTCACTTCCGGTTAAACCCCGGAGTTGGTACATTCCCTTTCCAGTTGATGCTTGATATTTGTAAATTTGTTTCGGGACTTGTAAATTTGTTTTGCCATTTGTAAAAGTGTTTCGTGTCTTGTTAATTTGTTTTCTGAAATGTAAATTTGTTTCGGGACTTGTAAATGTGTTATGGTAATGTAATTTTGTTTTATGATATGTAAAAATTCCAAAATATAAATTTGTCTCAAGCTTAGTAAAAGTGTTTCACATGTTGTAATCTTGTTTTGCACCTCCTGGCCACCGTACTCTCCTCCCCAGATCACGCTCCATGCTCGTCCTCCACACTGCTGGGGACGTGATGAGGGAAATTGTGGTTGCTGGTCGGTGCAAATTTCAAGCAGCACCTCTTCACTTGTTTTTTTCCACTTCAACACTCCGCACATGGCTGATGCTCTCCAAAGGCGGCTGCTTTTCCGTCAAAATGGAGATCCCCCGTCGACCGGCAGGTATAGAGAAAACTTCACGCCTCTGGGAGCAGACAGGAACCGCTAGATATTTAAATATAATATCAAATATATGTGTACATACGTGGGGAGAATCAGTTTTCCTCCAGTTTGAGTTTGAGTTAACAGAGTGTGTGAAGTTTCTGCGTGACAGTGGAGCTATACATCCTGATACTTCACTCGTGTAATATAAGTGGGTCACCTGGAGGCAGCGGTTATATGAAGAGACATTCACCTGCCAGTCTAATCTCACGTTACAGACATAAATCTGAGGAGGAAGAGGAGGAGGGCTGGTGTGATGCTGCTCTCAGGAGTCCAGCCCTGAGCTGATGTCTGTCTTCATTTCTCCAGTTTTTCTATATATAAAAAAAAAGTTATTCCATTAAAAACACACAGAGTGACATGTGGTGTGTGTGCCACATGGAGCGTGACATGACAGCGAACTAAGAGGAAACCAGAGACACCTGATTCCCCTTGTGTGTTTACATGTCGCACTAAATAACGCATACTCCTATTGTATGTTGCAATATAGAGAAGAGCTGTGAAGTCAGAAGCAAAATAAATCCGGCCCATACTTGGGCCACATACTCTTTTTCTCGATTGTCTGATAATGCTTCTACATCTGGAGCAATTTTGTTGCACACACAGAAAAACTTCCAGCTGTCAATCAATACCTGAGGATGACAGTTAGACTCTGCCCAGATATGGACGTATAAGGGCCGGACTCGGGCCGAGGACCCAGGAATATGTTGAGCCGGAAGTTTTATTTTGCTATCTGGGTTTCAATGGGTGACGCATTCCTTCACCACCATGAACTCACACATTTGACGGATTAATCCGGTGCTGGAGACAGAAAATAATCCCCCAGCAAATACACACATACATAATATTTTCCTCCTGAGCAATGTTTGTTATAAACAACTCTGAGCAGCTGTTTAAGGAAATTACTGAGTCTGTTTTAAAAATGATGGTGTTTTAAAAGATTCTCATATTCTCATTTTCTGAAAACCAAAAACTCTGTAAATAAGTAAAAAAAAAAGTGTTGATAGACTGAATTATTAATTTCTGGTTTTAGTATTTTTATGGTATTTCTTGACGATACGATATAGAGAGCTGTAGTCAATATGTGGTTAGCCTATCTTAGCATAAAGACTGGAAACAGGAGGAAACAGATAGCCTGGCTCTGTCACACAATGCATCTGTTTGACCTAAATGAACAGACAGTAAAAGTATTATGTGTGGTTTTAGGGGGAGTCACATGTTGGGACTAATTCTTGACAAACAACAGTTACAAGTGTAGGATGTCAGTTACGGTTGGTGAGCGAGTCGGTGTCCACACAAGCACCTAGAAACCTCAGTGTCACAACAAGACTGATTTCCTGTCTTCTGCTCCAGCAACAGGTAAAGGGGGAACGCAGCATTTTATTTCATAGTTCAAATGAAACAATGCCTGGATGTAAAACCTTGAAAAATGTGTTTAATTCATCCCAATCAGTACAAAGTAAAATTATTCTGAAGTTGTGCATAGTGCAAAAGCTTCATCTTAAACCTCCTACACTAACCTTTCCTGTACACACACAGTTTTCTTTCAACGGAGGATTAATTAACTACATTTACATCATCTGCTTTGAACTATTGATTTGTTTACAACCTGCAATTGTATGACTGCTTGTGTTTCTTGCCCTGCTGGACTTGTTTATGTAGAAATAAGGGGACAAAACTCCAAAAATAGGTTGAAACAAACCAGATTATTCGTCATCGTAGAAATATGACATGTCCGTGTGTCTGTAAGTAAACCTGTGCATACTGTAGTAAAATGTACAGATAATTCCACAGATTAAACTCTATAATCCTCCAGCAGCCATCTGAAATTGTGAATGAACCTTGTTTGAGGTTTGTCACTAAACCAGGTGTGTCTGTACATTTACATCCTCCTGCTCTGCAAATTCAAAACACATGTCTGCTTGCGATAAGGAAAACAAATGCTCCCTGCAGTAATGTGGGGAGTAATTGAATTGACAACATAGCGAGGTCTTATCTGGTGGGTTCCTCCAGGCGTAGCAGAGGAGCGACGTGCTGAGCGAGCTCATGACGGAGGAAATGCTCCTGGGCCACCAATGAGCTCTTGACCCCTGCTGCTCACTGGAGCACGTCCTAATACACAGCACAGAGAATGGTTATATAAATGAGGTGAGTGTGTGTGTGTGTGTGTGTGTGTGTGTCCCCACGGGGCATTGGTGCGTTCTGAAAACATCTCGTTATAGCTGCCAAACGCGTGCCACAGCGAGGTCCGTCAGCGCACACGCTGACGAGGACACACTTCTACATACAGACAGGATCGAACCAAGGGTCAGGGCAGGCTGGCAAAGGTCACTCGTGAGCGCTGCTGTCCGAGACACGCTCACAGTGGGACTCTGTGAACTCTGACCCTGTCAGGTTGCCGTGGCAATGATGATCACAGATCAGCAGCTTCAGTCCTGACTGAGCTAATTACAGAGAGCAGCAAAAAAAACAAAAAACTAAAAAACAGATGTGTTCTTGGTTGTATCTGTGAGGGAGGATGGAGCAAGAACATCATTGCACTCAGCACCAGAGAGGAAGTGATCTCATGGCCTTAAGGTAATAAATAAAGAGTAGAATGATTATATGTATTTAAAGGCAAAGACCAGCAACAATGAATAATCATTTTAATAAAACATACAATTAAAATGATGTGTTTAGTGAGAACATTGCAGAGTCCTAATCTGATCCTCGTCTTGCCTGATGACACTGTACCCCCCTCCTGCCGTTGTCATGGTGTCAGCACGCCTTCATTTAACCAGTGAGTCAAGACAGAGAGGACGAGAGCGGTTTAACACTGGGGGGAGAACACAGAAAGAAATCATTAATTTAGGAATGAACATGGAAAAATTGGAACGAGAAAATAGGTGGAACAGTGGAGTTCATATTTCAGCCAAGCAGAGGTTAAAGTGTTTGGGAACAATCTAGAGTGCACCTTCAGTTAATAAGGAAATAAATCTGACTGGCAGTTTCATACATAATAATGTCAAGTGAGTAAAATTACTAATTACTCCACATCAGTGTGAGTTATACAGAGTGAGAGAGATGAGCAGACACCCACATACAGCATTTGAGAAGCCCCACCTCTCAGATCATCACATAATAAAAATCTACATTATAAATTCATGAGATTTTTTTTTTTTTTTGAAGAGCAGCTCTAAAAAAAAAGAGCAGAGGAGCAGAATCACTCGCTTGAGACAGAGTCTGACTGGCCATCATGCTGCTGCATTGGTGTGCTGGTGGACCATCCACAAATCCATGCATCCATTTGTGCCTGTCTTTTGGGGTGTGCAAGAGAGCGTGTTGCATGTCTGTTCCACGACTGACGACTTACAACCAATCCATGATGACCAAGATGAGCAATGATGTTTAGCCTACAATGATGTAAGGCTTTTCTATGGGTTCATTCCAGTCAGCCAAATATTAAAGTTCCTCCAGACATGCTTTAAACTCTTCTGCTATGATTCATATTTAGTTAATATGGTTTTCACACACAAAAACTGGGTCGGAAGCTCATCTCCTCTTACTTCCTGATTGATAAATCTGGATCAGGCCTTGAACCCCGCCCACCACCTGTTTGCTCCGGGTTGACAGGTGAAAGAGCAGAGAGCATCAAGATGGTTAGAGGAGGAAACATCAGAGAGACTCAGCCACATGAGGAGGAGTCAGGAACCAGAGACAGCAGAATTATCAGAATGGTTAGCATTTTTTATTTGTTTATATTGTTTGTTAGCTTGTAACTGGCTGACACTGTGTTAGTGGTTGTGCTAACTAACCCTCCCCCCCCCCCCCCCTTCTGACTCTGGTCATGTCATACAGAGGATTTTTCAACATGTTGTAATGTTGGACAAATGCATCAACAGCTGCCTTGAGCAGGGACAACACTGTTCAGTCTGCCATGATGTGTACTCAGTCCTGACAGCCTACAACAAACATTCACTCCTGCTTCCATGGGAACACTGCTGTGTGTGCACAGAGCCGACACACGCTGTTTGCATGTGTTAGTAATTGCACACTCCCACTGTGATGGAGGATGATGACGCCAGTATAATCTGACACATTTAATCTGGGACAACGAGCCTCCGTCTCCTCTGGGAAGTCACACTTTCCTCTCTTTAAGATCATCCTCTCTCCGACTGGCATGAGGCTCCAGGAGATAAGACAAAGAAGAAGTGAAGAGCCACAAATAAGACAATCATCACTGTCTGATGCTGAGACACAAGCATGACTAAATGCCTGTATTATCCTGACTCCATCTCCTTCATTTCTCAGTGTGTTCCTCGTTGATTTCTGTCGCTTTACATTTGCATACATGGTAGTGTGTCAAACTGAATGTCACATGACTGAAAGAGATGAATGGCAGATTTAATAGTGCACTAAAAACAAGGAATAAGGAGTGAATGGGGCAGTCATGACAGTTATTTTGGATGATGCATGTGAAGCAGATTCTTCAAAATCATAACAGACGTCATAACACAAACTGGAATCACAGAGACTCACTTTCCCCAGCGAGAGCTGTTTATCCAATGTCCATCAAAGATAAATGTGCTCGTTACAACTTGAGCTTTTGCCTTTGATCAAATTTATATGTTTTCTACAATATGAAAATTAATCCAAATGATTTTTGTCTGTATGTTCTGCCACATGACTTTTTATGGTGCAGGTTTGACTGAACCTATATATAACCATATCCAGGGAACATGATTCTTATATCCCCGAAATACCAACACTCCTCTATTGATACAGATACAGATATTTTCTTAAAGGTACTATATAGTATAAAGTAAAACATAAAATGTTCATGTGTTGTTTGATTATAAAGCAGGTCTAGATTCTATATTAATACTGTGAAATTATCAAAGCGCTCAGTCCACAGAGAAATGCACACAGCCTGTATTCATAAACTGAGCCTTAAAACCAACCGTCAGGACTTCTGGAACTTTGTGATGTCACAACAAAGCAGCCATGTCCCAAGCCCCGCCCACCTGGATCCACCATCCAAAACCTTGCAGGATTTGGTTTCACTGAGTGTTTACCTGAAATCTGCTATATTTCTATTCAATCACACACGTTAGATTTTTATATTTTATGTTGGTTTTATCACTGTATTTTTTTTTTTTATAGGAAACACTTTTCAGCTTTAGTTAAGTATATAATATAAATATCAGTTTCAGCCCAGTGCAGAGCTACTTTGGGTTCAAGACTGGATGAGCCTTTTAGAGCTCTTCAGTTTGAGTACCTCACTTATCCACTGAGTATCTTTCCCTTATGCTAAATATCAGGGAATACAAACAGACCTCAGTCAGCTTCTGTTGGTTTAATTGGTTTATTTTTATGCTGCATGGGGATCGACACATTTCACATCGAGAGAGTTTAATCACGTGTCTGTATTTTTTTTAAACGTGTGAGATAAAAATCTTTATTTGTATTCCTCAGTCTCAAAGCACACAATTAAAAAAATTAAAAGTGTACAGAAAGACAGAAATATTTAAATAAACCAGATTATGCTTACATGCTTACAGAAGATATGGAAATGTATAGACACTGTAAAGATGTTTGGCTTTCAGAAAAATGTATATCAGCCATTCAAAAGGCCCAGATACTCATTTTTGTCTCATGGAATATAGAAAGTATTTTAATAGCTCTTGCATGTTTTTAGGACCTGTTTTTATCTGGTTTATTTATTTATTTATTTTTTTTACATGACTTTGCTCCTCTTCATTTCCCCTTTGCACTACTGTTATTTTACCTATAGAGTTTGTCTTAATATGTTTTAGTCTTGATTTTCTCAGTAGAATACATTTTTCCTTTTACTTACAGTCTAAATTCAAGAGTTAGACAAGAGACAGACAAATATAATAAAGTGTCCAGAGTCCAGTAAAGTTCTCCAGTAAAAAAAACATGAGCCCATAAGTCGTTTGTGCAGCAGGTTATTATGACCCACAGTCATGTTTTGTTATAGGTGACATAGGTCGCGTCAAAGGGTTGAAAAAAACGACCTATATAGTTGTTCAGGTTGAAGGACTAGTATTAGGGCCACATTTAGGGAAAGAAAGAAATCTGAAATTATGAGAATAAAGGCGTAATATTACAAGAATTCAAAATTTTGAGAGAAAAAAAACATAATCTTTAATAATATTACATCAACCAATCAAATAGGTTAAAGGACAGTCAGTGTCAGCCTGAGCTGCTTCTGGCAGCTGCTGTTTGTCTAACAACAGAATAGACTCAGTTTCTTCACAGTCTTTTCAATGTCCTGATGATGATGCTGTTGCTGCTGACGATGATGATGCTGATGAGCTAAAAGATGAAGTATCTCCTCATTAGTGAAACCTCTGCTAAAGCAGAACTTCACAGGAAGCTCCACATTCCTCTCTTTACAGCTTCTGATGTTTCCCCTCTTAAACAACATGGAACCAAAAATTACAACTTTATCCTCAATACATTATGACTTAATTCTTGTAATTTTATGACTTTGTCTCATAAAATTATGATTTTATTCTCATAATATACAACTTAATTCGTTATTTTCCCTCTAAATATGGCCCTAATGCCCTGTCACACATACCAGAGTCGAGCCTGGGTTTTCATTTATGTAGAAGGATTTTATATACAGTCTATGAGTAGGATGCATTTAAGACCCTATAATGTGTAGTAACATAAAACAATAAGCAAAGTAAATGTATTAAGTTTTTGACAAGCTGTAATTGGGCAGAACAGGGGACAGGGTCCAACTGCTCCAAAGCAAACCCAAAAAAAGGCTAAATAAAGAAACATAAAAGGGCAATGTGCCTTATTTTGAAAAGTGCTGCATGAAAAAATAACTTTATTTAAAACTTGTTATATTGTCCAGTTTCCTCATTATTCTCTTTTTATCGGGTCATGACAGGAGAAGCTTGAAGTTTGCAGCTCTCCTTCCTGCTCTGCAGCTCCGGACTGAAAACGTGCGCACCTGATGACACAGCATTGTGCCGCTGTCTGTCTGCTGCTGCGTCATGTGCGCAGTAGACCACAACCAAGAAAGACTGCACCGTTCTCCCATCATCCACCTCTCAGGTATCATCTCTACATCTGTTGTATTTGTTTTTTTTTTTTCCTAAAATGCGGTGCACTGGGACATGCTGCGGCTCCTTTCCAGGTCACTAAGTTGTTACATAATTCATCAGCTCTCTGCAGTTTCCCAACATCCAATACTCCCATCCAGTCTCGCGCCTCTGTCACAGAATAACACCATTTCATAATTAAAGACCAAATTACGATTGCGGCAGAAACTAACAGCACCATATCCGGGTGACGCGGTGTTTTGCTGCAGCTGCAGCGGTGGTGGTGCTGTGCGGTGCGGCAAGGTGAGGTGCGCCATCCCGACCCGTCCCGTCTCCGCCGCCGGCTGGCATAATTTGCAGACGGCAGGAGGAGGGAGGAGGAGGAGGAGGAGGAGGAGGGAGGAGGGCTTTACTGACATCAGCACTGCCGCTCACTACAGCACCGAGCAGGCTGCCTGTCTGCTGGACCGGCCACGCCGTCTATTCACCCTGACTGGGGCTTCGCGGATGTCTGGGCTCCTCTCTGCGGGGTTCGGGTAGTGCGGAAGCGGACGGTTTCGCGCACCGAGGCGTCGGTGGAGGAGAGAGAGCTCGTCCGTGCAGTTTTCGCGGTGAGTTTGCGGGCAGCAGACAGCGGGGCATACTGGCGCAGGGCGAGTTTAGTCGCGCACGCTGTCTGAATGAAGTTCATATTCGCCTAGTCACGCTTGTTGTAACTGTTAGTCTCAGCGTCTCTCTGTGAGCCAGCAAACAGAGGACTGTAGGATGTTTTCTCTGCATTCAAATTACATTATTTTACAAATTAAAATTTTTAAATTGATGCCCTGACCACAGATTTGTCTGTCTCACTCTAAGGCCTGAGCTAAATAAACATGTCCCTGCTTTAAATTTCTAATAACTTGGTAAAAGTGTGTGATGTTAACATTTTAACTTCATTTGAAGTTTGCAGGAGCTTCAGGGGGCTGCACAGAACAGAAAAGGCGACGCGGCAGGATCTCATGCTGAAGAGTGCACACAGGGGCACTCTGAATAAGAAGCCAAATTCTGCACTGCAGTGGATTTCCTCAGGTGTGTGTGTGTGTGTATGTGTGTGTGTGAGTGTGTGTAAGTGTGTCTGGCTTGACTCAGTATCAGCACCGAACACTTTCTCATTAGAATCAGAAGCACCCGCAAAGGCTTTGGGGCTTCGTCTGGAGGTCACCCCGTCCTACAAAACCGTGCCACCCTCTAGTTTCCAGCCTCCCCCTCCACCTCCACCACCCCTCTCCCTTTTTTTTTTATTTTTTTTATCACAGGCACAGTGTGTTGGCTGGTCAGTCTGTCTCTTCATCTGGATCACAAAAGCCTGCAGGCCTCAGACTGTAGAGCTGTGATTGAAGTCTGGGTTCATACTGTGGATTTCTAAAGAACTGCATGGACTTTTAACCAAAACCTACAGGACTAAAGCAAAGACCAACCAACTGTTCAGTTCTCTTGAGTTTTTGAATGAAGAAAGTTGGACCTGCTCGTCAGAAGGTGTCAAATTCCACCTCAGGGATCAGATTTTTATCATCTAAGTCAGCACGACACAGCAAATCTCAGGTGGCGTAACAGGTTTTTCCCAGGTCAAGGTTGAGTTTGAGTTTCATCTCAGGGATTTTTAACCGACAGAGTTTCCATTAGCTATTTTTCAAGGCGTGTACTTTTAAAGCAGCAAAATTTCAGGCAGCAACTGCATTTTTGGTTTCGGCATCACCCCATGATCTCCCGTTGCCATGGCATCTGACAGCTTCCAGTACCGGGCGCTCTTTGAGTACAAGCGGGAACGTGGTGATGACATCAGCCTCCAGCCGGGTGACCTGCTCACCGTCCCAAAAGCCGCGCTGATGGCGACGGCGGGACTGGAGTACCAGGAGGGGGACGAGCGCAGCCCCAAAGGCTGGCTGCACGGAACCAACGAGAGGACCAAGGAGAAGGGAGACTTTCCAGGGACCTTTGTGGAGTACGTAGGGGTGGTGAGAGTCGGCCCTCCTGTGGCTAAATCCTGGCCAAGGCCTGTACCACCGACCCCTGGGGGGCAACAGACTTCCGTCGGGCCTCAGCCTCCCGGAGCAGCCGCTGCTTCAGGTGAGTGCTGCCTCAACGGGATTGAAAATATCATGTGGTTGTTTGGGTTCTCTCTATCAGCTTTGCATGAAATCCACATTAATAGAACAAAAATTTAACATCGATCCAGTTTTGGCTGCAGAACCTGATGCTGGACTTCAGATGTATCCAGTACCGGTGTGAGTGGCTCTGCTCAGACAGTGTTTTGTGTGTGAGTGTGTGTGGTATTGTCATCTGCTGTCTGGTTTCAGTTGCTATCAATCATGTTGGTGTTGTTTGCACAAACACATTTGATTGACGGATTCTGAACACTTGAGTTAAAGAGGATAAAATTTCAAGTTGTACAAAAATGAACAGGTGTTGTAGCTCGATAAAGTACAAACATCTCAAACCATTACACGAACGCTTTGTGAGCGTTAGGGCGATTCAAATGGAGGGAAGTGACAGCCCTGAACGACTTCTCTTGTTAGGCTTTGTTGGTGCCTTGGGGCCCATTTCAACACATGTGTAACATGAAATCTCGTCCTACCAATCAAAACAAATGCTATAATTGTCACCACTGCATGAGCAGACATGAGCCCCGCAGGACTCACAGTTTATCTGCAACTTGCAAACAACATTCATTCAGGAAACATGAGGCTGCTACTACTTCCAACCTGCATATTTTTCAGCAGGATTACACAAAAAGTACAGAGCCAATTTGCACCAAACTTTGTGGAGGGATGGGACACGGGTCAGTGACAAACTCGTTACGTTTTGGTTCCGATCCGGTTGAACGGGTGGATGAAGGATGAAGGCATAGAGCATTTTTTGGCACTTTTGTCAGTTCCTCCGAAAAATACTGTTTGGCTCTTGATGTAAGAAGACACATTGATGTTGTTGAGATCTATGATTTTGTGCAATCTGGTGCAGATCCAGGTAATAATCTGTATCTGACAGATGTGTAGGATTGTTCGGCCTTGGTGGAGGTATGTGCTCTATTGAGTGCCATAGTTGTGTAATGGGCTCCAGGTGCCTATGGTGCCAGTTGCTATTTCTGACTGTGCTTTGGGTTTGTTGTGCATTCGCAGTGAAGAATGATGACATTAAGTGTACTTACGCGATCCAGTCTAATGCCAGACTGCATTTTTAAGTGTGCTGTTGACAGACTGTTATTCTGCATTGCAATGCACAACAGGCACTCAAACCACATAAAGGGTACTTTACAGTTAAAGGTTTAGCAGACAAACGTACTCTCTCACTTTCCTCTAGTGGTATCCATCCACACAGATCGTTCTGATTTATTATATAGGCCTTGGAAATATCTGCCTCCAACCAGTTCAATGGTGGAGTGCCGTCAGTAGAAGTATATTGTGTACACCTCACAGTCTCAGTACCTGCACGCTTCTTATTAGTCTGATAACCTGCAGCTGTGCTGATACTCTCTAATTATGCACTTCCAGTCCAGCTGAAACCCTCTTTCAAAAACCTGCACCAAACCCCCAGCCCCCAGTCTCCCCTCTTCCTCAGGGGGGTTCAGGCCACATTTGACGTGTTAGTCTTCTGTCCTGTGGAAGAAAGTTGGTTTTGAATGATAATCTGTAGATCTGCTCATACATTACCGTCGTAGGTTTGGTAGTTTTTGTCTCTGCAGATGTTGCGATGGTCGGTTCAAGTTTTCCCTCTGCACACAGACTGTATTACAGCTTTACTAGACGTGTGGCTTCTTGGTTTGCAGCCAGGTTCAGAAAAGGGGTTCATGTTACATAATATTGAGATAAGCATCTCCAGATTGAGACAGAACTGCCCTTCCAGAGGAGGATTCCCATTACAGATTCTTTTTGTTGCTTGGCCCAATTTGACCTTCAGGAAGACTCAGTTTAACACAACTTTGGTCTTATTTTGAAGTTTTGCACATCGTGTCTTGGCCATAATAACACTGTACTCATCAAGTTTATTGTTAATATCTGGGAGCACAGCAACATGGCTTCAATATCCGAATGTGACGAATCGGGAAACCTGAGGTCGAACGGAAAGAGTGTCACAAAAAGTTGAAGTAGGAAGTCTCTAAACAGTGATGGATTTTTACAAAGAGCATTTTGGGTAATACTTCCACCATTTGCCTTCTCCTCCAAATATGTTCGGCTAACATGGGGAGGGGTTTCCAACCTGTATGTGGTTTTGCGATTGTCTTTTGGAAATGTTGCTGGACAACAAAATTCATTAACACTAAACCAGAATTATCCTTTAAACACCAACCCCTTTGCCAAAGTCTTATTTTTTTATGGCACCAGACTCCTTAGGTGTACTTGGACACGATGAAGCTGCACCCACCGACACGTAAACGATGAACTGCTGCGTGACCTCTGGGAGCAGCGGATCAATGACCATATTTCTTATTGACTCTGGAGTTCTCAGAAACATCCAGACATTTTGTGGCTCACTATAGACTCCGCAAGCACCATATTCATGTTTATTATCTCTCACAGTATCTCCTCCAGTTAATTCCAGTCAGAGAACTGAGAACATACTGTACAGTAGCGTGCAGACTGTTTGTATCTGCTCAGTGCAGATGGATTTTTTGATGATTTATTTAAGACTGAGCACAAACAGACGGTAACTAGGACGAGAGGGCTCGAGCACCAAATGTAGAAAGCGCTGCGAAACACGCTGCCCCACTTAAAAAGCTATTCTGAAGCCTGCAGACTTTGATTAGGCTTTTTACAGGGTCGGGGTGGTTAGCTCTGTTTTAGCCCTGGCTGTCTGCTGCAGAGCGCGTTCAGATCTGCTCTGTTTATGGCTCTTCATTTGCTAAATAGGTCAGACGCAGAGCAGTGTTCTCTCCTCTCCTTCCTCTGCCGCCTCTCCGCTCTCTTTAATTGTCTGGCTGCCCGTCTCTTTTATGGGAGTGGGGTTCAGACCGTCCTATATAAATAACATCCATACCGCTCCGGGCTCGGCTAAATATCTGTCTCATTTCCATCTGTCCCTGCTCCCTCTGCTGATGCTCTTAGTTATATTATGTGTTTTGGCTGAGCCACTCGTCCCTCCCTCCTCTCCATCCATCCATCTATCCATCCAACATCCTGCAACCGCACAAGGCTGTATCTGTCCTGAATAATTGATTGGCTGCTGCACTGGCGTCCTGACATGCCACATTCCTGCAGTCACAAATCACCAGTAGCAGTGGAGGTTTAGCAGCGGTGCTGGGAGGCCTGTGCAGAGGGAGGCTAACAGATCTGCAGCCTCCATTGCTGCTGACACTCAGGCACACCCTGCTTCATGTCAGGACTCTGGAACAACACTGCTGAGGGGGTTTTCAGGAGCAGGGTTGATCAGGGATCACTGGTCAATTCAGATAAAGTCACAAATAAGTCACTGTAACCTGTAAGTCTGTGAGTGCGCATTTAGCCTGGCTGCATGTTGTGAAGCAGCAAGGACTGGAAAACTGGTTAAAGTGGGGGTTAGATTGCTCTGGAGCAGGATTGGTAAGGAGTTAAGGCTAAGTTACCATGGTAGTAGTAGTGAACTGCCGTCATAGGACCGAAAACCCTGAGTTAAACCTGAAGTTACCTCGCTAACCTCAAATCCTGCTTCGTAGTACAGGCCTCAGGTGTCAGTATGACTCCAGGAAGTGCAGGGATGCACCAACAAAGACAGTGAATAAGAAGACAGCAAGATGGTAAACATGGATGCAAATGATGCTGCATTATAAAACTTAAGGATACACACATACATAACACTGTATGGAACCTTGTGTTTGCTTACCAGAAAACTCCACAGGATACCTTTTAAGAACAGGAGTTGTCTGGACTTGAGGTGGGTTTTGTATTTAGAAACATGTTGATGGTATCATCGCAATGTCAGACTGACAAAACTCTCGCAAACTTTATGGAACCTTTTAGCCTCGTTCAGGTCATAGTTTTGGTTTTTTCGGCACATTTTGTGACAGCCTGGATGTCAGACAGCAAGTTTCGGATAAACCCACTATGCACTTTTAGTTCTGGTCGGGAATTATATGAAGTTTGTAGAGGAGAGAGTTGGAAAATAACTTCCTGGTCCTCTTCTTCTCCTGCTGTCTTCCTTACCCTCGTCTTCCACTTGTTGTCCGGAACAGTTCAGTTCCCTCCCAGTGGCCATGATGATTTAATCAGTTGTGATACCTAATAGGTCTAACAGGGCTTATTGCACTAATCAATGCGTAACACTATCTGACACTGTGTGATTGTGAACGCCGTCCCGCATTTCCCTACCTGACTCCTTACCCCTCCCTGAGGAGAGCTGTTTGCCAGCTCTGTACACCATTAATTATGACAATAAGCTAATGAATCCCTGATGCGCTTCTCGTCACTATCTACCCACAGCTGTATAGGAAAAAGCATTGTGGTAATCAGAGTTCATGCTGATGGCTAATGGCACGCGGCGCTCTGCTTCGCTGTGATAAGGCAGATCACGCCTTTTTATCTGCAGATGAGCCCCGTGGCTCGCCGCACTCTGTTTCTCTTTCATGTAAATGAGGACGGCAATTAGATGTAAACCAGAGGACGAGACGCAGACGCTTCTGCACCGAGACTTTTGATTGGAGTTTGGTCAAGAAAAGCAAATGGTACTTAGTGTCAGACAAGAACACCACCTTCATCATATTCTTCACCTTCACCTAACATAAAAACCAACCCCAAGTCTAAACCCTTCAAACAGACCTTTGAGGAA
This sequence comes from Seriola lalandi dorsalis, assembly GCF_002814215.2. Lineage (NCBI taxonomy): Eukaryota > Metazoa > Chordata > Actinopteri > Carangiformes > Carangidae > Seriola > Seriola lalandi. Next base: position 3,029,447 of record NW_019525437.1, read on the forward strand.
GTGAGGATGGGACAAGATGGCTTTGCTCTGAAAGTCTGAAACTCAAAGAGGTCTCCATAAAAACAAGGTGCACAAGAACACACAAACGTACTATAGCCTACGGTTTTATGGAAAGAGCAGTGGTGGCAAGACTGAAAATAATGAGCTGCGTGGGTTTTCCCTCCACCTGTAAATGAAGTACCAGAGCACACCTATGGCGAACGCGCATGGTTTCCAAGGTTATGTAACCACTGTTCCTACGGTGACAAGTTTACATAGATCAGTCAACCGGCAGCTACCAGACACTTTGAAGGTGGAATGTTTTTTCTTGCATGTTACTCAATATATGATTTTCCATTTGCAAATCAATCAATATGCATTAAATGTCAATAGGACAACTGACACGACAAATGTATATAATTTCAACCGGATTATGTGAACAGCAGATATCTCTCAGAGGACGTAGGACTCTTGCAGAACCACAGGAACATTCTTTAATTAAAGCTGGTGTTTAATTAATGCACAGTCTCAAATAAAAGCCATTCATGGGTGGCGGGAACAAGCAAAGGCTGGGTGAGAACCATGAAATCGACCAGTGTTCGTTCACTCCCAGACGGACAGTAACGTGTGAATATGAGTGAGCAGCTCATCACCTTCAGATTGTCGTTCTCTATTGTGTATGTTTCACCTGACCTACACACACACACACACACACACACACACACACACACACATATCAAACAATGGTGGTCAATAGCAATCACAGTTTTTAATTGAGCGCCGTGCACTGTGAGCGTCTCCTCGTCTTCAGAGGTGCGTCGTTGGCTAGTGGGGCGGCTGATCGATGCGATTGAGGGCGTGATGAAACGCCGCCGCACTGGATAATGACCAGGAAATCAAACACAATGTGTGTGTGTGTGTGTGAGAGAGAGAGAGAGAGAGAGATTAGAGGAACGGCAGACGCACGGAGCAGTAATTGCCAGCCTGTCAGAGCCTGTGTTCGCCGAGGCGTGTGTTGGTGCCGACAGGCTGTGTGATCAGCTTCGTGCTTAACCGTGGTTCGATGAGTTCAGGGGATCGATGAGCGCCATGGCGGCATCACAAGCTAACCGGGCTAAATGGCCCCATTTGTAGATTTATATTTAGCTCGACTAGTAGCTCTTAGTTTAGACTGAAATGGCCATCAGTGGTGCGTGTGTGTGTGTGTGTGTGTGTGTGTGTGTGTGTGTGTGAGAGAGAGTATAACTGCTGCAGAGTGAAGAGGAGGCACTGAGATGTTCTGTAGAGACTCAGCCATGCGGAGGGCAGATGTCTTTATGTCTGAGTGTGAAGCTGAAGAGAGACGAGAAGAGGGAGGGAAACTGTTGTTTCCTTCTCAGCTGTTAAGGATCAGGATTAAATAAGAAGTGGAAAAATTTCGGATTCATCATATTCAATAAAACTGAAACCAATCCTTCTTTTATTTTCTTACACATGCTGCCAAAATATCTTGGCCCAGCAGCCTAAATCCTGCCCGGCTGCCAGACTTGAGATTCATAAACAGCAGAAGAACACTAGTTCAATTCCAGGTGCTGACATCGGGCCAGACCAGTCCCAACTGCTGCTACCTGCAGATGATTTGGTCTCGTGTTTTGAGATGAAAACAATCTTGAAGTTTGAATTTCAGACTGAAAACACACTGTATGAAGTAGAGCAGAGTTCGTTTTGTTGTTTCCATTGTTGTATATGTGGTGGTTCACAGCCGTGTCACTGTGAAACTGAGCAGGATGAGTCCTGTCACAGATATTTGCGTGTCTATCTTTTCACTCACCTGTGTGTGTGTGTGTGTGTGTGCGTGTGTTGTGCAGTGTGTCACTCTGCAGTGTGTCTGATATGTGTGTCGTGCATGTGGAAATGTGGAGTTGGGAATTGGCAGAACATCGTCTGGCTGCTCCTCTCTTCCTGTCGCTCTTTGATTCCTCTCGTCCGCCACCTGAACAAGTCGTTCCCTCTGGTTTTATATTCACATATCTCACTCTCTTTTCTGTTTTTACACACACTGTTCTTTTCTGGCTGGCCTCTGATCACAGCACCGCTTTCAGGAAAGTGACTCATTTCTACAATGTTGTTAAAACAAGTTGATTTTTTTTTTATTGGAAACAGATTGAACTCACTCATGCTGTCTCCAATTTTTCTTTTCCTACTTGATTCAAGTACAAGAAAGAGTTTTGGCATGTAGTAACACACACACACACACACACACACACACACACACACGATGTCCCACTTCCAGCTTCACAGTCAGCATTGCAGTGCTGTGCGGTGCAGTGCGTCTGTGGGCCTCCCTCCCTGCGACTCCCTGACGCAGGGCTGCATGCCAATTAGTGTGGTAACGAGCGGGGAGGCGGCAGCTCAGTCCGTCAATTAAACAGCTGCATCGGACACTAACAACATGCAGCGGCAGTGAAAGTGTGATACACAGCAGATAAACAAACACAACTGCCTTGTAAAGACACGCGATGTGTGATGTCAGAGCAGTGTTAAACTGCTGCGTTTACTCATTTATTTCCCTGCGCCGTGTCGCCGCGGTAACATCGGCCTCCTCAGAGTTTATGATGGAAACGTTTAACAGCCAACCTCGTGGAGAAGAGTAAAACAAGAAGAAGACAGATCTATAGAGACATGTTGTTCGTGTAACTGTTCATTCTGTGGCGCCTCTGCAGGAAACATGCAAGTTCAAATTCAATCCAAATATTTACTTTGAAGTTCATTCTTGACATATGAAAAAAAAAACGACTACTTCTCATTTTTCACTTTTTACTGCCTTTGATACTTGTCCTTCCTTCCTTGCTTCCTTTCCTTGTCGTCCTCCTGTTTGTATTTGAGCGTTGTACGTTCTCCTCCCGCTGCATGCTAATGTCTTTAATCTATGAAGTGTTATTGTTTGTGGAGGAGGTGAGATTTATTGTCCCTGTTTTGAAAGTCAATTACGGAGGTCCACACAGCGCCTGTGTTAAATTGATGAATAGGGCGAAGCGGCCGAGTCGCCCGGTGAAAGGAGAAGGTAATTCAAATAAACACGGCAGACGGTGATGAATAAAACAGGAGCAGAGGATCCTGGGAGAGCGCGAGGATGCAGCGCTCTGTCTCTTTGATGGTGCGCGGCGGTGACCCACCTGGACGCTCTGTTAAACTGCAGTCTCCAGCTCTGGGGATACATCTGTGACGGGGTGGAGGGGTCACAGAGTGAAGAGCTGCAGCGAGGCGCACCGTCGCGGGGAGAGCTGTTGTCAATAAAGCTTTTATTTTACTGGCTGCCTAATTGGCCTTGGAATCACCGCGCTGAGCCGAGAGGCTTCTCCCGCCGAGCCGAGGAGGATTTACTTGTCAGCCGTGAAAGAAAAAGCTCAACAACAACAGCAGCAACAGACACACACCCACAAAATGAAAACCGGCCTCACTTATGTTGATGTGGAAAACAAAACTAAAGGTGACACAGGAAATCAAACTGTAAAAAAGATCAAATAAAATGTTTATCTTTTTTTTTTTTCCCTGCTTTGACTTTACTTGTTTCTTTTCTTCATCCTTCCATTAATTAATTCAATTACAATAAAGCTGTTGCTGTTTTTCTCTTTAGAGGTTAAAGGCCGATGTTTATTTCGTTGTAAATATCCTCCATGTGCGTGTAACTGTTCAATCTGAAGGTCGACTAATAAAAATCAACCTGTCTGCAGTTAAAAGCAGCAGGTAAGATGGAGCGAAAAGCTGAAATGTGTTGTTTTGTTCAACAGTAGTTCATATACGTCATGAGCCGAGCTTCCACCTGTTCACCCCCCCCCCACCCCCACCACCACCATCTGACCCGTGTGCAGCGAGGCAGGACCAGGTTTTATGTTTAAAAAGGAGTGAGTGGGTGAAAGACCAGAAGAGACCTGCTTTTTCTCCTGCATTGCCCCTGTCCTGCCTGTTTACGGCCTCCTATAAAACCTCACTGCGTTTTACGGCCTCCTCCTCCTCCTCCTCCTCCTCTCCTCCTCTCCTCCTCCTGCGGTTTAATGCCCTGAAGTCTCTGCATAGACTCTGGTACGAATGATTTGACCGCTTTAATTCCGGCAGGCGGGAGACGTTGTAAAAGACAGCAGCTCGTTTTTCTCTCAGCAGCAGTGGACTGAAGCGTTTCAGGGCGTGAGGCGTTTCCTTTGTGCAGCTGCACGTTGCTGCAGTGTTGGTATTAATGAGCACTTCATAAAGGTCATTACAACAGATTCTCACATGATGTCTTCATAACAAGAGGATCAGCAGATGAGAGGGGCTGTGAAAACATACAAACAGACGAAGAATAGGTGGATATAAAAAAAACACAATGGCAGCTTCCTGCTACTTCCTGCTACCTGGCACATGTTGGTGATGTGAGCCTCTGTGCACCGTGGTCACCTGGTGATCACAGAGGAGTGTTGGAGGTGATAAACCGAGCTGTGAGCAGCGTCCACAGACCAAAGCGCCGCTCTCAGCTCAGCCTTTGTTTTGGTGATTGAGCCGATGAAAAGAGAATCGTAGAGCATGGCACCACTGGTACAGAGAGGAGAGAGAGAAAGAGAGTGTGTGTGTGTGTGAGTGTGTGTGTGTGTGCCACAGAAACCAGTTGGGATTATTTGGTGCCAACTGGAGAGACTTTGATGTGAAAAGAGACTCTGTTAAGCCAGAGGACACACACACACACACACACACACACACACACACACACACACACAGTGTCTGTGACAAATTCTTCCTCATCCCCTATGAACAAATAGAGTCAGTGAGTCTCAGAGTTTTAATCTGTGGAAGATTAAGAATCTGTAAATGAACAAAAGACACATTTGTAGTTTTGTTGCAGCTGCCATCACCTGAGTGCGTTCTGACTGACAGTGTTTACCTGCAGGACGCAATTTATTATTTTTTATTAGTGAGATCTTGATAATATCTGTGTTCGAACAGCTTTGCAGAGTCACTCTATGCACACTGAAGTAATGTTGTTTTATCTCGGATATGAAATCTCAAATTTTTCATTCTAAAAATGAGAGGAGTTACATCTGCAGGCGGGTCGCACTGACGCAGAATTCATTCAATGAAATCCTCATTATGTAGTTTGATGATCAGCACCGGCGACAGCAATATAGTTTTTAGGTTGTACGAGACCTTGACAGAACTTCTTCAAATTTGGCACAAACATTCACTCGGACTAAAGGAGGAACTGATTCGATTTTGGTGGGTAAAGGTCAAAGGTCAAAGTTTGCGGTCAGTATGGCCTCACATAACACTTTTTAGCCATTACTCAAGACTTCGCACATCAGTTATGACAAAATGTTTAATATTTAATGTGATTCTGGATGTAACCTGAAACTAGCAAGGCAGTGATTCTAGTTCATGTCCAGTTTTGCTTCAGACTTAGAGCAGCAGAGCGGAGATGCTGCGTGCAGGAGGTGTTTCTGTTCGGCTTCACACTGAGGTCAAACACTGTTTTCTTCTTTCTGTCGTCTTTTAGCAGTGTGTCTACACACACACACACACACACACACACACACACACACACACACACACACACACCTCAGGCCTCAGTTTACATCTTCCTCCAAACATTTACGTGCTGCTGCCGTCCACTGTGACATGACACTGCTTCAGGTCATCACTACGTGAGTGTGTTTGTTTACACACGCAACACATTTTACCATGACGACCACACGTACAACTCTGTCTACATGTGTGTGTGTGTTTTTCCAGAGGCGGCTGAAGTTAAACACACAGGTCTGAGTTGACACTGTGTGTGTGTGTGTGGACTGCTGCAGGCTGCAGAGGACTTTGTTCGATGGTTAAAATGACTCTGAAGACGAATCACCTGCCTGAGGCTGATCTCTGCTTCCTGATCCGTCACATATGCAGATCAGACTGAAGCAGCTGATGTACGACGGTGTGTTTGGTGACGGTGTGTGTGGTGACTGTATGGTGACGGTGTGTGTGGTGACGGTGTGTGGTGACGGTGTGTGCGGTGATTGTGTGTGTGGTGACGGTGTGTGTGGTGATTGTGTGTGTGGTGACGGTGTGTGTGGTTGACGATGTGTGTTGTGACGGTGTGTTTGGTGACGGTGTGTGTGCTGACAGTGTGTGCTGACAGTGTGGTGACGGTGTGTGGGGTGACTGTGTGGTGACGGTGTGTGTGGTGACGGTGTGCGTGGTGACGGTGTGCGTGCTGACGCTGTGTGTGCTGACGGTGTGTGTGGTGACGGTGTGTGTGCTGACGGTGTGGTGTCACTGTAGAGCAGATGGATCAGTTTCTAATGTGACGCACACTGTTGCTCTCAGCTACAACTCACTGCTTGTAGTTTTCATCACTTTATTCATCTTTGCTGACTTTTTCCAGCCAGCTGGAGTCGACACCGTAGCAACGAGGATACGATCCGAGTTGAGTTTTGTTCACATTTCACAGGAACATTTTAAAACTCAATTTTGATTAATTATTAGTTAATTTCCAATAAACCTGCAGAAATGACTTGATTTATTGATTAAGTCAGCTCTTACCCACTTTTCCAACTCTTGCAGCAGCCAACAGGTTGGGAACTGCTGGATTAGGTAATGGAAAATGAATCGTATACTCTGTCGTCAGCCTCTCAAACAGAAAGATTTCCTGCTTTTCGTTATTTTATGTAACCTTGAACTAAAACCTTTGGGTTTTGCAATCTGAGAAACTGTATTTTGAGACATTTTATAGACTGAAGGTTTAATATATTAATCGAGGAAATAATTTGCGGGTGAATCGATAATGAAAATACCAGTACCATCCTGTTTTCTCTGGCCCCTGCACACATGGACAACATGCAAAGAATGTAATGATGCAGCTCTTGAGGACTTTTACACATTTTTTAAAGTCTTATTGGACCTAACAGCTCAGATTCTGATAACACAGATTGTAATCATGTTTTGGGCCAGTGGGAATCATGTGACCTGCAATTCCCATTGTGGCCACTGCACTAAAATCACCTCACAGCCTAGTGCTGATGCTGAGGTCTTGGTTCTGCAGGATCACATGACTGTTTCTTGTTGTACACATTGGTTTTTTTTTTTTAACAATAAACCAAACAAAATGCTTAATTATTAATTTCAACCGAGCTTTTTAAAAAACAGTTTTCATCATATGTTGTCTCCTTAGTGTCTTTTCACTCAGTCGCCTCATGTTTAACTTTCATTCATTATAAGATTCAGATTCTTTTCCTTTATTTATCTTTATCTCTATCTCTGTCTTTTTATTTACATTAAACATATTTTGTTTAGTTGGCTTGTGGGAATCTGAGTCGTGGAGGCTGCAGGTTGTGGGAACTTCACTGTGACAGTTCTGCAGTGTGTGTGTGTGTGTGTGTGTGTGTGTGTGTGAGAAAACCAAAGCGTAAACACAGCTGATGCTTGATGGCGGAAGCTGCTTTGTTCCACATTCTTGTTGGTTTGGTTTTGAAGGTCAGCGTTTTGCTCCTCCTGACCGGTTCTCCGTCGGTCCTCGCTCCTGCTGCGTTTGTCATTCGAGTGGAAACATTTTCATGTTGGCCTTTCAGAAATCCTTACCTTGCCTTTTCCCGCTCATGCTGCGTGGCGTTACACTGATGCAAGTATGCAGGCAGGTGTGTGTGTGTGTGTGTGTGTGTGTGTGTGTGTGTGTGTGTGAGACTGGCTCAGTGTCATTATTCCCTCTGTCACACAGAGACAAGACATCTTTATGGAAGTTTAATGACTCTCAGCTGTTTTCACACTCTGCCGCTGACTGATGTCCTCACACAACCACCATCATCTATTAAACATAACCAGTTATGCTAACGTGCTCATTAATTCTACTAATTAATGCATTAATCAGCGAATACTGTGGCTTTGTGTTAACATGCTCCTCTTCACAGGACACACATATGAAGCATTTACCCATGAAAAAATACTTTAATTCTCAAATTAAATAATTCTAATTGTCAGTATAACTTCTTCATGTACATGTATGGAAAACATGGAGAAGCCAAACCTGCTACTGGATGAAACTCCCTGTAGAATTCAGACATTCACGGTCTCCAGAAGATGAATCCTCCAGTGCCACAGACAGGTTGAAGTTCTCAGTTATGTAGCAAAATAGCTAAAAACATTAATGTGATGTATTTGTTGTGCTGATGGACGATGATATCAGTGATGGACTATGATTAGAACGATTGCTCATGCCTTTGCAAATGTCAAGACGAACTTTTGACTTGTTTTCCCATTAATGCAGTAACTTATTATTTGTAGTATTAAATTAATACTAAATTTGACTTGCCTGCCACACACGCACGCTCCGATCAGCTGATTGTGAGGAAGCTGCTTGTTGTGTGGGGGAGCTGCGCTGTGATTACAGAGCGGACGAGATCGACAGTCAGACAGAAAAAATCATTTAGTTCAGTTTCTGATCCTGCTGCTTTTATGGCAGTAAATAGAACTTTTGGAGTCAAGGAAGGAGAGGGGATTTCCAAACGTCAATCATGCATTGAGTAGCACACAAGGAAACATTCCACCTTAAAAGATGCCGGTAGCTGCTGGTAGCCTCTGAGCTGCTCAGTGAATTAAATCGTTAATTAGTGGAGATGAAAAGACAGAACTTTTCATTCATCACTCACTCATGAGAGAATTGTTCAGAAAGTAGGCGGAACTTGTGGGGAGGGGGTTATAAAAATCAGCTCTACGTGTGATTAAGACGTAATTGCTTGTCGACCTGCGGGGCGAAATGCGCTTCTGGTGTACAACTAGATTTTGGTGGCTAAAGGTCAAAGGTTATGGTTATGATTTTTGCCTTTTAAACACAACATTTTGAGAACTCCTCAAAGGAATCCATTCAAAGTTGGCACAAACATTCACTCGGACTCCAGGTGAAACCAATTAGACTTTGGTGGTCAAAGGTCAAAGGTCAGTGTGACCTCACAAAACATTTTTTAGCCATTACTCAAGACTTCACACAGCAGTTATGACAAAATCTCAAACAAATGGTTCATGATCTATGACTGTGGATAAACAGGAATGTAACCTGAGACTAGTCTGAGTGGAGGAGGCAGACACCCACCGGGAGGTGACTCTAGTTTGGCTTATGAGTGAAACGTCTTGGCAAAAATGGATTTCCTTGAAGTTTGGTGCAGACGTTAATTATTCTTTCAGGAGGAATTGTAATAACTCCCACTCACCTGTCGACCCCCTCTTAACCGCTCTACATTTCATTTCCTTTGCAAAAACCATTACAGCCTCAAAGAATTGCTCGCAGGGCCACAGACTCGTCTTAGTCTTCCTCTATAATTTGTGGGAAAAAAACTTCACCTCTCAGCTCTGCAATCAGCTCTGAGTGTGTGTGTGTGTGTGTGTGTGTGTGTGTGTGTGGATCCCAAGACAAGGCAGCGATCACAGCCGCAGATGAGAGATAATACCTGTGTTTACCACCTTTGTTTGGCTGAAACAAGCTGAAATCTCACCTTCCAACCTTTTCTCTTTCTGATCATTATTTCTCCTCTCCCTCCCTCCCTCCATCCTCAAACACCTGAATGCGACACCCATTCAAATCTGTGGAGGGAAAAAGAGGCGATTTCAGCAGAGTGGTGGGACCGTAATTGCTGCTAAAATGAAGGACTTCCATCTGTGGAGCTACAGAGAGTGCGGAGCAGAGATATAATTATAGATGAAAAGTAACATTCTGCAGAGACAGTCTAATGTTTTATTAATGGAAGAGCTCGGAGATGAGAGACATATTTACCGTCCGGTCATTAGTTATTCCTCTTCTCGTCCCCGCAGTGTCTCAGCGGACTTTGTTCTCATCTCATTTTTTTTTTTTTTTTTTCTATTGACTTAGTTTAAAGCTCCATGGCTGCACTCCAGGGTAGAGCTGAACTGCCCCTGAACTCACCACGCCATCTCTGACACACACACACACACACGCTCACACACATCATTCTCTTTCTTGTTGTCTCAATGTCATTTAGTCCTCTTACTCTTTTCCTCCCCGTCATCCTCTTATTTTCCCCCTGGCCACGTGGTGCTCTGCTTTAATCCAGTTTAGATTAATATTGGGTGACTTTCCCGCTCTTTTTCTCACTTGGGCAGCAGGGTGTGTGTGTGTGTGTGTGTGTGAGATAAAACATGAGTGGCCAGTTAACACAAAGGAAATAACCTCCATCGTTATGTTGTAATAGTACCCATGAGCCTTTTCCTCTAATGTGATTTTATGTGTATCAGTAACCTCAGTCAAGGCTCCACCTGGGCGGCCCCCACAGGTGCATTAAGATATGCAATTCAAAGTAAGGTGTCTAAAAAAGTATTGTTTGAATATTGGTACTGGATCCACAGTTTCATATTGGAACTGGTCCTTATTCAGGAGTGAATGTTTTAAAATAGGCAGACACAGATTAGCACCTGTCAGCACTGAAACGTGTTCCATTTGTCCTGAAGTGTTTCTTTGACAACTCCGTCCACGGTGCCCGTTTCACTAATCAGGTTCTCGGCTGGAGTTGGCCGTCAACCTTCCTCCTAGTGTTTTTTTTCTCTTTAAGTGGCTCATGGAAAGATTTTTGGAAGGCCCAGCATCAGTTGGACCTGAAATACTGACGATTGGTCACGTTGACTACAATCAGGAAGCTCCAGAGTCTCTCCAGGACGTCTCTCGGTCCATTTGAGGCCCTGTATTTTGAAAGAAGACAGAAGTGGGAACAAAATTTTGGATTTGTTCTCTTCTCTGTCAACCAAGACGAATCAGTGGAAAGGACATTTGTACCATGAAGGCTGGGAGGAAAGAGCCTGGCGGCATCTGACGGAGCACTTACCTCAGACTTTAGTGCAGGTTCCAGCTGGTTTATTGGGAGGGCAGTGTGCCACAACAGACTGGAACCAGAACAACGCACCAGTTTGAGCTTTTTACCTGAAGCTCTGCTCTGGGTTTAAAGCATTAATATAATAAAGCAGCAGAAACCCTGCTTCTAGGCGACTGTTAAAACAGCTGTGTGGAGGTAGACAAAGAAATGCAAAGAAAACGTTGCACCCAGTCATACTGTCAGTATTAGGGCTGAATGGTGGGTGTGGAAAACCACAATGCTAATGAGGAATTCTCAAATTCCACTTTTTTTTTTTTTTTTACCCCGAAAAATGAAACGAAAATTTTTAGCCATGCTAGTAGCTTCGCTGTAGCGATGGTGGTGTTGGTCGGTACACTGTTTGGACTATAAACGATATATCAACATCGTTTTGATTGGTTGGCATGGAATTTAGTTCAGACATTCATGGTCCCCAGACACATGTTTGAGCCTCAGTCAGACCCAGACTCAGATGAGGAGTCTGAGACCAGAACCAGAGACTAGCAGACGGATCAGAAGTTAGCGTAGTTAGCATCTTTTATTTGTTTATATTTTTGTTAGCGTGTAACTGACAGGTGCTGACACAGTGTTAGCGGTTGTGCTAATGCTAACTCTCTCTCTCTGTACTGACAAAGCCTCATGTTTATTTAGCTCCGCCCCCCAGTCCCCACAAGTTGACAGGATTGGCTCCTTTGGTTATATGCCAAGCAGGAAGTAAGATTCACACATTCTACATAGCGTACAATATGCAGATGGTTCAACAAGTGGTTTAATCAGATGTACAGACTTTCATTAACAAAACAGAGCAGTGGACTTTTGATTTAGCCATGACCTGCTTTGTGTTTATAAGGTTTTTTTTCACCTTGTGCTGCACAATCACACACATTCCTAAAACCCTGGTTTAGATTTTTGATGACAGTGGTGACAGCACATCTCTCCCTCCTCCTCCTCCTCCTCCTCCTCCTCCTCTTTGCTCCCTCTGTTTCACATCTCCATCACTTCTTGTTTTGTGCAATCTGACCTCATTTCTCACATCCCTGACTTTGTGCCACTCTCCTCACTAGCTGCCTCCATCTTCCTGAGCAGCCGTCTCTCAGTCGCTCTCCTCTCTTCTGCTAATTATTCACTCCCTCTGGGGGGTTTCTCTCTCTTCTCTCTCTCTCTCTCTCTCTCTCTCGCTCGCTCGCTAACCCATTTTCAGTTTCTCCTCGCTCAGCAGGGAGCTGCTCTGTTTGCTTATTTCAATAAATAACACACGTGTGCTAAATATGACATTTCCAATGTAAGATATGTTTTTGTTGGTTACATGAACTTTTCCTCTTCGCGGTTGTCTCTATGGTTTTGTGTGTGCGTGTATTTGTCACCCTGAATTAGCCGACCCATGCATCTTCCGCGTTGTGCCCGCCCACCGCGTCCATTAGAGATTCAATTATACGCCGTTCCTGGACGCACAAACGTCCCTGTACGCACACGCTCGGGCTCGTGTTATCCACTCACACCACCCTCCACCCAAACGCTCCCTCCATCACTTGCTTTTTCTCATTTAATAAAACACCACTTCACTACACCATTACCTCTCAAACAATCTCTTCCTCATTTATCTTTTTCTCCTCCATTTCTCCCTCGCCCTCTTATCTAATCTCACCTCCAGCTCGTCTTCGCTCGGTTCTTTGGAAAATTTTGTTATACATCTTGCATTTGGCAATTTATTCTTCCCATTTATCATTTCATTACTTGGTTTTTAAGGCAACCCCCCCCGCTCCTTCTTCATTCTGTCTCTGCTGCTGCTTTTGTTCATAATTCTGTCTTTTCTCAGTTGTAGAAAAATGATCTGTTGGACTTGATTTCAGAAATGGAAAAAGCAGCAGGTATATCTGAATTAAAACCATCTTTTTTCATTCTCCTCAAGTTTAAACCCCCGAAAAGCAGCGTCCATTTGTCTCCCTCGCTCACACGCTCCTCACGTTCCCTGAATTATAAATCTATCTTCTTTCATAGCTCTTCATCTGAGGGTAATTCTGAAAATGGATGCTTTGCTTGCACGTCTCCCTGCATGATCCAGATGGATCAGGCTGGAAACCTGACAACCTCCAGCGGCCCTGACGGGGGCTCGGTGACAGGACTGGCAGCCCTGCACTTGTATAAAACCAGCAAACGCTAAATCTCTGCAAATCCCCAGACAGTTAAGGCGCCATTTTTCTCAAAGGAGCAACTCGACTGCCATTAGAGAGTGGCAACACAGAGAGACAAAGAAAATGAGGAAGGTATTAGAGAGGATCGAGGTGGGAGAAGCTCATCGTTTGACTCGCGGCGCCCGGCTCAGCTCCAGCGCTCCACAAAGGGGCCAATTGCCGTCAATTACCGGAGTAAGCAAGTGAGAGACGGAGGGAGCGTGAGAAAAAGAGTACAGGGATTTCTGCAGCGCTGCTTAGAGCAATCACTCTCACAGAGAGAGCCGAGTGATAAAGAGGAAAAGTGTCAGAGCCTGAGAGCTGCAGGGTGAAATTGCCGTCATTAAACAGTCACCGAGTGGCGAGGGAGGGAAGGATTACTGACGTCTCCTAAAGTCCTGCTGAAGGCGTCCACCCTCCACCAGCAGAGACCGTCTCTCCCTCTCTGCTAAGCTGTTGTTCTCCCTTTGTTCTCCCCTGCTGCTTTCTTTTCTTTTTACACATTAAAGTATTTATTTAACAATTACCTACAGATAGTCGCTACGTTGCGGATTCAGATTTTAGATACAACGTATATCATTATGATCATGTTGTAAAATGCAGCACATTAAAGTTGAATCAGGGCGCTGTCGGTTTAGAGAAGCAGCAGGCGAGGTGTAAATGTGATTTAAACACTTTAAGAAAATGCCCACAGGAAAAGAACAGATATCGTTTTTTTCCCCACTTTATCATGTCGTGTGACAGCCCTTTCACTTTGGAACTACATTTTCTTTCCACTGAACTACTGTATTCCTACGCACCAGCGCACCTTTGCGTAGCTGTGCCCGACTCAAACAGCTGATCTGTGGAGTAATACAGTGCGCAGTAATGCGGTAGTTCAACGGTTCAAAAACTGTAGTTCCCAAGTAAAGGGACGTCTGACGACAGATACAGGAGTGAAAATATTCAACACTTCAGGTACGTGTTGGAGTCTTCTCAGTTTACTACTTTACTTTTACTTAATGCTTCCTTTGTCAGTGCGATCAAGGATATATCCTCAAACACAGGGGCAGTTCTCCTGATCGGTACAATTTGAAACATTGAAAATGTTGATTAATAATCATCTGTTCAAGGTAGAGCTTTCAGAGTTCCACTAAAATGAAGTTGCAAACTTGCAGATCAGCTGTAGTTTGTTGCTGCTTTGCACCGTCTTTGGATCATTCAGTTGTGTGTGATCCTCCAGCACATAAAGAGACACACACATACAGAATCACAAATCACAGTTAATGCTATAATCTTTATTTGAATATATTTCTAAATCACGAGATATGCAGATACGTTGTTATATCTGGCCAGTATCTTTTTTTCCTGGCTTTTTTTTTCAAAGTGCCTCACTGAGGGAGGATATTTTTCCGTCTTTTTGACGCTCTCCTCATCCTGCAGCTCTCCTGCCTCACTCACTCACATTTATTATTCCCACTCTGAGTTCCACTCTGAATTTTAAAACCTTCCCTCCTCTGCTGCTGCTGCACTCTGTATGCTGCAGCTCCAGAAGAGTTACGTAACCTCTTCCTCTCTTCCTCTCTCCATCCCAATAATTCTCTCTGTGTATTCCTGCAGCTCCATCTTCCTCATTTGCACACACACACATACACACACACACACACACACACACACAAACACTTTGTTGTCGTCTGTGGTGACTAAAAGCTCGTCCCTGGATCTCACAGCTGCAGCAGAAGCTTTTCCTCCCAAAAAAAGAACTTGGCTGCGGAAAAAAAGATCAAACGCAGAAACACTGGCTCGCTCCTGCAGCGCTGGCAAGAAAAAGCAGGGAGGGAGGGGGGAGGATTTTGGGGACATGAAACGGCAAAGGGAGGGGGGGTGAAGAGTGGGGGATTCCAGGCATAGGACGGGCTTGAAAGTATGTGTGTGTGTGTGTGTGCGGTGTTGAGTTTTAAGCCTGCGGGACAGCCGGGATGGCAGCGTGATTAGGATTGTAGTTTAAATTTAGAAATTTGGAGATGGGGAACCTGGTACCCAGAGGAATTCTCTGCCTCTCCGTTTCCTCTTTTATTGAAATCAGAGCAGATAACTTTCAGAGGCAGAATGAAAGAAGGTAGCCAAATTCTTCTTTCTTTTTTTTTTTTCTTTTTTTTTTTTTCTTTTTTGGTTTAATCACAGCGGCAGACATGCACAGTGTTACTCACTTCAATGAATGTCTTTAGGGGAAGAGAGAGATGTGATTTGAGAGGATGAAGGCGAGCGATGTCGTACTGTTGGAAGAGGAATTATAAAATCCTTTGAGGAATCACGAGTGCAGAAGAAAATTCAAAGAGAAACAGAAGAAAAACGACGATGCTGTTAATTTGCTCCGGGGGTGGTGATGGAAGGGGATCAAGCCCAAACATTTTGTCCTTAATATTAAAAGGGAGACTCAGATTTTACTTTTAAGTGCTACTCAGCCTCTGATAAGAGTTGTTCTCTGTGGGTTTAACCTTTTCCTTGGAAGCTCTGATTTTAAACAGAAATCCTGCTTTACAAACTGAGGTTGTGGATTGGGTAGGAGGTAATGAAAAGATATGTTTAGTTACATAATGGGAGCCTGACACACACACACACACACACACACACACACACACACACTACTACTCAGCCACTGGTGAGTCTGGTGGGGGCTGTGTGACTGAAACATCTACGGTGGCCCAGACAGATCAACACAATGCGAAAGCCACAACACAAATACAAGTCAAGTATTTTTCGGGACATTTTGTGCCTTAACTTGACAGGACGTTGGCGAGAGACGGACAAGGCAGGGACAGAGGGAAGGTGAATGACACGCTGCAAGAAGTCGTGCAGGCCGGGAGTCGAACCAGAGTAGGGCTGGGACGATTATCCGACGTAATCGACATTGTTGATTATAAAAATCATTCGACGTGGAATTTTAGTGTCGACGCGTTGTGTAAAACCACACAACGTGAATGTTCATTGAACAAAACCGGAACTTTCTAATGGGACCGTTTATATCCATCGTCTTTGGTTTACCCAGATACAAGCGCAGCGCACGGACTGGGACAACGCGGTGACGTAATTGAAGTCATTGACTAAGTGAATGATTTGCGTCTGTGTAATCTATTTGAACGACACGGCGGCGTCTACCAGCAGTACGACGGAGCGTGTGGAGCAACACGCGGCAAAAAAGACTCGCACATGGTCCTCCAAAGTTTGGGAATACTTTAATCTTGACACCAACAGTGCGGTAGTCTGCAGACTCTGCAAAGTGCATCTGGCATATCAATCATGCACGAGCACATAAAGAGGAAACACCCTGGTGCAGCGAGTCAAGATGGCAGCAAAACTTAATTGCAATGAAATTACTGTTAGGTTAATAAAAAAAAATAAACGCTAGATTAATCGTTTAAAGAATAATCGTTTGGGACAGCCCTAAACCAGAGACTTTCAGAATAAAATTCGTGAGTTGGGCCTTTAAGTTGAAGTGACAGGCTTTGTGCCCTGGACAACCAAATGCGCAACTAGTCATGTGATCACATGAATTCAACTAAATCTGGGAGGAGACTTGTGATCCAGATCACGGAATGCGATTCCACCTAAACAGATTGTGATATTATCTTCGTGCTGCTTAGCAAATGCTAGCATGCTGACACACTAAACTAAGATGGTAAAGATAACCTGCTAAATATTAGCATGTTAGCACTGTCAGTGAACACGATTACAGCCTCGCACAACAGCGAGCAGAGCTGCGGACTGTTGAGACTGTGGAGAAAGATGATTTAACAACCTGAAGGGGAAAAGATGTGGAGTTGTTACAGCCTCAGTTCAGACTAGAAAGATCCAGAAATCCTTGATACTTCTTCCAGGACGTTTCTCCTCTCCCTCCTCTCCCTCCTCCTCCTCCCATTTTTGCATGCTTCCTAATCTCCACTCTCATGTTAATCCCGAGGTGCTTATCATATTAATCTTTATCTGTTTTAAATGTTGACACCTCATTGCACGCAAGGCCTCATGCAGTCTCTCGCACTCGTTGAATTTCATTATGTATTCATTAACCTCTCTGACGCAGTCAATCAAACTGATTTATGTTGCAGAAGCTTTTATCTTTCTTTTTTTTTTTATTCAGCTCACAATCTTAAAAAAAGTGAAAATAAAGCAGAAGTAAAAAAATCCATTAATAAATAAATATAGAGCAGATGTCATAGAATAGAATCAGTTGCTTTTGATGAGTTATTGTTCCTAATTTTTACAATTCAGAAATTAATTTGTTTTTATTTTAAATATAAAAAAATAAAAACCAGATGAAAGAAATAAAAATAATATATATTTTTTTATTGTAACAATTAGTTGTTGTAACCTGTGTCAAGGCTGGCTGTTATGGATCTGATGGTGCTAACCTCACTGTCTCACACACACACACACACACGCACACAGGAGTCATTGCCATTGTCTCAGCTGAGTCTGGAGTGAGGACACCTCTGCAGCAGCTTAGCTCTTACTGCAGTTATTATGTTACTCCATGTAACACAAACACACACTACACTAACAAAACGAAGGACCTGTCATCAATTAATACCTTTAAAAATGTCAGTTCACATGGTGCATTCATAATGTATATTTTCCGTCAGTAAATGGCTAATGACTAATTCATTCCAGTCTGCCTTTTTTTTTTTTTTTTGATCGCTGTTAATCTACTGTCAGTGAAACTAAACAGATGTTTGCAGATGTTTCATGTTCAAAGCCTGACAGAGAAGGGACGGATCGTGTTCTTTGACCCAGTGGAAGAGTTTTATTGTGAAGTTCCTGCACAGGAAGTGATGAGTATCGTTGACAGCAGCTTAATGACTTAATAAAAAACAAAAACGCGGCAAAGTGGAAGTGATTGGAATTCATTAATGAGGGGAGGGATTAAATAGAACGCCAAATGGCTGCAGATCAGAAAACAGGGATGTCGCCACAGAAATATTCCCTGCTCCATACTGAGCTGCTTCAAATGTTTCTGCAAAAACAAGTTATAAATGCAAAAAAGTTCTGTTTACAGTTAACATTCCTCACCAAAACTTATTGTGTATCATTAAAGTCTAATAGACTTACTAAATGTATTTCCTTCCTTATAAATCATTTGCAAAGCTGATTATTTGAACTTTTTGAAACATGCATTATTTATATCCATCTTTACCAGCTAGTAACTTGTCTTCCTCTTCCCTGCCTCTGCCTGTCGCACTGCAGCATATCTTGGTGCATTATAACTGCGTGTGCACAAAACAAACAAAACTGGAACCCACTTTTTAAAAAAAAACCTGCTCCATACTGAGCTGCTAAACTGCTAAACCTGAAATCAGCTGTTCTCAAAATTAACTGTATCTTGCTAATTAAAAAGCCAGGCTTCAAGTTAATGTCTGTGATGGTTTCTCACACACACACACACACACACACACACACACACACACACACACAGCAGAGTAAGCATGTTGTCGACCTCAGTGTCCAGTTTCCTGGTTTCCATGCAGCTCAGCTCAGTTGCTGCTGTTGCTTTTTAATTGGATCAATGATTGGATTGATGAATGGAAGCTCTGTTCATGAAAGCTGCTGATGCAGGTCGTGGGCTGACGCTGCAGCACCGACATGTCCCACAATCCCACACTGCCTACGTGACAGTGTGATGGGCTGCCCTGCAGGTGAGGGAGGGGCACTGAGTAGACACCATTAGGTAGGTGACTGTCACTAAACACCATAAAACAGATTGCATTATGGGGAAACTCGTCTCATCATGTCACACAAGGTTTAGCATTTACTTTACCATTAAGACTTGGTTTTAGGGTCAAGGTTGGAATCAGGACTAGTTCTAGGTTCGGTTCAGGGTTCAGGTCCACAGCGCTAAGTGCTAAAGCTCACTTTGTATTTTAAATCAATCCAGTATCCTCACAAGCTGTGTAACTTCAGCTCATTGTTACGTCTGTCCAACTGTATAAACTTCATAATAATTCAATTATCTTTTGTTCATTCATTTCCTTATTAACAAGTTGACGTATGAAACAGTACAAAACATGTATACCAAAGGTTATTAGGACAAACATTACGGAGGAACTGAAACATGTTTTTAGTTGTTGCAACATGAGAACAAGAACAAACTGTAGCTCAGAATTAAAATACAAAGCTACATGATATTTAAATTCTAAATAATTTAAGCTGAGAAAAAATACAATCAACAAAATGTTACTTTGAAAGTTATTTGTTTTCATGTTTCAGTGACTTCAGGCTTTGACCTCAGACCAGGTGTGATAATGATGAATTAAATTTATGCTTAAGGATGTAATTCATAGGAATAACGGAGAAAGAAATGTGTGTATCATGTAACTAAACTGGAACAACATTTTTAATACAAACAATTTAATAATAGAAAGATACTTTATATCCTGCATTCACTATTGTTTGAATGAAATGTTCACTTGTGATCCATCATAGATTAGTAATGCTAATCTCTTGCTTCCTTCTTTTCTTCTTGTTCATGTCTTCTTCATGCAGTGTGTTGACAGCTCAGTGCTGCTTATTAACTGACAGTTTCGACCTTGTAGTCTTTCTACTGTTTCTGTTTAATCAGGATTACATGTGGCCTCTCTTCAGACTGCAGCTTATTAAGGATCCGAATGTAAAATTCCTTTGACTTTTGCTCAATCAGAGTTTTAATGATTTGAAAAGCAAATAAAGAAATGATTATTATCATAATTATCATTCCTGTTTTACATATTTGGATTGAAAATCTCACATAAATATAACAAATAATAAATTTTCAGTGCAGGAAATCAATCACTTTCATTTCAATGTGGAAACTGACAGAAAATTACCACTTTTTTCTGTTTCTCTCTCTGGTTCCTTTAGTGCTCTTGGTTTTAAACTGATGATGAGCTCATGCTTTATTCATTAAAAAAAAAACCGTAGTGGTCATGTAGGATTGTGTTTAGAGGTGTGATAGAAACCTGAGAGGCTGTGGTGCTGAGGATGAGACCTGAAGAGTTTGCGACAGGTTTGAACTTCCAGCACGTCGTCCTTTCAGAAACAAGGACACATGAATCTATCAAAAGATTTTCTCAAGAGAAAAAAAAGGGTCTGAGAAGCTTTTTTTTTTTTTTAATCTCTGTGAGCAAATCCAGTCACAGAGGAGCATGTTTTTCCATCGTTGTTTTCAAGTTATTCCCTGAACATTTTTTCCTACCTTTAACTGATACTGTTCTGTATCTGTAAGACAAACACGTCATCGATCAAACAAAGCACGACATGTGGCTCTACTGCTGACGCTGGCATCACGAAGGTCTGCCAGAGTGAATGTATGTTTGCTGAGTCATTACATGACGGATATGCAAACAGCACGCAAAGGCCGCCATGAGACCACCTGCATCCTATACATTCTGTAGGTTGCAGCATAAGCAGATTACACTAATCATCTGGAACCAGGGTGTGTGTATGTAAACACCTTATCCCATCCTAACTTATCCTCATCAGCAGTTCTGCCAGCGTCACGCTCACATGTTAGACACTCAAATAGCAAAATAAATCCGGCCCATACTTGGGCCACATGCTGGTTTTCCTCTGGCCCAGTATACCCCCGGTTACACGGCCTGAGTCTGGCCCATATACGGCCTGATTTTCAGATGCTACTTCCACATCTGGACCAATTCTGATGCGCACACAGAGAATCTTCCAGCTGTCAGTCAATACCCTAGGATTACAATTGGAGTCTGGCCAGACATGGACGTACTGTATATGGGCCAGACTCGGGCCGAGGACCCAGGCATCTTTGACTTGAACTAGTCATCTGTAATGGCTTTTTTCCTTACCCTAATTACCATGGTTACCAAACAGTTAAGATACAGTAGACCCTGTGAGTTAGAACATTTCTGTCCCAATTCAGGGGCCACATCCTTCAGAGAACGAGATCTACAAAGGTGTGGCCCTTCGTAGACCGCAAAGCCAATTACAGATGACTAGTTCCTAAGTCAAAGATCCTAACTTACCCTATCCAACATATGGCTGGGTCCTCGGCCCCAGTCTGGCCCATTTACTTCCACGCCTGGGCAGAGTGCGGCTTTTATCCTCCGCTATTGTCTGACAGCTGGAAGATTCTGTTTGTGTGTGTGTGTGTCTGCCAGAATTGGTTCAGATATGGAAGTAGGATCTGACAATCATGCCGTGTATGGGCCAGATTTGGGCCGAGAAACCGGGCGTATACTGGGCCAGAAGAAAACAAGCATGTGGCGCAAGTCTGGGCCGGATGTATTTTGTTACATGCAGCTCTAACAAGGTTCTCAGTCCCTGAAATGAGATGGTCTGGTCTACGGAGGATTTCTGCTTTGCATCACCAGCTGAGCCCACCTTGACTGTTGTGGCTCCTGTTGCCTAGGAACATTGATAACACAAAACATTTTTTCCGCAAAAACTTGAGGTTTTGAGGCCCTTGGTTTGAACAGTTGTACTGAACTGAAACCAAATAGTTACATTGAACAGTGTAATCCTCAGGCTCTGTCAGTGTTGTTTGCCGCCATATCATCTTCATTACTGGCGCACAATGAATCTTTGGATAGATGGTGCCATGAGGGATCCCCCTGTTGGAGCCTTCGCTGCTCAGGAACAGAAGGACGCGTTTGAAGGAGCCTTTGAAATAGGACAGTCTAGCCTCTGAGGTATGTGGCCCCTGAACCGGCCACCATTGGTTCGAGTCAATCACAGTCAGTTTAATAATCTTTACCTGGTATTCAGTTGTCTCTTGGTTTTCTGGCACTGTATTAACACACGGCGCTGTGTCTTTATCTGCGTGTACTGTTTTTGAATGCGACTGCACAGCTGTAATAGTGATCCGATCTGCAGATGAGATTTTCTGACGTGTATGAAATGTGATGGGAGACGTGAGCAGCTCATCCATATTCACTGTGTCGGTGTTTATTTATTTTTTGCCTTTTAATTTTGGACGGGCTGCGGCTCTGCCTCAGGCCTTATCAGCCTGTCAGCCTGCGTCAGGTGTTTGTGTATTAACATTCACAGCATTTCTAAACAGATAAGCAATGAAGTCTGAGTTATTAGTGGTTTATCTCAGGCAGGGACACCTGTCTCAGACACACACACACACACACACACACACACACACACACACTGCATGTTTAAACAGCGGATGGAGCATGAATGTCAAACTCTTGTTGAACATTCGCTGAAAAATGCCTTATGAAATTGTGTCTGAGATCGTGCTGAATGCCGCCCACATGACACATATGTGTGTATGAATGTGTGTGTGTGTGTGTGTGTTTTACTATGTATATATTTAATATCTATGTAAATAAGGTACAGCACTGGCCATGGACACACACATTAATCGCAGAGACGTCCGCTACTCTGTGGTGTCCCTGCGGGTTTGATGTCAAGAAAGGTGACGAGTGTGTGTGTGTGTGTGTGTGTGTGTGTGTGTGTGTGCTATCACATGATGCCTGTTACTTGTCCACATATAAATGACTTTAACTTCTGCCCTGTCCTCTCCCCTTCTCCTCCTCTTCCTCGAATTTCTCATTTGTATCCAGTTTTTCATTTTCCGTCTTTTCTATCCTTCCTTTCTTCTTCATTTGTTCAGCTCTTCCTCCACTAATCCCTCTACTCCTCTTCCTCTTTATCCCTCCTCCTCCTCCTCCTCGTCTTCCTCTTCTCTGCTTTCTTATCTCTCGTTTGTCTCACTTTCTCTCCTTCCTCTCTCAGTCACTGTTTCCTGGCACATTAACTCTCCTGCACATTAATCACCCTGATTACACACTGGACTTTACAGGCAGCAGCAGTAATAACAACATGAGACATTTACTCACTTTTACTCAGCAGAGGTCAAATACACAGGATTAACTCTGCCTCGCTGTTGAGCCACTGATGCAGGGCCGGCTAAAAGCTTTCTGTGGCCTCGGGCAGAATTACCCACCCCCACCCCCCCCCTGCGAATGAATAGGAAACCATTTGTTTTTTAATAACCCCTTAAGACCATCAAGGTATTTCCAGTGAACCGGCCCCGACCATCCTGTCAAAAAAATTGTTTTTAATTCATTTCCCAAGTGTGTGTCTATATTTCCTCATTTAAACAAAGACAGTAAGAACATGTTGTTTTATGTTGCTTTGTATTTTATAGTTTCATACCTGATAAGTCGTTTATAGAGCAAGTAGCTACAGGAGCAGAAACCTTGGGATGACGGATTCATTTTATCCGGTTAGCACGGCGACTA
>NW_019525437.1:3052692-3074094 GCF_002814215.2 Seriola lalandi dorsalis
CCCCCCCCCCCCCCCGTGTCTGTGTATGTGAGAATGTCCTCTCCGAAGACAAAGGGAAAACGGGTTAATGGGTTTACCTGTGTTTACCTGCGTTTAAAAAGACGCCTTATACCTGCTAATCTTGGTGTAAAATGGTGTTAGAGGGCTGAAAAATCTCTGAAGGAGACGGAAACAAACCCACATCGCTTGCCGTGCATGTGTCTGCGAGATTGTTGCCGGCTGATGACGGACAGTAGCTAACATGAGTTAAAGTAACACAGTAATTAACCACTGTAATAGACCACGGTTGTAGTTATAATAAAAAACAGCAATACTAACTGGCATTTTTTTTATTTATGGTTTAGCGTGAGACCTGAAACCATTTCATCTCCGGTAGCTGCTGTCATTTTGTATTTACAGAGCCTTTCAAATAGAGTTATTCTTTTCCAAAGATTGTCAGGAATTTATCTTTTCGTAGAAACAGATGCTTTTAGAGAAGATGAGTTTACTGAAGGATGTCGCCCTCGTCAGATATTCATTCTGCCAAGCTGGATGGGGAAGGAACCTCGAGACGTGGGCTGCTGATATTATTTCCCATCTTTGGAACGCTATGAAACGTTAATGGTGGGAAACATTCAGGTTACAGGGCTGTGTCGAGGCTTTGTGTGTCTTTTAAAGATCAGAGGAGAAATGAAGCGCACAGAGAGACTCCCTGCTGAGAGAGGAGGGCTCAGCTGGAGAAGCTAGCCTACAGATATTTAACAACACACACTCAAACATACACCTACACACACACACACACACACATGCAAGGACACACATTTGAAAAAATACACATACAGTAAGAGCACATATTTTCCGCAGAGACTTTTCATGTTTGTTTCTGCTTCCACATACGTACAAAATATATGAAAAGAAAAACATGCATGAATATGATTTGTAACTCGGGGGCTTGATTCAGAATCGTTCTGGTTTATGGTTCGATCTGAGAAACAAAGCCCATCAGAGACTTTCGTGCTGTCTCCAGACCATTTATGTGGTCCATACACCAACATGTTTTATAGTGATATGAAAACAGGAAACACAGTCACATCGTTGCGTTGCTGCAGACAACTTTTAGAGCACGTGTATAATATTATTACTGCGGAAATAATAGTTTTTCGGTCAGTTAACTAATAATTATTTGACTAATTGATTCAGCAGTTACTATTCTGTGAACAGTAAAGCAAATTAGCTGCTGTATTCAGTGCTGTCAGTCTGTTCGGTGGAATAATGAATGAATAATTCTGGTTCATTACAACTTGGGTTTCATCTTTGTGTCTGTCTGTTGTTAATAACAACATTGTAGATGTTGCTGGGATCTGGCAAGAAGGCAAAGCAAAGACAGGAAGTTTAGCCACTTTATTTGGGGTGAAACCACATGAAGTGTTAATAATCAGTCAGTTAAACCCCTATAACGTAGTTTTCCCAAATAAATGTGGCTCTGTGTCTTTGTGTCTTTGTCTCTGACGCTGCGTTCAGTCTTCCAAACCAATTTTCCTCAAGTTACCGAAGCCGTCACACAACGACAGCACATACAAAATGTAAAAGGAGACAAACATAAATAATAAAGGTAAATTACACACACACACACACACACACACACACACACACACACACACACACAACCGTCCCCCTCCACCCTCTTTGAGCAGCTTCTCTACCTGTAGGTGTCAGTCAACCTGCCTGTTAAATATTCCAAACAGCTGCCTTTATTACGGCTGTACTGCAAACCTGATAACACTAATTGCACCCAGCGAGCACAAACACACACACACACACACACACACACACACACACACACACACACACACACACACACACACACACACTCACACTCCTTCTCTCCATTTGCAGTTGACAGCTCAGACTTGCTGCTCCGTTGCTAATTCCTTATCTCTGACACCGAGCAAGACTCTCGCATCCTTTTTTTTCATTATGGCCACTTAACTTCAGTTCTCCTCCACTCCTCCTCCTCCTCCTCCTCTTCCTCATCCTCCCCCTCCCTCCTTCACTCACTCTTTGCCTTTCTATCCACCTGTGTGTCTTCAGCTTCACCTGCAGTGCCCAGTGCTCCTGCTGTGTTTCCCCCCGTCAGTGGGTCAACAGACCTCTGCTGCTGGACGACTAAACATTACAGCATGTATTTGTCATGTGGAGATGCTCTCAATACTACAATACCCATGAGCCTCAGTGACTACGCCTTTGAGACAACTCCAGCCAATTAGCCTGCATTCATGTGGTGTTGGTGTAATAGGAAAAATTGTTGTTGGAACAACAACTCAGAGACAGCTGGTGAAAGTGTTGGTTGGTTAGACGACTTGCTGAAGCGTTGATGTCCTAGACACAGAAACATGGTGGACAAAAGTAAATGTTTGTGCGTGGCTGAGAGCAGTGACTGTAGTTTTACATCTCCTCTCTCAGGCTTCTCTGTGGACTGAGGCTTTGATACTTTCACAGTATTAATATAGAACCTAGACCTGCTTTATAATCAAACTACACATGGACATCTGCCTTTAGACTGTGTGGAGCTTTAAATATATTATCTAGAAATATCTTTAGGTTGGTGTCAGCCAATGAATTCAAGTATCAAACACTAGTCAGCTGCTGGTTTGTTGTGAAAGGTCTTTGGAGCTGTGATAAAACAAACATAAACATGTCAGGAACATGTTTCATAAAGAGCGATGAAAGAAGTCGTCACTGACCCTCAGCTCTTACAGACCAAAAACTTTCCCTCCACCGACGCTTTGACTTCACTTTGTAGTCTCGTCCTCCGACACTCAAAGGTCTGAAACTCCCACCTGGATCTCACAAGGGTAGACGACTGACATCCTCCCAGACATGCACACACACACACACACACACACACACACACACACACACACACACACTGTCTGTATACCTCAGAGACAAAGGGGCTGGTCACACTCTTTCAAGGTTTGTGTTTGTACGTGTGTGTGTGTGTGTGTGTGTGTGTGTGTCAGGAAGAGAATAAGAGTCAGGGCTCAGCAATATATTGTCAGATAATCAATATTATGAGTAGAAATCAGGATTGTGAGTAACACGATGCCATATTAGAAGAAAACAGTGCTACACAATGATTCAGTTTCCTTAAAGCTCCTCTAGACTATATATTATTATTAGTTAACAGCTGACCAGAACTCACAGACAAATATCTTCACCTCTGCAGCTCCTCAGCCTCTTTTACTTTTGTAAAAAAAAAAAAAAAAAAAAACGATCTGCAGGTCATCTAGCAACCGTTGGGATGACGATGGGAGCAAAGAAGGAAGTCAGGTGTCGTGGTGTGCAGAGGGACAGAGTAGAGGTCAGATGGGTCGACAGGACGCTGCTCGTTTCCCGCGTGAAACTGTGTGTTTATTATCGTTAACGTGGCGGCGAAGGGTCCGGGACGCCGTGCGCGCATGTGCAGCGAAGTTGTGGCTCGTTTCGAAGGTTGCGTTCAGCGCGTGCGGCCGGAGCTAGTGGGCTGGGATAAGGATGATGTTTGTGAACGGCGGAGAGGAGAAGTGCGACCTGTGCGTCATGTTCTCTCTGTGTGAAGGCTTCTGAACCAGACTCAGCCTCGTTTACTGTTCAGCCCGACTCTCTCATTATTCACCCGGACATGGCGTTCATGTTAGACACAGCGGCTTGTTAGAGGCTCCATTGAGCAGTTAACTTGACGCTGGTTATATTGATCCAAGATATATGTCAATTTAAGAGCTGCTGCCGCTGTAAAACCACTCATACCTTACAGCCACGCATGGTGTTATGCTGTTGCTCTGATTTACGTGCTTTACAGATTTCCACGTTTGTTTTCCGACCAGGAAGCTGCCCTTAATGAGCACAACAACTGCTACAATCTGTGGTACCAGGCTTTATATATTGATGCTTCCTCTGCTTTTATACCTAATGTCCACCATTGTGTCCAGAGTTTGAAGATGTTTGAGGCACATTGTCTTTGCAGGTTGTTTGGTTGTTATCTGACTGGGCTACACTGACTCTCAGGGCATCTTTTCCTCATGTAATTGTTCCTAAAATACAGCCACATTATCAATGTCTAAGTGTTCATTATGATTATTGTAATATTTAATGGTCCCAGTCTCAATCAGCTCTGTTTGTCTTCATGCTGCTGCACTCTGCTCTCCATCCTGCCATGTTGTCTCAACCTCACCTTCTCTTTGTCCCATGTTACCTCTCCCTCTCTCTCTCTCTCTCTCTCTCTCTTCCTCTGCTCTCTCTGCTTTATGTCACTTGACCTTCAGCTCTTTCTCACACAAAGACAAGGACACTTCAGCGTGTGGGGAAATACTACATGTGAATGCAGTAAAACTGTTATGGACGTGCTGCATAAAAGCCAACATCTGTCATAATGTGGAAATGTGCTGCTGCTGGTAAGACCAGTGCGTGACTGTGTGGATGGATGTAGCTCTCCTACTTTCACACTGGGGCTGAATGTCACAGTTCTTATTACAGCAACACAAAAAAAAAAGAAACATTGTCCGATTAAATGTGAACCATCTTGTTTTGAGCATCTTCACTTCATTGAGGGAAGTTTTATGTAAATTTGGGGCTCTGTGATGCATTTCTGAAAGCTGAGCCGTTATGAGAATGTTAGCTAGGGGTCATATGACAATCTTTTTATATAAGTTCTATATATATATGTACTTAAATTCAAAAGTTGAGTCGCTGCCCCGACTCATCCCACTTCCTGTTTCCCTGCCTGCAGGCAGGTCTCTCATCCTCGTCTCTCGTGATGGTGGTTCTCGTTCTGCTCAGGTGTAGAACTGGTCCAGACTCCCGGAGGCTGCGGAGCAGAGACAGCACGGGCTGTCTCCAGCTTTAGTTAGCTGTTTAACCACTAACAATGGACTGGTTAGCAGCCACTGAACTTTTAAAATTAAATATCTAAATGTAGCATGTTAGCATGCTAATGGAATGTTATAATAGCATTAAAAGTAGAGCTGAGCCTCATCAGCTTTGATTAACTCTTTACAGAGGAAAAACCACATTTAATAAACCTGCCTTTTCGCTGACACCACCCTCAGGACAGTCTTTAGATTTACTCCTCCAGCTGAGATAATGAGCACAGAATAGAGATGTTTTATTCAATTAAAGGGAGGAAGGGAAAAGATAAGGGAAAAGACAAAAAAAAAAAATCAAAGACTACATGCTACAAATGGAAATCAGGTAATAAATAATTTTGGTTATTATTTGTCATCTGAGCATATATGGGATTGTACTCTTTCTCTTGGTTTTGATATTGATCAATAGATGCATGTATTTGCAAAAACGATGGCTGACCTGCCCCGGTCTCCCCCGCAGAGTACAGCCATGAATGCATCAGTCTGTGTGTGTGTTGTATATTCCCTCAGTATAAACTGGAGCATTCATGTGTGTTTGTGACACGCAGGCAGGTAGACAGTGACCTCAGTAATGCAGGAGATGCCCTCCATCAGGGCAGCGTATGTACCACAAGACTTCCTGTGGCCCCGGTGTGTGGATGTGTGTGTGTGTGTATACAGAGGGTTTCCAGGGGCCCAGAGGTGCTCAGGGTTAATGGATGGAGCCCCGTACCTCCTGCTGACAGCAGGTTAATAACCAGAGAAACACACATAGAGG
This sequence comes from Seriola lalandi dorsalis, assembly GCF_002814215.2. NCBI lineage: Eukaryota > Metazoa > Chordata > Actinopteri > Carangiformes > Carangidae > Seriola > Seriola lalandi. The sequence goes on from NW_019525437.1 coordinate 3,058,333, forward strand.
CAGGCGGCTGGGGAGGGTGAAGGAGAGCGAGACAAATCGGTTACTGAAGAGAGAGAGAGAGGAAGAAGGAGAGCGAGGGCGTTACGGTGACTGTTCACACACTGTCACTTTTTCCTTTGTTTCTTTTTCTGACTTCATTGCAAGGGTCTCACACTTGTGAACAATAGGCCGCCACGAGGCAGCAGAGGGAGGCACTTCAGTACCTACACTCATGTTCTGTAGTAACCACAACATTCCAGAGAGCGTCACTACATGTATCCGTGGTTACTTATTCAGAGTTTATGTGTAATATGAGACACTTTTACTGCTGTATTTTCCTACTGCTGTTTCAGTTTTAGATGTGGATGTGTAGCTGTAGACATGCTCTGGGGGTTGCAGTGTTGGTCGGTCGGTCGGTCGGTCGGTCGGTCGGTCGGTCGACCTCTTTGCACTAAACTGTTTCAACAACTGTTTGATGGATTGCCGTCATCCCCAGAGGATGATTCTACTGACTTTGTTGATCCTCTGTTTTTCATCTAGTGCCATTATCAGGTCAGTTTCAATTTTTCATTACTGTGGACCATTTGGTTTCCCTCACAGTAGCCTCACAAAGCTAGCACAGCTGTGGACTCTGAGTCTTTTTGTTCATTAGCTTCCATTCATTTCCACACATTAAGAAGCAGTTGTGGATTCCATGGATAAATATTAACAATATTAATATGTGGTAATACATTTTAAGGACAAACAAAGACCTCGAAACGATGATCTAACTTTAGCAAACATTAAAGCAGAGCTTGAAGTTGATTGTGATGAAATGCACAACTTAAACGCACAGTATGTAACTTCTGCCTCTAGGGGTCTCTCAATCAAAAACAATAACAAAAGACGACGTTGGGTGACGTCGTGAAGTGGCGCGGGATCATGGGAGTTGTTGTCTTCACCACCATTGCTGTCAGCTTCTCCTGGTTTGGATTCCTTCAGTGTCAGAGGTTCACAGCAGGATTATCCACAGAGGTGTCTTCCTCTCCACAATAAACAGACCGGGGGATTATGACCAATAGAAACACTGAATAAAACTGTTTCATATTTAAAGGCAGTGTTTCACAAACTCTGTTCAACATTTACTCAGCTTTTTTTCCCTGATAACTTCAGATCCAGATGTCCGATGACTAAAATCCTTCATCTGGTTTTCATATATAGCTTTTTAGCACATTTTAACATGGAAAAGTTACAGATTATAATGTTAAGAGAGAAATTAATGAGAAATAAATGGAGGAAAATGACTGGAGCAGCAGAAACAATGCATCCTAAATTCAAATACACTGCAGCATGATTGATTTCTACAACAATAAGCTGTGATGTTAAGTCTGTATTATTTGTGCTAAATGAGCAAAAACATGTAAAACCAGTGGAACACGTTCTGAGCAGCGAGGGCGACAGTCGAGATCAAATATTAGTGCTGTGAAACTCCAGGCGCCACTGTGAAGTGGCCTGAAAACGTGTGTGTTCAGCAAAATGTGCATATGTAAATAAGGGTAATGCACACATATACACACACACACACACACACACAAACACGTATATATATATATATATATATATATATAGTGAGTGTGTAAGGGAAAAAAGATCCAGAGTATAGGAGATCTCTGAAGTGAATCAAAAGCTGCGGAGTTGAACGAACCCCTGTGACAGGAAGATCACTGCTAATGGTTTTAATAGTCCAACATCACCCCATTAAGACACACACACACACACACACACACACACAGTCATCCACATATGACAGGGACAGACATTTCAAGGTTGTGCTGCAAGCTGTTTCTCCCTTTGCCTTTTTTTTTTTTTCCACTGAGATGTCTTTTCCACTAGGTCAGCATTAAAATCAGGTCTTAAGGAAAGTGACATTAGCGATGATAAATGAGTTACATGTTTCATTAATCACCCAGCTGAAAGGTGTGCAGAGAGAGGGAGAGAGAGGGAGGCGGGAGGGATGAACGGGAGAGAGACAGAGCGCTCTCGTGCTCCTGTGGCCTCTCTTTGTTTGTGGTGGCGGTCGGCGGATGATTTACGCGCAGCGCCACACGTAAAACGAACACTCCAAAAAAAAAATAAAAAAATCTCCAATCAAAGTGACAAAGTCAAACAGCCGCCGAGCTTCCAGGGAATAATCACATTCAATCATAAATTCCATTTTGTCGACGTTGAAAAACCGTGGTGGTAATTATGTGAGTTGAATGCTCTCAATGTGGACAAGTTGAGCCAATTAGTGAGGCGGGGAAGTCATTCCGGCGCCAAACGGCTGCGTTTACGCGTCCCGCCTGTTTGAACCCTGCCATGTTTGCTCGGCGATGAGTGAAAATCCCATCGCCGGACGTCTTTGAGGGAACGAGAGTGTGTTGCGTTCAGCTTTGATCTCACAGATCCTCCGCAAAACGTCCTTTCTGTATGTGTCACTGTCAAAAGTTTCCCAATAACATTGTAATTAAAATGCTCTTAAAGCTCATTCACGTCTTCAGATTTGACACGAGGACTCTGACGTCCCGCTGCGAGGGAACTAGACACGTTTTGAAGTTCACTCCTGATAACGTAGGGTGAGAGAAATACACAGGATTTATTTGCCATGGTGTGCTGCTGTTCACTATCTCTATTGATGAGGCTGCGAACCACCGGGCTGGAAACATAAACAGGATTAGAGTTTATCAGTTTATAAGATTCCTGAATGTTATCAGCATCTGAAATGTATTTGCTTCAATATTCCTCCGTCTTTAAGTTGCAGGTCTTAGTGCCGCTCTGATTCCAGCAAAACCCCCGTGTGAAATGAGAAACGGTACATGTTATCATAGATGTGATTTTATTGTGGCTGCATTTTGAGCCACGCTAAAACCACAGTGTTGCTCCTTCCGTCCACCGCTGTGGTCCACACTGAAATATCCCCACAGCTGTTGGATGGATTTCTGGGACATTTCGTAAAGATATTCAGGATCTCCAGAGGATGAATGAATCCTGCCACGAACACCTACTTGGCGGATTTGTACTAAGTCCAATGCAGATAATCATGGTTCCCAGATGGTGGATCCTCACGAGGGTGCTCTTTCCTGCAGTGCCACCATGATGTTGAGTGTCAGTGTGTTAGCATACTGACATTAGCACTTAGCTGAAACACTGCTGTGTCTCAGTAAAGCCTCACAGAGCTACTAACATGGCTATAGACTTTTTTTTAATGAAAGTCCAACTATTCTTTACAGCAGTGGCTCCCAAACTGTGAGCAAGTAATTATATATATTTTTTTTTCTCGTATTAAAGCCTTTCACTGTGAGAAGCCAATTATAGGAACTTTTATATTGTCGCCGCTGGACCACTTCCTACACTTGTATCCTGTCTCAGTCTGATTGCACACAAAAAGATTACACCCATGGTGAAAACTGGACTAACAAAGTGGATAGCTTGTTAGAAACAGAAAGAATTAAAAGGAAAGAGAGAGACTGAGAAAGCATTATTTTGTCTTTGTATTGTTACAGAGTCGGATGTGGCCATGAGTAGGAAAAGTTTGGCAACCGCTGCTTTACAGTAACACAGCTGTACTACTAGACACTGTAGAAGTTGCTGGAAGGTGTGTTTAATTGACACAGAATATTATGCTGTCTTTAAAGTTAATTTAATAAGTTAAATAAGTAAAAAAACATAGTTAAAAAAGTGATTGAAACTATAGGTTCTGGAAACAGTATCAGAGTGAGCGCTCTGTGCTCTTGTTGATCTTTGGAAGTAGCGGCGGAGCATTCTCCGTGCTAGTTTAGTGTTTTCAGTTGAACGCAGACGGCCAAGAAGCACGACATTGAATACAATTCACACGTTGTCCTTTGAGGTGATGCTTTAGGTGAGTTTCGGTCCGTGCTGAACTCTGTCTCCACATGACCTTGACAAATGACACATTGTTTGAAAGCTCTAAGTCTCATGATTCTATCCGTGCAAAGCATTTTAACATCACTGCAACAGCTATGGACACATGACTGGTTCAGACTTGTGGCTCCAGTGTTGAGGTTTTTTATCCAAAAGGTCCAAGTAGAGGCCTAATAATCACTTTTAGAAAAATAAAAATAAATCAGTATAAATTCTACATTTCCACCATTTTTGTGTGGTACTCTTTTTATCTTTTATTTTTGTTTTCAGGCTTTTGCACATACATGTATGTGAAGGGGTTAAAACTCATGAGGAGTCAACCGACATACCAGCAAACCATAAACAAAGAGCGAAAACGAGGCTAGAAGCTACACAGAACTGCAGAGCTGTTGATTCTCAGTTGGATCAGCATTACAATCACATTACAGAGTCATTGCATTCAATTTCAGTATCAAAAAATATTGATTTATTCAGGTTTAAGTGGCACCGCTGAAGCTTTCAGGAGGTTCCCAGTGTCCAGCTCTCAGTCGGAGCGTTTGGAGGACCCCATTAAGATTATCATTTAGATATGAACGGTGGTGGGAGCCGACCGACCTCAGCTGAGGAGAGAGAAGCATCTCCTCAAACACCAGCGCAGCATCGCTCTCAGAGCTGCTCACGTTCTCTCCATCCTTTGTTCTCATTGTCTCCCATACAGCCGCATACAGTACGTCATACAGGCAGCTGCTACTCTTCTTTCTTTCTGTCCTTCTTTCTTTCGTTCTTTCTTTCTCCTCTTTGCCCTCTATCCTTTGTTTTTTTTCCTCCTCCCCTTTCTTTCTTTTTGTTTATTATTATTTCTTAGTTTCTTTGTCTTTACGTTTTCTTTCCCTCATTTTTCTTGCCTTTTTGTCTTTCTCTCTTTATTTGTTTGTGTATTTTCCGTTGTTTTCTTTCTTTCCTCATTCCTGTTCCTTTCTTTCTCTTTTTTCTTTATTTGCCTTTTCCTTAGTCATTATTTTTGTGTTTTTGTCATTTCCTCTTGTCTTTTCTTGTCTTTATTTTTATTTGTTTTATGTATTTCTTGTTTTTTCTTCATTTGTCTTTTTGTCTGTCTTCCCTTATTCCTGTTCCTTTCTTTCTTTTATTTATTTTTCCTTTGGTCATTATTTTTTACCTTTTTGTCATATCGTCTTTTTTTCTTTGTCTTCCTGTGTCATTCCTTTGTCTCTCTTTCTGTCTTTCTCTCACGGTCTCTTTCTCTCCCTCTTTTCCCTCCCTTTCCTTCTCACTCTCTCTTCCATCGCTCTCTGGAGGAACTTCCCTCTGTTTCCTCTCAGGTTATCGGACGATCTGAACAGGTGGCTGTAACCTGTCTGAGGTAACTTGTAACTGGTCACCACCAACCTCCTGCACCGAGGAGGAGGTGGGGAGTGGTGGTGGGGGGGGAGTGGGAAGAGAAGAAGAAGAAGGAGCAGACAAAGAGAGGAGAAGGAGGAGGGGAGATGGAATGGGAATTAAAGAGCAGCGATAGCAGCAGCCTCTTAGTCTTATCTTAATTATAAACACGATGACCCAGCTGTGCTGCTCGCCGTGCGGCGGCTGTCTGACGGTGACCACTGACAGACACACACATATGTCCACACAGACCTAATAAACCTGTCTGACACCCCTAATCAGCTCCTTTTCCCCTGAGTGTACCGTGTGTGTGTGTGCGCGCGTGTGCGTGTGTGCGTATGTGTGTGTGTGTGTCCGTCCCGTGAGACCAGGTGAGCAGTGAGGATGAGAGAAGATGCTTTAATTGCTTTTTCCTGCTCTTTTCTCCAGCTCTCCCTCATCTCATCCCTCAGTTTATGTTGTCTCAGCTCACACACACACACTCACACACACACACACACACACACACACACACACACACACACACACACTGGTCTTTCCTGGCTGAGCTGGTTTAATACAGTCAGAGTCAATGAATATCTTTTTGTTGGAGTGTGTCAGAGGTGCAGTTGAACGTGTGTGTCATCCCGGAACAATAATCCGTCATCGATCAAAAAATTAAAAGTAATTAAGGCAGAATTGGCTTATCAATTTATCATCAATATTGAATCTAATTTGGTTTTTGTTCAATTCGAACATTAAAAAGTAAAGGCATAGTAATCTGTTCTGATCATCGTTGCTTAGCGACCTCTCATGGCTGTGCGGATACTGTGTGTGCTGTTTGTCTCTGAGCAGCCACATTTTTTTACTGTTTGCAAAAAAACTGAACTTGTATCAAATGAAATAATATCAAATCACTTTAGTGATGAAGCACATTTAAAACAACCGGTTGACCAAAGTGCTGCTCAATAAAATACAAAGAAATAACACGACATAGTAACAGCTAAGCAAGGAGATAACGTTCGAGATGACTTAACTCTCCCATAGGCAGAGACAGACGGGGAAGAGTTTGAAATAAAAATACAGAAGCTAAAGGTGAAAAATAAAACCTCAAAAGTCCAAAGTAAACGTGGGTTTTAAGTTAAGTCGTAAAAATTCCCACGGGGGGGGGGGGATGACACTTACTTAAAGGGCAAACTGTTCCCAAAGCTTCAGGGCGGCTACAGCGGAGGCCCGATCGCCCCTTTTCCCTCCTGACCGAGCTGGTCTGACGGTCTGAGGGTCTGAGAGATCTGCGGATGGAAAGGGGGGGCAGAGGGGCTCAGAGATGTACTGGGGTGCCAAACCTTTAAAAACAAGTACTTGACTGGTGAAGCCAGTGCAGGGGAAGCAAGCGCAGGTGAGATGCTGCAGTCTCGGTCCGACTGCGGCGTTCTGCACCAGCTGTAGTCGAGACAAGGAGGACTGGCTGATGCCCACATTGACGGCATTGCAATAACAATCCAGCTGAGAGGAAATGAAGGCGTTTATCATGATCTCCAGATCATTAAAGGAAAGGAATGGTGAAAGCACCTGAACAAAACAAAAACACAGATGCATCTGGGGAACAGTTAAATTTAGGGTTAAGGTTTAAGTTCAAGATAAAGTTCAGGTTCAGGTCTGGGATTTGACATTTAGTGGTGAATGTTCAGGTTGAAATGTGGCGTCTAGGAGTGAATGTAAGTCAGCACAATGTACGGAAGTGACAACACCAGGTTAAAGGATTGAAACGCTCCAGTCTGTCCTTTTCCTCTCTGGATTAGATGCAGGATAATAAAAAATAATGGGAATCTGTTTGGAGGTGAGACATTCAGATTGCTTGTAAACAGGTTTAAAGTTCATATTCAGCTGTTCCGTAAATAATCCAGGATTTAAAGGTGACAATTGCTCCAGTATGGAGGATTTATCTGGCATTGTGCGCTGTGTTGGAAGTTCACTATCTCCCCCATTTCTGAAGGGACTTTAAACCAAGACGGACAGGATTACGGTCCAGCTTTATCCCTTTATAAGAAGTGTGAATGTCATCTGCTGCATCTGAAATGTGTTTCCGGAGAATCCTTTCATTTTTACGGTCGGCTCGCTTCCTGCTAAGGACGGTCTCTGCCTCCCAAATCACTTCTAAACGGCTCCCCTCGTTAAGCCGACATATTGCTCCCATTCCCAGGCAGAGCCATTTCAATTAGCTAATGAGAGCCGGAGGAGCCTGGAGGGAGGACGCTCGGCGCTCCTCTGATCCTCAAGGTTAGAGCTGGACGCAGGGAGAGAGGGAAGCACTTGGTCTAATCTACACTGAAGAGGTAATTACATTCAGCGGCCACTACAGGAGAGAAATTAGCCGGTGAGCTAATGTGGAGAGAGAGAGAGAGAGAGAGAGGAGAGAAGAGCTGTAACTATAACTTACTTCACTAAAATACAGGTTAATATAACAGTATTTGATTAGATGTGTGAAAATTCCTGTTAACAAAGAAAAACAGCCTTTCAACTGGTTAATGCAAAGATATATATATATATATTGATATATAATGTAATATACAGAAACACACACACACACACACACACACACACAAACACACACACAAACACTCACACACATATAAACTTTACTTTAAAAATGCCCTTAAGAGCCAAAGTAGCAGCAAAACCAAGCAGGTTCCATTATTTATCAATTATTGGTACATTTCAATAGTCAGTTTACTCTCATTAAGATTCTTTAACGTTTCCCTCACAACAGCTGTCAAGTCTTAATTCATGACAACTGGTGCTGCCAGTTGGATTCAGTCATTTCTAATGTTAATATATGTGACAGTTTGTCATTTGCTTTCAGAGGTGGTACAGTGTGTGTCTGTGTGTTGGTTCCGAGTGTGTATTTATGAATGTCTAATGTAAGTAAATCATAGAATAACACGACTAAGAACAGATGACTCCATGCGTTAGTGCTGCCTCCCCCGCTGAGAGGACAATGGAGCTCTTCCTTCCTCGACATCTTTCTATTTATCTCACTCTCAATTTAATGGCCCATTGGCCAGCAAGAGGAGGCCCCTAAAAAGATTAATCCACAGCTCAGCCCTGGGGGAGACTCGGTCCTCGGGAAACCTGCTGGAGCTCTTTAGCTGAACGAGGGAACATGTAAATGAAGTGAACCAAGGAGAGGCAGGTGAGCGGGCAGGTGTGTTTTTCTTTTTGTTGGGGGGGGGCGGGGTTGGACTCACTTGATTAGGTCTCACTGGAGAATTTTAGTTGTCAGCAACTGGCCTTTTTTAAGACGTTAAAGCTTAAAGAAATCAGGAGTATTTACTGATGTATTTTATGTCGTGTAATAAAACTTGAAAATATCTTGTGCTCATTTTTCCAGGTTTTTAGGACTCATACCTGCAGAGCTCTGAACTCTGTGCTCCAGTCTTCATCAAAACTATATGAACAGTTATGTAAACATGGGCAAGAATTAAAGTTGTGATGATGGGGCGCATTTCTGAATCCGACTTGACAACTACTGTATATCTACATTGCTGCAGTGCCACTGAGCAAGGCGCTGAGTTGCTCCTACCTCCAACAGTTCGACTCTGCAGGCGACCTCTGTGTTGTAACGCTACAGTGGAGCGAGCGAGCGGAAGCAGCGTTTTCCTTCGGGGATCAATAAAAGAAAATCACATTATCATCACCACATCCGAGGTGCGTGTTTGTGTGAGTTGCGTCAGGCTCCCGCTGCTGCTCTGTTTTATTCTCTGACTTCATGTCATGGAAATGAGCTTTGAGAAGGTGAATAAACTCGGGTTTTGGCAGGTTTACACTCCGCTGCACCCCTGGGTGTCAAACATACTGCGTCTGAGGATTTTGCTGTTTTCTGCCTTTTGTAGCTAAATTCACAGAAACGCTCATGTGGCAGATCCCGACTCCTTTATTCTATTATCACCATCTTACAGTACAGGCATGTATGTTTAGAAATGGCTGCCTACACAGCTTCACACTCCTATTGCAGTGTTTTTTTTTTTTTTTTACACTTCACATTAAGACACATTTTTGTATGCAGGAATATTCATGTATGTGCTTTCCAAGATGTAACGACACAAACATCCTGCACGGCGTCTTTGTCGGCTGCTGCTTTGTTCTCTGCTGGTTCCTCAGTGTCTCGTACAAAGAGCTGCGTGCAGAAAGGATTCTAGTTCAGACCGACGCTGAAGAGCTTATTTAAAGCAGCCGGTTCCTTTCCCTCTGCCAGTTTCATGCAAATTTCACAGTAAAATCTTGCAAAACAGAATTTTTTTTTAAATGCATCGTCTCAATTGTGGTGTTAAAATAGGCTGTGCAAAGGTTATTTGTTATTTAATGGAAATATTACACCTCTAAAACTCATTACTTAATACTTAGAGTCTTGTTGGCTAATTGTACAGACACAGAAATAATAATAAACACTAGAGCTTTTGGTTTGAGAGGATGTTACATGCTGTGTTTTGTCTTCAGTTATGGTTGGCTGGCGTAAGGTTACTGTGCCTGACTGTTAACAAAAAATAGTTCCAGCATGTAGCTCAAGTAATGACACAAAACATTTTCATTTCACCTCCAAGACAGAAAGACATTATGATGTCATCCACAGCCTGTGTGTGTGTGTGTGTGTGTGTGTGTGTGTGTGTGTGTTTGTGTGTCACAGATGAAGGCCATGTGTGTGTGAGACCAAACTGTGACATAACATCAGCTGATTGCTGCAGTGTGGAGGGTCGTGCTCTGACTGGAACCTTGATTCACTCTGACCGATTCATATAATTACAATTGATTTCCAGTTTCTGTGTGTGTGTGTGTGCGCGTGTGTGTGTGTGTGTGCGTGCGCGCTGCAGAACTGCAGATACAGTAAACTTTCCTCCTGTGTAAATTCCACTGTTTATTGTGACGTTGACCTTTAAACACTAAAGAATTGACTGTGTGTGCGTCTGCATGTCGTTAGTTCTGTAACCGTCTCGGTGGCTGCAGCCTCGCCTCTTGTTGAAACGCGGCTTTACGTCTTTGCGTCGTCCACAGTAACCACCAACAGAATTCTGGGTTACCAGCGTCTAACACGTGGACCCGTGTTGTCCGCCTCATTGGCCGAGGAACAACAGTTGAAACGCAGCTTGGCTCGTGTTGCCCAGCTCCATCCTGCTGCAGCTGTTACAGGTGTAGCCTCCTGACTAAATCACACAATATCATTCTATTTAGTTAGAGCATGCTTCCCCAACCGGCTTTATTGTCGTCCAACTACGTGAGTCATGTGACTGTTTTAGTCCATTCATGATGGAGTGATCCTGCCTGGCCTGTTTTAAAAGTTATGTTAGTTGAATCAGCTCAAGATGAATAATAACCTGGAGAGATGAGGAGACTGGAGCTTTCCTCGCTGTGATACATCAGACTAATAGAAACGTCTCATTTCCATCGTTTGAGGTTTTAATTTAGCTGCTTGATCGCAGTGGAAGGTGGTAATTAGATGCGTAACGAAAATCAAAGTGAGCGAGACAAAGTGAATCAAGCGATGAAGACAACGAAGGATAAATTTCTGGTTTCAGTTTCCCACACAGACAGGACAGACTGCTGCTCTGGGATCAGCTGTCACCACCTCTCCCTCTCGCTCTCTCCCCTTCTGCCTCCAGAAAAACTGGACGGGGTCAGAGAGCCGTGATGGGGGTCAACAGCAATCTGTCACTGTCCCGTCCCGCAGAGACGGACAGAGCGAAGACTGTGTTAATATGAAGAGAGGACGAGGAGGGGAGAGGAGAAAGAGGACAGAGACAGAATGTGTACTGGAAATCTGGTGAGATGGATTCTTGAAGGGAAGAAACGAAGCCTTAAATCAGTGTTAACGGCTGCAAACAGCTCGGTGCTGACTTTACTTTACTTTACATGTAACACTAGTGTGACCGCAGGGGACAGGACTCAACATCACAGCTCAGGAACAGGAAGAGTTCATTGATCAAATCTCTTTACTTGTCAAGAAGAGGGTTGCCACAGGAAGGCAGTCAGCAGGCGGGCAAAACAAATCTGATGGGTAGGAAGCAGGAATCCAGGAAACAAGAAAAACTAACACTGGGAATAAAAGCTGGAAAGTTTGACACGTGGGACAAAGACAAACTGAGACGGAGGAATAAATACATCAGGAAGGGGAAGACAAGGAGACGCAGGTGAAGCCAATCGGGGTGGGGAAACACACAAGGACAGGAAGTTACGGATCTGCAATGAGAGGTTCACGTGAGTGACACAAAACGGAACAGGAAGTAATGAATATATGAAAGAAGGAAAACATGACCTTAAGAGCAAGACACCTTAATCTTCACCTTTCACTTTTGACCCGAGTCTTAATGTAATAAATAATGATTAAAATAATAATTATAATATTAAAACATTTATAACAATAAGACGAATATAACTGGTAAAGTAAAAATACTAAAAAGAGATAAAGAGACTTCTGTGTTGAGTTGAGCTTTGTGGTTTGGGCAATATCCAAAATTTTATATCTCTATACAGTATAATTATATTATTGTATTTCAGGTGTTTTTAAAAAAAATAATATATAAATATATTATTGTACTTAATGTTTCAGGTATAAATTATACAGGCACCGAAAAACAGTTCAAAGTTTTATTTGTCACAGGCCAAGGTTCAATGTACAGTAGCCAAAGCAGGGAACTGAGGGTCGGACGTGGCAACAGAGCAGACTTTCTTCAGATTCAGGTTCAGATTTCAGATTTTCAGATTTAAATTAAAAATATTGCAGGAAATGTTATCCAAAATCTATATTATTGAAATTAGATTTTTATCAAATATCGGGCCTAACATTGTATCGAAAGTTTTTCACCTTCAGCCTCAAAATGATAATTGCTCACAGAAGTGGAACAGGTTTGTGGATTATGTAAAGTTTATTTTGACATTGTTTTAACACCTTCAGCATCACAATCCCAGATGTTATTCACTTCTGTTGTCCTGAGGAAGAGGCAGAACTTGCTCAAATAAAACTGAAACTCTCAACATGTCTACAGATAAGTCACATTAGTGGATATAAGTAAAAAGTAGTAAGGTTAGATTTTATCATTTTTGTAGTTTGGGTGAAGAGTCTCTTTAAAGAGAAGGAAGCAGTGACTGGGTGTTTAATGTGTTATCCACAGAGACACTGTGGCTGTCTGCTGCATTTCTTTGCGTACACTGTATATATCTGTGTGTCTATATGTGTGTGTGTGTGTGTGTGTGTGTGTGTGTGTGTGTGTGTGTGTTTTCACGTCTGTGTGCGTCTCTGTAACTGTGTTCATTTATCTCGGTGATGTGTCTTGTTTTTGCATCCATTAATGAGCTTTGTTCCAACATAAAGAACGACAGATCGCCTGGAGTGATGCAGATCTGAGGCTCCCTGTTTGTGTGTGTGTGTGTGTGTGTGTGTGTGTGTGTGTGTGTGTGTGTGTGTATGTGGGTGAGTGAGAAAGAGACCAGTGCAGGCGCTCAGAGCATGTCAACAGTCCTAGTCAAATATTAATGTGAGTCAGTGCCCACAGCTCTGTTACATACAGTATCATATCAGCCCTTAGCGCTGAGCGAGCTGCTGCTGCTGTTTACCTCTCTGCAATTACTGTGACAATATATAGGACAGCTCACTATATGGGATTATACACACTTCAAAAGGCAGCTGACACTTAGGCTGGAGCTGTGTGCTTCTGTGGTCTAAGCCTTTGTGTTCTCAGGAGGGTGTGTGTGCACGCGCATTTGTGTTTGTGCGATTTGAATTATATGTTTTATAGGACACAAATCTGGTTATACACTCACTTCTGAGGACCCTGAGTTATTATAAAGATCCCCAAATTCACCAAAAACAACCATGAATGGAACAATTAATTTGTCCAAAAACGACTTAAGTTCCTCTCCAGACATGTTTTAAACTCTGTAAAAATCCTGTGCTATGATTCATATTTTCTTTAACATGGTTTTTACACACAAAAAATTCAAAACTTACTTCCTCATTGAGAAATGGATAAAGCCTCTGTGACGTCACCCACAGGTTTCTGAAGAGCTGTTTTCAAGTGAGTTGCCCCACCGACACCATCTTGGCAGTGTCTGACTCCGCCCCTATCTCCCAGCTAATCCAAAAATACACAAAGAGGAGGGGCGTGTGTGGAGCTGACACTTTGGTGCATACTGGTTTGTGGCAAGCATAAGCTCCCCCACCTGTCACTCAAAGTGGCCACGCCCTCAATTCTTCATAAGTGTAAGCCTTAATAAAATGTAAACAGGTGAGTTATATAAACAGTTGTCATGAAGGAGGAAATTAGCTCTAGAGACCAAAAGTGTTTTTGTACCAGGGTGTAAACATGTTTATTTCTGCTGTAAAGTTGGACATTTTAACATGGGAGTCTATGGAGACTGACTCACTGTTGGAGCCAGACTTTAGTGGTCATTAGAGGAACTGCAGGTTTTGGCTTCATGAAAGAGCAGAGAGCATCAAGATGGTTAGAGGAGGAAACATCAGAGAGACTCAGCCACATGTTTGAGCCTCAGTCAGACCCAGACTCAGAGGAGGAGTCTGAGACCAGAACCAGAGACTAGCAGACGGATCAAAACAGTTAGCGCAGTTAGCATCTTTTATTTGTCTACATTTTTGTTAGCGTGTAACTGAGAGTGGCTGACACAGTGTTAGCGGTTGTGCTAATGCTAACTCTCTCTCTCTGTACTGACGAGGTTTCAGGTTTGTTTAGCCCCGCCCCCCATCCCCACAAATTGACATGATTGGTTCATTAGGTTTGTGACATATGAAACCCTGGCTGTCTGAATCTGTTTTTATGAGACTGTCATTGGTTCACTGCAGTTGAAGGTGGAAACACTCAGTCATGGTGTGGATGATTATTCCACTCATCAAATGTCTTGTATTATATGAAAATCATATGGACGTTAACATGGTTAAACACTTGATTTTCATTGGAGGTGATCTTTAAAACCACATGAATGAGTCACACTGTTGCACTGGGCGACATGTTCCTTCATTGATCCCTCGTTTCCTCTCATGTTCTTTCCTGTATCTGTTCTTCTCTTCCTCTTGCACTTGTAGCCAAAAGCTCTGGAGAAAGAAATCTGCTCATTTGTCCTTCAAGGCGAGTCTGCACACACTGAGCATGAAAACAAGTCTTCTGCTGTGTTAGAGTGTCAGTGTGTGTGAGCGCGTTGCGTTTTTGTGTGTCTGCAGAAGGTGAGTAAAGACGGTTAAAGGTTGGCGACCGCCGAGTTCATTTGTATTCATGGAAATAAGAGGAATCTGCAGATGGCTGTTTTCAAGAAGGGAAAGTGTTGAGATTTCATTTTAACTGTGTGAATGCACGCCAGCTCCTGTTCTCTCATTAATGTGTAATACAGACAAATGGTACATCAAGAAGTGATGCATGATTGTGTACGCGCATGCAAACACACACACCCACCCACACACACACACACACGCTGCATGATACTGTAGGTTACAGAAGAATAATTTAATAGGCAGGTTGCGGTCTCTGCACTCTAATCCTGAACTGTAGCAATTACTGGATGTATAGATTCCTCTCTCTTCGTCTTTGTCCTTTGTCTGTGTGTGTGTGTGTGTGTGTGTGTGTGTGTGTGTGTGAGTGTGGGTGTTTTTGTGTGTAGACCATCACTGGTGAAAGAAGAGTTCAGATGCTTTACTTAAAGAGCAAAACTGCTCTTTACAGTCTCTACATTTTTAGCTAAAATTGAGTACTTTTCATGTTTGAAAAGTTTGCAGATTTTTGGAAGATTGATAAGATAAAATTTTCAGTACGTGGGCAGAATAAAAAGTGCATGAATTTCTACTAGTCGATGAGAGGAGTCTTATGCCGACCACGTATTTGAAGACTTTGAAAAGACTGAAGTCGGACACCCTGTCACACCTACAGGCAATGATTCATAGAGTTTTAGTGAGTTTTCTCACACTATAAGATTTTGTAAAGACTGGGGATCTTGCGTTTCACTATTTTCAAGAAGATTCCTTTGAGATTATTTCCCATCATGCTCCTGGTGGAAGTGTACAGACTTTTTTGGTCTTTGAAATACCACATTGTTAGTGCCACGGGTGCTCAGCTCCGAGGCACTCCTCTACAGCTAGAATAGCTGAGAGGAGCCCCGAGGCATCTATTAATATTCCTTCGGGCTATTGCTAGTGTTAAAATTCCAATTTTTCCCAAAGTTATTCCCAAATAACTGGGAATAAATAATGCATTAGGAATGCATTGGAATTTTCTTTAGAAACCCACAAAATTTCACCTTTTTTCTACAAAATTTAACTTTTTTTCTGAGTCACCCAGTTCTCTCATACCTGCACGCAGAAATGTGATTCAAACTATAAAAAGGAGGAAAACTTCTGCTCTCTCAAAAACACAACAACTGTTTTTACATAACATGTAAACTTTTCACACTGTGAGCACTCAAAGGAGGAGTGCAAATCACTTTTTCTTCAAAGTTAGAGTGAAAGCGTCAGTTGGCTAGAGTGCGTGAAGCAGT
>NW_019525437.1:3074144-3077026 GCF_002814215.2 Seriola lalandi dorsalis
CACTGAGCTTACGCACTCATTTTAAGGAATATCTGAATAAAATAGAGACTGTAGAAACTTCTGGCTTCAGTGTCTGGCACGGTCTTTTCCGTTTTTGAAAAGAAGTAACGTTTTTTTCATAATTTGCAGTTGTTTGAAGCCATGTAGAAGCCAAATTCTGGGCAGATTTTCACATTGCCATGGCAACGGCAGCTCCTGACCTGTGTGCGTGTGTGCGTGCGCCTAGCAACCAGATAATCAACTCTCCAAGCTCCGCTAGCTTTACATTAGCCGCATGTTAGGTCTTAAATTACATTTAGTTAGGTCTTAAATATGTAAGTCCATTTACTGCTTCCTTCGTTGCTTTTTGTTTTTTTTTGTTAAAAGAGTTAATGAAGTTGTGACGGTCTCCGCTGAGACAGAGGAGAGGAGAAGCTACTAGCCCTCTCTCGCTGTCACTTCTAGTCACGTTGCTCTCCTCCCCAGTAATGTTAAATTTAGCACAGAAAAAAACATAATAGTGGTAATTTAAATAGCGGTTCATGGGATTTATTAACCCTCAGGGGTCCCTCTGTCCTTTTTTGGGCATTTTCTTCACTTTTCTTTTTTGATTTGCTGATCATTTTGGCTTGTTACAGCTGAAGGTATGGATTTCTGCAAGAAAGTGTCTTTTTTGACATATTTTTAACATCTAATGTCAGTTACTGTCACAGGTCTATTATACACTGGTAACACATTTTGTCCCCTCCGGGGTTCCTCGCGTCCAAAAAAGGACACACAAAGAAAATGCTATAAAATCATTATATATCAATATTTTTTTCTGCTTTTTTTTTTGCATACATCTCTTAAACCACTTCAGTTCTGCTCAAACCTACCAAATGTTTACTAGTTTTCAGGATTTTAACCCTTTAAATGCCAGTTTGAAGACATGTTGCCTCTTGTTTTATTAAAAAAAAACAACACAGAATATGAGATATTTCCCACATAATACATGATGGAGGGATGTGACATTGTTTTATATCAGAGTCTTTTATATCAAGACATTTCTCAAAACCAGAATATGATCAGGGTGACTTTTGAACACTGGAAATAAATCATGTACTCATCCCGGCAGTAGCCCCCGTGGCACTCAAAATTTCCCTGGAATTTTCTAGTTATTATTATTATTGCTATTATTATTATTATTATTATTATTATTATATAAAGTTAATAACTCAACACTATAATTGTCATGATTTCCATAAAATGATGATTGCAAATGATTCTTTTCCTTGCATTATTTGAAACCTTTCAATGCCAGACCTTTATCAGGCAAATCAAGCAGGAGTCTGACAACTCGTGTCTTACGGCAACTCTTAGGGGACACACTACATCAGATATGGAAACAACTTATAAACAGTCTGGGTAAAGGTAAGGGTAAAGGTCGACTTTCACACACTGCAGGCAAACATCGTCTATCATTTGAATCATGGAAGTAGCCTAACGTTAGCCACTTAGCATGGCTGCTCGCTCTAACGTTCCCCTAGCTAATTGTTCTGACACGTTCAGAATCATTACAGCTTTTGCCAGTGCCATTAACAGGCGGCTCATTTTGTACATTCACTTGTAAAATGTATATTTTAAAAGCTCATGTAAGGTGTTATATTTCTCTGTAATGTAGCTCAGTGTCAGTGATGTTGCTTACAACATTATCTCTCAGCCCTGGGCTCAAACCTTTTTTCGATGCCTCCTGTATTATATATATATATATATGTATAATAATATAAATATAATATATATAACAAATCAAACTAATATCATAAACACCAGTCGAGTAATGGCTTCAACTAATTACTAGTCACTTACCAGTAGAACCAGCAGGCTTTGTTCAAACCCTCCTCCATTTCCCAAAGTGTTCGACGTCAGTTTAATTTACGATGAGGTTAGTTTCACCAGTCACAACCTCTAATGGAGTCTGAAGCATCGCTGCTGTTGCTATGGTTACCTGCAGTTAAAAACACTGTTAGCTGTGATGGAGAACAGTGGTTAAACTGTTGGTCAGAGCTCAAAGGGCCTGGTATATAATTTTTATATATGACATCAACAACCTAATTAGGAATGTTTGTATATTTCATGATTTTATGGCTGTGATAAAAACACACGCACACACACACCCTCTGCCCAGTGCTTCACCCCCACTCTGGGCTCGGCCTCTTGACTCTCTGTTTGGCTGTGACACTTTGTTCTAGTTTGTTCTCGCAGTTGTTGGCCAATAAAAAGAGAGAGGCATGATGGGAGTTTACCAAATAAGAGGAGTTCAGCCAAAGGCAAAAGCTTTGAGCAGAAATAACCTGAATTCTGCGCCAAAGGCTGGAGTCAAGGCTGGATCCTTCACACACACACACACACACACACACACACACACACACACGCACACACACACACAGAGGAATTGAAACGTGTGACGAGCTGTTGTGTGCATACATACATGCAAACTGTCACAAGTGAAACGTGACACATGCATCATGCATGCACAAACACACGCCGGAGGTCAGAGGTCAGAGCGACAGGCTGCTTCATGCTTAATGCAGCAAAAACATCAGGATTCAAACACACATGCACAATACTGATGTGATGACGCACATGTTTTGTTGTATCTTTTGTTTGTTTTTGTTCTGAGAACATTTTAGGGAGTGAAGGTATGTGAAGGGGAGTTCTTTGTCCAGTCCTCACACTGTATTCAGCTGTTTGAGGGTTTAGACTCGGTCTGAGAGTCCAGGTTCGACTAGGAACTAAGATGTGAGTAATGTCAGTGAGGGTCCTCACAAGTATTGAAGAACAGATGCATGTGTATGTGGCCAATCCACCATGATGGACAATGTTCCTCTGATGTCATCACTTTGTGACCCCCCCCCCCCCCCCCC
>NW_019525437.1:3077046-3083691 GCF_002814215.2 Seriola lalandi dorsalis
CCACACACACACACACACCACACACACACACACACCCACCCACACACACACACACAGGACGTGTTCATTGATCTAAGTGATGTAGAGTTTTTATTCCTGGAGGAATGATGCAAACAGAGCAACAGATCAATAAAGGCCACTCAGACGTCTCACATCAGCTACTGCTGCTGTATTATCAGGGGACACACACACACACGCACACCTGAACACACATTCATGAATGTACACACAGTCTATGGCACTAACAACCACACACACACTGAGTCTATCGCTTTATCTGATAATTAACTGGAAATTTATCGTGTTAAACTGGAAACTTAAAAAGTTGAGTAGAGGGAGCACCTGAATGCACCATTACTCTTAACTGGTGATGCTGATGGAGAGTTTTTAAGCCAATAAACCTTCTCTCATTTAAAGGACACACGTCCATAGAGTTGCGTTCAAAGGAAGAAGGTTAGAAACTATCTGTTTCGAGCAGACTGTATTTATAGTGTTAAAATGATTCCAACAGACATAGGAACAAACTAATCGAACAAACACAACAAAATACAAAAGACTTGAGGAAATTTCAGAAACCCTGAACCGAAAACTACAGACTGCACCAAAGGACTGAATGTACAATAAATGATAAGTATAAAAAAGAAACAGCCACAAAATTGTATTAAAAAGGTATTTTTGCATCTTTTCTAACTAAATGTAGAGACTCCGTCCTGGCAGACCCCCCTCTCGAACACAGACAGTTGGTTTCTTCCACTTCTGGAGGCAAATTAACTGTATTTCTATTTCTGTTGTTTTTGGAGGAATCGGATAGCCGCTTGATTTACTCACCTCAGACTGATGAGGCTCCGTGTTATTTGATTTACAATACATTTTTAAACAGAAGGACTGTTTTTGTCCCCCATTTCTTACAGTGCAGTTGTGTGTGTCGCATGGAGGCGAAGTGATTACAGAACCTCTTTTAACCTACATCCGATATGTGCATTGTATTAAAACAACTTTTTTTTGTAATTAACAATGGTGTAAATTACTGAGACTCTGCAGCTCTACGCAGCTTTTTGCCGGTTTAGCTTGTTGTTTTGGTTTCGTGGCACATTTCCTGTCTGGTCGAGTCTCACTGTGACAGAAGTCTATTCCGTGTGAACCTGTGGCTCGTGCTCACAGGGACCATTAATAATGCATGAAGTCACTGAGACCCTATTGAACATAATGTCAGGCTGACGTTCAGCTTCAACAGTTGGCTGTTAATCAAACCAGCCACTGACTTGAATGATATGAGCTTCAACGTTATTGGAATTCTATTTTTCTGCAGTGTGTCGAGGTAATAACGAGACACAGATTAGATGGAAAATAAATTTAATTAGTGACCTTATGAGAAATATGAGCTGATTATTGCCTCGGAGGAGAGAACATCTGGCTGAAATATTTCTCCTGACAACAAGGACACAGAGTTTTTAACATGTGATTAGATTAGTTGTCTAGCAGAAACACAAGACATGAAAGTTGTGAAAATGTCATTTTTTATGTCCTACAGAAGAAGAGTTTTCTGCTCACAGCTGCATTTTCATCCAGAAATAACTTCCCTTTCACCAAAAACTATAAACGTGACAAAACTACTTCCTGTGACGGATTACTCGTCTCTGCAGGTTTACTGATGTAGCATACTGGAGTGATCTGAGCGCAGTGCATGCTGGGAGGAAAATCAATCCAAAAACTTGCAGTATGATTTGGAAAAGGATTGGTGACTTAAATCACACTTGGCTGAATCACACAGAATCACTGAGTCACAAAGGGCACAGATCTCTCACTGAGCTGGTTTGGTTTCTGGAAGGAGGGAAAACACCACAGTTGAAACAAAGTCAACAAAATGGATTATCACAACATACGTCTGTCTGTCTGTCTGTGGCCAACTTGCAAGATACAATCACAAAATTTCACAGGGGTCCAGTTAAGACCAAAATGAAGGCAGGGTTTGAAGATGGGTGCGGTCCGACCCGGAGCGTTGACGTGTTGACGGGCGTTGCAGCTCGAGTTGATTTTTAATTTTAATGTAGGAGAAAAAAATGTGTTAATATATTGTTTTTATATGTTTGTTTAAGTTTGTTTGCCTCTGTCCTTGGCTCATTCATTGCTTCCTTTTTATTTTTTTAGTTACTTATGGGGTTCTGCTCATACTTCCATCGCAGAATGCCAGAGGTCACTAGTAGGCAGATCTGGACCAACCTATAAACTATTGAGAATTTTAACCTTTCCTTGAGGAAATTTTGTCTACCTGGATTTTTTAAAATTTAGATTTACATTGAATACCCCTGCTGTGTGCTGTTCCTTTGGATTCTCTAGCATTAAGCAGGTACGTCCTTTTTGTGGCACATACCACAAACACCTGCGCACACCTTCAAACGTCCACAATTATGTCATTGTGTCACAGTCCCCAGTCTGTTGCGGTGCGTTGAGGTCTCTGGGCCACTGCACCAGACCCAGAGCACCTCCTCCCTGTTGATAACTAGTTCATTGGTCTGTGGGAACCCCAAACATAACCACCTTTTCACGCTGGTCGCTGCATGTAGCGTATATAGCATAGTGTTGTCTACGTCTCCTTAAATGTGGACTGATGTGTGTTGTTTTTCTTTTTGCTAGAAGCGGTGAACAAAGACAAACTACAGAAGTGATTTCCAAAGTCAAGGCAGTGAAGGCTGAAATAAAAACACGCATCAACATATTCCAGCACAAATGG
This sequence comes from Seriola lalandi dorsalis, assembly GCF_002814215.2. Classification (NCBI taxonomy): domain Eukaryota; kingdom Metazoa; phylum Chordata; class Actinopteri; order Carangiformes; family Carangidae; genus Seriola; species Seriola lalandi. Next base: position 3,079,778 of record NW_019525437.1, read on the forward strand.
AAACTCACATTACAGTGGAAAAGGCCCAGAAGACATAATGTGCATTTGAGACGCATATTGAGTGTGGCCGTGTTAATGCTGGAGTATATGTGGTCACAAAGCAAGACAAATGACTTGTATTTGTTTGTGGTGAGAGACGGTGGAGCCGGTGTCTCACTGTTTGTGCTTCGTGAATGTAAATCAGTGTTTTTACATCCACAGACTTTTTACATTGAAAGTTAAATTTCCAGACAAAGGCAGTGTCCATGTTCGCACGCCTACATGTGTATGCATGTATGCTAATGTATGTATATGTGTGTGTGTGTGCGTGTGAGTGTGTGAGTGCATCCAGACTGCATGAGCGTGCTCTGGCCTTGTGGGCCTGGTTGTCTGTCCGGGGGGCCCCTGGGGAACACAGGCGGGGGTTTCCTCAACCAGGAGGCTGTCATGGGAGATTGGCCAGGATGAGATGGAGGATCAAGGTTTCACTGGGCTTTTTACGGAGGCTTAGCCACTAATATCACCACTGCGGAGAGCCTTATCCTGCACGCTGTTTAAAATTCAACACACACATCAGGCGCAGATGAAAAAGCAAAGACATTTGTTTTAAAGGTGGACGGTTTTCATGTAAACAGATTTTCACTAAGGATCGGGACTTTGTTTCTGACAGACTTTGATTTGTGTAAACTGGTCATTTAAGATACATGATTTGAGGTCTTGATGTGTTGACCTGCTGAACCTTCATTGCTGGTTTTGCATGGGTTAACACACATGTGCAGCCAGGAAGTAGATTTTTAAAACCGCCTCTACATTGTTTGCTAAACTGCAGGGTGGGGCTGCTCCATTATGGCAAAAATCATAATCACGACTTTTTTTTTTTTTTTTTATCAATATTGAGATCAAGATTATTAAACACAATTAATCACTGACTTTGGAAACACCACGCTGTGATTGAAAAAAGAGGGGTTGTTGCGAAAAAGAATGCGGCACAATAATCGTTTCATCTCGATTATCTTTTCATAATCGTTGGCAGACAAAATTGTGATCGAAAATAAAATAAGATTGATCGCCCAGCTCTAACTGCAGGGGCACAGTACAATGCGCCAAAATAAAAGCATAGAGCAAGTATTTCCTGCAGCGTTGTGCTTCAGAAAGCTGCAGGATTGGCTCATACAGGACATTAGAGTAAACAGCAAACATGCAACATGAGTATGACACCATGGATCATATTCACATTTGAGTAAGACGCCTCTGTTTGGTGTTTAACGCCACAAAAATCCTTGACTGCTACTGAGCTGAAAGGAAGAAGGGATGTTCAAGAACAGAACAAAGGAACAAAGAGGAGAGAGAGAGCAGCAGCAAGAGATGGAGAAACCAGAGAGAAGGGCAATCATGAGGAAGAAGAGGAGGAAAAGAATTATATGAGCAGCGGTGGAAGGGAGATTGTCATTTCAAGCCTTCACATTGGTAACAGGATACAGCCGTCACGCTCCAGCAGCCTGCAGGTCACCTCATCTCTCCCTCTCTATCTGTTTTTCTGCCTCTACCTGTCCATCTGTCTCATGTTGTGGCAGAACAGGAAAAAGGTCTGGAGGTCCGCCTACAGCAGAAAAAAAAAAAAAAGTACAAATGGACAAAAAAAAAACACAAGAAATCCAGAGAGTCGGCGTTTGTTCGTTCAGTAAATCACAACAGGGGCTAAAGCAGGGGAGAGACCATCGTCTCACTGGGATTCAGTGAAGTCATGTCTGGGTTTGACTTGGCGGCCACATGGAACACACAGGAAGCACTGATCAACCCAGGACAAGACCATATCAATTCAATAATATTCGCTTCTTTTCCCTCCCAAAAATGTTGAAATAATAATAGCAGAGAGTTTTATTTCAGTTTCAACTTTTAATTTGTCGTTTAACTTATAAATCCCTTTAAATTGTTTCTGTTTATCCTGTTGCAAAGCGACAGTCCAGAACCAACAGTGTTGCCAGATCTGATTACGGTGTGTATCTGAGACACAGACAGGTCTCAAGTTCATTTTCCCCTGATTTTTCCGTCTGAAAAATAGCAATCAAAAAATGCCACACACTGTCTGACTTGCAACATATTTTAATGCAACGTTTCGGTCCTGGACCCTTATCAGGCAAACGGTCCGAAACAAGGACCGAAATGTTGCATTGAACTCTTTGTTGCAAGTCAGTGTGCAGGACTTTTTCATTGCCACCTTGGATCCACTCATCCTGTTCCTATTCACCTGTCTCACAAAATAGATGTACGAAGTTTTCCCCTTCTCCGTCTGAAAAAGAGTGTGGGAAAGATATGTGGCTTGAGTGAATCGACTCAGGACCTGCCGCAGGTGTCCTAAAGGGGCGGAGCAGTGTTGAAGCCCATGTGACACAGATACAGGAAATGATTCAGAGTCTCCCTTCTTAATTGTCTCTGTTCAATCTTTGACTACATGCAGTTCAACTGAGTTAAAGCTCCATATTTTCCTCCTTGCCAGTGTTTTATTTTGAAGTGTTGATCCATAAGAAGATATATTTGTGGTTTTAAGAACCAAAAACCATCTCAGTGTAGTTTTACATCTCTCAGGCTTCTCTCTTGAGCTCTAGTAACAACAGGTTGGTGAGCCAATCAGAAGAGAGTAGGCTCTGAGCCTCTCTTCTGATTGGCTGACTGTTTTCTGAGTGATCTTAGTAAATATATAGCAGATTTCAGGTAAACACTCAGAGAAACCAAATCCGTCAAGGTTGGATTGTGGGTGGAATGGGTGGGGCTGAGGGCGTGGCAGAGACTTCTTTGTTGTGACATCACAAAGTTACAGAAGTCCTGACGGCTGGTTTTAAGGCTCAGTGTCTGAATACAGGCTGTGTGCATTTCTCTGTGGAGGACTATATGGAGCTTTTAAAGAAGAACGGTCAAACAAAGATAAGCTTGATTAGTTTTCATGTACATCCTTAATAAGCCAAAGTCATTTCTCCTTTTGGTCAAACTTTATTTGCATCATCATTTGATCTCAGTTTCATATAGAAATAATTTATATGAAACAATTCTTTTGTGCCACTGATTCTTCCACTGCTGCGTGTGACTCCCGCTCTGCAGCAGCAGCTCTCAGATAAAAGGCCACAGTGCTGTCCAGTCAGGTCTGGAGTCAGCTGCCCCCTGCTGTCCCTGTGTATTACTGCAGGCCTGAGCATCTGCTGCTGCTGCTGCTGCTGCTGCTGCACAGGGAAGATCAGAGACTTTATCGCTGCAGATGGACCAAGGAGATCAAACTTACTGATAATCTCCTGTGAACATCAAAAATAAATGATTTTCCCGTTTCATACTCAGTGTTTAAGTATTTGACCTAAATGTGATATATTATACATCAAGAGAACTCATCCTAATATATGACTTCTGTGAAGCTCCATCGGCACCGTGCAGCTCAGCTGTAACACAGGCATCTCAATCTATAACTCCGCTCTCTTATCTTGATGTTCAGGTTTGTGTGTGTGTGTGTGTGTGTGTCTGTGTATTATCACTTAAGATTGAAAAGAACAGCGGTTCAGGGTCTACTTCATAATGCCAACTCCACTGATCAATAAATCATTTTCAAACACTGCCAATTGGAGACCACAGCAGTCTGTGGGGAGAACACATATGTGAGTGAGTGAGTGTAAGTGTATTTGTGTGTGTGTGTGTGTGTGTGTGTGTGTCTGTGTGCGTGTGTGTCTTTGTGTCCACGCAGTAGGAAGGGAATGACGGAATGAAGTAGTGTAGGGGAATGTGTGTATGTGTGTGTGTGTGTGTGTGTGTATGTGTGTGTGTGTGTGTGTGTGTGTGTGTGTGTGTGTTTATGAGTATGTGTAACATTGCAGGATAGGATCTATGCAGTATAGTGCAATGGAGCATGTTTTAATGACAGAACACCTCAGTGACCGGAGGGGGAGGGGGGTGGG
>NW_019525437.1:3083711-3084241 GCF_002814215.2 Seriola lalandi dorsalis
CACACACACACACACACACACACACACACACACTGGGAAACAAAGACTACATGGCTAATCTTCACATGGCTGCTGTGCTATTACATCCAGCCCACATCCTCACAGAATTACAGCGAAAATGACATTACTGACAATGAATGTTAATGATAACACACACACACACACACACACACACACACACACACACACACAGCTGGGAGAAACAATAAAGATATCTGTTAATGGGAGAAAAGGAAGCAGAATTACAGCGGAGAAGGTGAAGTGTTTACATGCAGCAGAGACATTAAGGCTTATAAAATACAAGTCTTACCTTCGACTGTATTAATATTTCTTTATATCCAAAGCAGAGCAGATTTTCCAAAAGCAAAACAAACCTAAAAAAGATAAAACACTCAAATAGACGCAGGTGTTTTCTGTGTCTCTGACTCAGGTAACTCAGTCTAAATATATCCTCTGTGTACTGATGATGTCCACGCAGGTGAAAGACCTGTGGCGAGGGGATCGGAAATCTGATGAGTTCTTTTCCTCAG
>NW_019525437.1:3084261-3132484 GCF_002814215.2 Seriola lalandi dorsalis
GTAACATTGCAGGATAGGATCTATGCAGTATAGTGCAATGGAGCATGTTTTAATGACAGAACACCTCAGTGACCGGAGGGGGAGGGGGGTGGGGGGCAGGTGGAGGGGAGGGGAGCTACTGTATAATGACATGCACGCACACACACACACACACTGGTTTCGTACATGTTCATCTCTTTGTCTCTCACTGTCTCAGTTGTGTAATGTTTATTGTGTCTGTGTGAGTGTGTGTCTGCCTGTTGATCTGACTGCGTGTGTGTGTGTGTGTGTGTGAGAGAGAGAGAGTCTTTGTGTGCAGCTCCATACGTTCTCTATAGGTGCTGGTTGGAGGATCGGCTGCAGCTCAACCGCTGCTCAGCCTCATCGCTCTTTTCCTGCCTCTTCTCTTCTTCTCTTCTCTCTTTTTGTTCTTGTCTTCTTTTGTCCACCTCTACCTCTCTATGTCCTGCTCTTTCCATTCTCCCTATTTGTCCTCTTTGGTTCTCCTCTGTTTTGTCTTCCTTCTCTTCTGGTTTGCCGTTCTCCCCTTTCCTTTGTCCTTGTCTCTCTTGTCTTCTTCCTTTCTCTCTTTGTTCTATTCTTTGTTTCTCTTTCTTAGTTTTTGTCTTCTGTTCTCATCTCTTCTTTGTTCTCTACTTGTCTTTTTCGTCTTCTTTGCTTTTGTCCTCATCTTCACTTGTCCTCTTGTTTTCTCTTCTGTTCTCTCTTCTCTTTCACTCTTGTCTTCCTCTCCTCTCTTTGTTCTTGTCATCTTTTGTCCCCTTTGCTTCCACCATCCCTCTATCTGCCTTACTTTTCCTCTTCTTATTTCTTTTGTCTTCTTCTTTGCTTCTCCTTTATTCATCTTCTTCTCTCTTTTATCTTCTGTGTTGTCTTCTCTTCTCCTCTGTCTTCCTACCTCTTTGTTCTTGTCTTCTTTTTTCCTCTTACCTTTGTCCTCTCCATCTCTCCTTCTCTACTTCATGCTCTTTCCATTCTTCACCTCTGTCTTCTTCACTCCTGTTTGTCCTCTCCTCTCCTCTCCTCTCCTCTCCTCCTCTCCTCTGGGTGAGATATTGCCTTTGTGATGTGTTGTGACAGTGACGTTAATGGAAGCACTGTACATTTAACGACCTATATCTCCGGAAATTCCTCTGCCGCTTCTCATTGCGCACACACACACACACACACACACACACACACACACACACACACACCTGAAACAATACCCACCCCTGTGGCTCAGATAAAGCTCTGTACACCTGTAAACACAGCAGCAGATACGTGTGTTTTGTTATTGTTTCCTCAACAAACCATTAACACAATTATTGGATCATGCGTTTACGTGAGAGTGTGTGTGTGTGTTTCTGCGTGTGTGTGTGTGTGTGTGTGTGTGTTTCTGCGTGTGTGTGTGTGCAACAAAGGACAAGTGTCATTTAACTCGGTGTGACTGTCACTCGGCTGTGTGTGCGTGTGCGTGTGTGCCTGTTGTGATGTGACACAACTGTCGACAGCACAACAAAAGAGCGAGGGAACAGCTGAGCGGGGCGAGCGAGGCTGAGAAAGCGCAAGCGAGCAGAAGAGCAGGAGACGATGAGCAGAGAAGAGGATGATTATTAGAGAGGAGAGGAAGGAGAGATGAGAAAGAGGAAGATGAGGGAGGGGAGGGAAAGTGTGAGCGAGGCTGAGGGGATGGAGGAAGAGCGAGAGAGAGAACAAAGGAAGGAGAGGAAAACATGAACAGGTTAATAACGGTACACTGGTGGAGATGCTGCATGTGGCATGACACGGGTTTGACAGGAAGGAAACACAGAGTGATACGATATAGAGGAAGAAGAAGGTCAGAGTTCGCTCTGCTTTCTTTCCTCAGTGTGAACTCTGTGTCTACAGGTTCAAGAGAAAAACACTGGATTTAAACACGTGGCGTCCATTTTCCCATTGGTCTTAAGCTGCTGTCAGTTCAACTTTAGAACTTCCTGTACAGATTCACATTAAAAGCCTTCCATCTAGAGCTGAAACTACTGCTTGTCCGTTAATTAGTTAATGAATTAGTCGGCCGGAAATGCAGAAGTGTGCGTACATGTTCCTCAGTGTGAGGACTTTCTGCTTTCTTGTCTGATGTGATAGTAATCTGAATCTCTCCCACTTATACGTCTGTGCAGCAATTGGGATGAAGGGATGAAGAAAGTGGTTAACCTCCATCTTTCCTGCAGCAGTGGACGTAAATGAGGCCTAGAGGGTTGATGCAGACGATTCAGATTGATGACTCACTAATCCATATTTTGTTTCCCAGATACAAAAGTACAAACAAGAGAAGAAAATAAACTTCCTGTAACGTGTAAACCAGTCAGCTCCTGTTTTTTCTGGATTTCTATTTTTTGATAAATTACTTAAATTTATTTAAATTTTGTTTATTCCACAACCTTAAATTTAAGACGTCAGGCTGAACACATTTCTTTGTGTATGTAAATCAGCTCGTAGGTGATTTGAATGTTTTGGCTGATTTAGTTTCAAAGCATCAACAAGCTGATAAGAAGTTTCATCTTTTTTGTGTGTGTGTGTGTGTGTGTGTGTGTGTGTGTGTGTGTGTGTGTGTGTGTGTGTGAGTGTGTGTGTGTCCTTTTACGGTTGGGTTGTGCCATCAGCCTTTGGCATGTGAAGTTTTGACCTTAACATGAACTCAACACTGGCATTTACAAGGTCTTTACACTGTTATCCAGGCAGCGGTACACACTCCCTGCAGGGTACACACACACACATATATAGTCACGCAAACTCATGTGTGAAGATGGAGGGATGACAAAGAGAGCGAGGAAGGTGGTCTTGTTGGTCTAATAACTGACCAGAGAACAGCTCAGCGTGATCTTTAATGTGTGCATGAGAAGCGACACGCACACTAAACACACAATATGCAAATGAAATCCAACTTCCTGTTGATATTTTATACTAGTCTGATGATTTCCAGACAGAAGAAATATTTAAATACAAAGAAAAAACTAATTCACAATTCACATAATGAAATAAAAGTAAAATATGTAGTAGTTCAGTACAGTAATGTAGTTTAGTATTTGTGTGTGTGTTTTATCTCCTAAATATATTTAATAGAATAAACTGTTTATGCAAAACAGAGATGACAGGCTCATTAAAAATGAATGGAGGAGTTTATTGTATATCATTAATAAATAAATAGATGAGAGCGTCATGAAGGGATGCACGGTTGTTTTTATATTAATTAATAATAATAGTAATCGCTCTCTCTCTCTCTCTCTCTCTCTCTCTCAGGTGTGGAGGCAGAGCTTCTGTCTGACGCCGCTCCTGTGGTTGTCTGGAGACTCATCGAGGCCGTCGAGAAACACGGTGAGAAAACACACATGATGAGGAAGAGGAGTGAAAGTCTCCGTCATGCTTTAAAGGACCAGTTCAACATTTAGCTTTGAGATGAGATGAGAGGCGTGACGTCTATCTGTCAATCTCATGTGCCTGTGTTATGTACGTGAAGTGTGAAGCTAGAGTCAGAATGTGATTAGCCTAGCTTAGCATAAAGACTGGAAGCAAGAGGAAACAGCCTGGCTCTGTCTGAAGTTTAAAAACACACTTACCAACATCTCTACAGCTCACTGATCATTTAACCTGTACAGAAAGGGAAATAGATGGTAATTGGACTGCGCTTCAAGTATCTTGGGGTCTTGTTCACGAGTGAGGGTAAGATGGAGCGGGAGGTTGACAGATGGAGCTGCGTGGCGTCAGCAGGAATGTGGACGTTGTACCAGACTGTTGCGGTGAAGGTGGAGCTCAGCCAAAAGACAAAACTCTCAATTTACCAGTTGATCTTCATTCACTTCACCCACTCTGGGTAGTGCCAGAAAGAATGAGATTGCTGGTGCAGGCGGCTGGAATTAGGTTTCATCCGCAGGGTGTCTGGGCTCAGCCTTAGAGGGTGAGGAGTTCAGAGTAGGGTTGATGCTTCTTCACGTCGAAAGGAGCCAGTTGAGGTGGTTCAGGGGTCTGATCACGACGCCTACCGGGCACCTTCCTTTGGAGGTTCTCCGGGCACGTCCAACTGGTAGGAAGCCTCGAGGTTGATCCAGAACTTGCTGGAGGGATTACATACCCAATCTGGTCTGGGTGGACCCCCTAGGAGGAGCCGGAAAGCATTGCTGGGGAGAGGGAATACCACCGTGCCCCGATCCACGATAAGCAGAAAATAAAACGGATGGATGGATGTTACACTGGAGGCAATTTGGGGTTCAGTATCTTGCCCCGAGGGCACTTTGACATGTGGACAGGGAGAGCTTGGAATTGAACCGCTCACTTTCCGATGAATGAACAACCCGCTCTACCTCCTGAACTTCAGCCGCCTCCTATATAAGATAAAAAAAACACAGTTTGTGATTTTAGAGGGGTTTACATGTTGGATCTATTTCTTGACAAACAAGAGAGTATGAATCTGCCCCAGCCTCTCCAGCCATAGCACGATGTTTCCAAACCTGGCAACCTCAGACTAACATGTTTATCAGTGAGTTGTAAAGGTGTGTGGCTCCTCTTTATACTGAGACTGGCAGCTTTTGATGACAGTATTTCATCACTAAAGGGGATTCATCTCTCCAGTAGAACATATGATAAATAAATGTGTTTCTGTCTTCTGTGGCAGCAGATGTTATATTTTATAATTCAGCAGTATCGCATGAAAAGTGTCATTTAACCCACCATCTGTAACCTGGAGCCGTAATCACAGACTTCATCATTTGTAAAGCATAATGTGTATCAGTCTGTCTTTAGCCCAAAGGAAAAAAAAACTTCCCTTCACTTCCTCTTTCTTCTTCCATCTCTGGTGTTTCCTCTGCAGGTTTAAACATTGAGTCTCTGTATCGGGCTCCTCCGACCTCCGGTGGACTGGTGGAGCTGCGCCAGTCTCTGGACTCAGGTACACACTCCTGTCCTGTTGTAGTAATTGCAATAAGGCTAGCTGCTAGATGAGATTGTTTTCATTTATATATTATATATATATTGAGCCTGTCAGAGAACAGAGAACACTCTACTCCCTTCACATCATTACTGCTCCCTCTCATGTACCAGTTGCAAAATATCACGCAACCGTTGTGTCACTATTGTAACTGTCCTTCATGTTTGAATGATGCCAAAAAAAAAAACATTGATTTTACAGATAGATGAAGCCACAAATGTTACATAATACATACACCGTGTTTAGGCTTTGAGTCTAATGTAGGAGGTGTAACAGGTGGTTTCATCATAAGGAACCGCAGCTCTAAACTCTGATCCCTGTTCTCCTGTTTGTTCTTAAACCAACACAAACTCCTGCTGAAGCTGCACCGGCTCGGATCAGTGGAGCTGAAGTAGCTCAGATGAAAAAAAAAAAAGAAGAAAAGAAAGTCGGCCAAGTTTGAGTTGCTGAAGTTCAGGTTTGGCACCACCAGGGAGTGCTCTGACTCTGTACTTTTGTTTTGGGGGGAAGGAGGATGGGGGGGAGTCACAAAATCCAGTCCGAGGAGGAGAGAGAGGAGAGACAACAGATTTATTATCATTGACAGACTGATGCAGCTTGTGATATTTCATGCATCCTTACCTGTATAGTATGACCTGTATATGAAACATGGAACTTCCTGAATGGAGTTCGGCCTCTTTATGCAAACTCATACAAACTCCGGTGAGTGGCTGCAGGTCATGCAGCGCTGTCCTGTAGGTGTGTGTTTATATAGAGAAACAGATGATTGGCCAACAGGTAGAAAACAGAAATGTGTTGTTGTGTAATATTCATTTAGGCAGTTACATGTTGACAGACTGAACAGAGGAACTCCATGCATTCATATTGTTAGCATATGATTTAGCACAAGTACAGTGCAGCTTTTACAGATTACTTCAGGGACTGTTCCTTAAGAGTTTACTGTCAGCTGATCGCTTTAACCGCAGGTTAGCCGGTTGGTAGCTGGTTGAACAGTTTAGCACAGTTGGAAGTGAACCAGGACCCTGCTCATGAGGCGTTCTGGGACTGGGACCAGAGTCCGACTGACAGCTTTCACACCAACACAGAGTGTGTTTGGATTTTTCTTCTCTCCTCCCACGTTTGCCTTTTCACAACAACAATAAGTTAAGCACCACCTCACTGCTAACACATTACTGCATTGAATCTGTGTAAAAACTCAGAAGCGAAGCTGTTTGGCTGCACAGTCTTTGAAGCTGAAGCTGAGGGTACAGATAAACTTGCTTCTGCAAGTATAAACAAGTATAAACACTGGAGATCCACTTCATCTTAGATCGGCCTTTCTCAAAGAGTGGTCCTCTTGTGGCCTGCGAGTAAATTTGTTTAAGTATCATGTTTTAAATTTAATTTCTAACTTTCTGTGACTGACCACAAAGTAGTGAGTAGTGTATGAAGTTTTCAACATTAAATGAACTCATATCTAAATTCAAACATTATTATTTGAATTGACTATTCTGCAGTGTGGTTGGACTTCATTATAACTGTCTACTCCGAGGCTTCATCCATTTACAGTTAGTGTTTTATAAATAATCAGCGTTAAATTCTTCTGTTTGAGAACCATTGTCTTGAATACATTTTTTTTTTTGTTTTTTTTTTGATGGGGGGGGCATTTTTGCCTTTATTGTGATAGTCACAGTGAGAGAAAGACAGGAAAGTCAGGGGGAGAGAGAGTGAGAGAGAGAGAGAGAGAGGATGACATGCAGCAAAGGGCTGTGAGTTGGATTCGAACAAATTTAAAATTACCCGCAGTTCGTTCGAATTAATTCAAATGCTCCGAGCCCCACCCCCCACCCTCTGCGCGCACTCACACCTGCTCCCGCCAAACACCACAACACGTCATTATTTTCCTTACTTTATACATTTTTAACAGCTGCATTACATCATCCTTTTGTTCATGCCTTCTGCTACTAACCTTGCTCTCAATAAAACATTTTTAAAAAAAAAGAAAAAAAAAAAGCGCCCCACCTTTCATTCAGTGAAACTCAAAGTCTGTAAGTGCTACGGTAACGATTAGCTGATAGTCAAGCCAAATGGTCCAACCTAATTTCTGATATGATGTACCAGACACACAAGTCTGTCAACATGATCCGGATCAGGCTACATTTCCAACAGGTCATTACAGTTCGAATAGGAACTTTTCACCCCACGTTGGAACGAATGTTGGAATTTAGATTAAAAAGTGACGCTGCGATTAGGACTCAGCCTATATGGTACGTGCTCTACCAGGTGAGCCGCCGGGCCGCCCCGACCACTGTCTTAGATATAACAGATATAGATATAATGCTCTCTGTACAAACTCAGCTTCAGGACACTATGTATTAGCTGAACTGCAGCTTTAGATTTCCCAGTGAGGTTTAAAGAAAGTATTTAACATGAGCTAGAAGTTAGTTTTGTGCTGGTACCTCAAACAGTCTGCACTAAATCAGGCTGTTGGCAGCTCTGAGCGGTAACACTTCAAACACTGTTTGAATACCAGTTCCCCTAAAAGAGCATAACAGATCAGTAAATTGCACAAAGCACCGAGCCTGTCAGTCTGTGATCAATTTACAGGATCCAAAAGGAGGGAAATCCAAAGTTTGAGCAGCCTGATTTCTTTTTTTTTTGTTTCCAGCGTTTTGGGAGCGTTTTAATCCCCGTTCAGGTCCTGAGGGTTTTGCTGACAGGTTCCAGTTGGAGTGGAAGAGCTCTATCTGGGCAAATACACTGTGAATTTACTGCTCTTTAATCAACTCACACTTAGTTAGCAGGGAGGAGGCTGCTGACCTTCTGCTCAAAGTCTGTTACTGGTGCGGCTTTAAATCTCTGACTCATAAAGTCCAGTAACTTGTTCTGTACTATGAAAATCAGATCCAGGTTTTGTGAAACTGGGAAATTCCCTTTAATGTTTTATCCAAGAGATTTAAACAATAAGGATCAGGAGACATAAAATGAGAATAAATTACTTGTTATGAAAGATGTTTGGTCCAATTTCTCTGCAAAGAAAGACAAAAACTCTGCAAATCCAATACAGATTGAGTATAAATAGTAGACTTAGTGCAGAAGAAGCAAACACACACACACACCTGGCCTCCTTGGGCAGTGTTGGGAGGTCAGCATGGGCCAAAGATATGCACATACTCAAAGTAATTAACTGAAAGGAGCTGACATGTCGGCACTCAGAGGAATTTAACATGCAGGTTTGACACGCACACCCACATATATGTTGAGACAGAAAGGAGGGCGCACGAGAAAAGTCCTGCACACGTTATGGTGGAAAACGCAGAGAAATGCAACTGCTGACATCCCATAGTCACTCCGGCTTTATGTACACAGCGTGGTTTGATAGACACGGACACATCCTATGGAATATATATGAAAAGCAGTAGCTTACTTAGATTTGTCCTGACATGTGGCTGCAAGGTCGCATGAAAACACACACACACACACACACACACACACACACACACACACACAAAGGAAAAGTGATGTTTGAGTGATGGAGGTAGGAGAGAGAGGGGTGGTGTGTGTGATGTGTGAAAACCCCTCAGGATGGACAGTGGGAGGGGAGAGAGAAAGACACAAGTGTCATATAGAATCATCTTTTTCTGTCTTCTCTGTGTTGGCAGTCTGAATTGTGCAATCAGATGATATGGAGGGTAAAAAGTGTCTTACTGTCTCAGTCAGGGTCAGAATATTAGAAATACTGAGTTCAAAAATATCAAAAGGTCTTCATTGGCCACCAAAAGGAAATAATCTACTGATGGACATATTGATCTGTATTGATTTGTTTGTTGGCCTAACAGTAGTAATGTTTCAGTTGTAGAGTATTAACTCCCCCCGGGTCCCCAAACCCTCAAATTCCCAGAAATATAATGGAGGACAAGTTCTGCAATTTGTTTTTGTAAAAAAAAATGGTCAGGACATCTGACAGTAAACTCAACACATGTGTGGCAGTGTCCCACCCACTCCACCATCTGATTGGTTAGACGTCATGAGTAATAGCCTATCTGAGGGCTGCTGTGTACACAGACAGTCACAGACTAGAGCAGCTGTGGTTAATGAGCGGAGCTGTGTGTCGAAGGTAAGAGCAGACATCATGAAGATGTAATAAGCATCACGATCCTCCACACTGAAGCTACAACAACACCACACTCTGATGAACAAGTTCATCTGTTGGTCCAAGACACACCGAGCAAGAGAGAGAGAAGCTAGCGCTAACTGCTAAGCTAAAGTAACTAGCTGATGTGGACAGCGTGTCATCAACTGCTGAGTTAGTGAAAGTCACTAAAAGGAGCAGAGAGCTCTGGGTGCTGGAGCACAACTAGTGTAAGTTTAAATGTACAGCAGGTGGTTAGTCACTGTGATGAAGAAGAGGAAGCATGAGACACTACAGTGACTGCAGCACGTCACAAACACTCACTAACTGTTACTGAGAAGATATTTTACTACAGTAGAAGTAAATCACTGTGTAAAATGTTCTCAGATAAAAGTACAAAGTAGGTCAGTTAAAATACCTCTGAGTAAACTTGCATTTTAAAAAGTGGTAAAACATATTACATGGTGATAATAATAATATATTAGATTTGATGATTTAAATACAAACTGATAAGTGAAAAATACAAACTGATTAGGGACTGTAATAAAATGATGATCTCATTATAGTTATCAAATGGCTCCAAAAAAAGTCTTGGAAAACACAATTAATTTTGGAGAAAACATTTTGATGTTTGCTTGAGAAGTTTAATCAACACTGTCTTTCAGGCTTGACAATATCAATTATGGTGTGCAATATTTTCATAATATTGAAAAAAAAAGAGTTATTCATCAATTTTGTTTTGCAGTTTTGCACAGTGCCCTGCCTCTGAATCTGACCCTCATTAGACTGCTTTTCTGACTGTACATAAAACAGATAATACTAATAATAACGCTATATTACAAAAAGCAAGTGAAACAGAAAACTGAAAACTCCAGAAAACTCCCTCAGAGCAGAGTATATCCAGATATTAGAGTTTGGATGTCGCCCAAGCCTCCTATATTTCCAAAGTTGCAGTTCAAATGACATCAGACGTCACACCTTTCACTTATACAGGATAAAAGTATATTAAAGTGAGACGTTATGGGACGTTTAGAGTATGTTGATTAGTGAGTACTGTACTACATACTCTATAGATCTGGGACAAAGCTAAACATGATACGAGCAGCTCCATCAATCTTTACACTTTGTCTCACCACAGTGAACCCAGCACAGTCACGTTATCTTATAAATGACAGTGGCTTCCTGCTTCCTACTCTTTCTATGAGCACATTTTATTATTATTTTTTTTTACATTGCCGTAGATTTCTCTTGTAACATTATCACAGAAGGTTCATAAACATGAGGTTCAAGTTTCTCTGGGTCCTTCAGTAACTGCAGACTTTAGATTAGCCTTGGACTTGAAAGTGGTAAAGCCTTTTTTGTTATAGTTTGACTGAGTGTTAGATTTAGAAGTTTTAGGATTTTATTCATCTTGCACCTTGTGGGTGGCGTTCAGTATATTTTAGCATATATTTAATAATGATTTTTTATTAATTATTGTAATTTAACAAATGACAAGGGATAGATGGTGAGTTATGATTTTGCATGTGCCCTCAAAAGTATCTGCTGAGCACTGTGGGTCAAAGTGTAACCAGGAGGTCATCAGCATCATGTCGTCATAACAACAGAGATGATGGACAAAACGACAAAGGAAGTGGAAACGTTTGTGAACATGTAAAAAGGAGTGATACTGCAGTTAATGACCTACATCAGTGTGTTGCGGAGCTGCTTTGCTTTGTTTCACGGATCATTATTAGAGCGTGATGCAACATCAATCACTCTGCAGGAGGAGTGTGAGAGCTGCTGCAGTGTGTGTGTTTGTGTCGTGTGTGTTATGGAATATTGTTATATAACAGGGAGTTGTTGCATTGTACGGAAACTCTCCGGCTATTCCACAACCTCAGATCCTGCCTAACTGATCCTGCCTGTGTTATTGGTCTGCACATATGTACACTGTGTGTGTGTGTGTGTGTGTGTGTGTGTGTGTGTGTGTGTATGTGTTTGTACTTGTATTTTTGTGAGAACCAGATTGAGTTTTACACCTTGAGTGATGACGTGAAGCATGAAGATTTTGGACCATGAAAACAAAGTGAAGACATTTGGGAACATGGGGACACGCTGTGCTGCACAGTGAAGACATTTTTGGACATTGAGGACTTTTAGTAAAATAAATTGGGAAAGTTTAGGGAATATGAGCATTGACAGAACATGGAAGCATTTTAGATAATAATTGGACAGAGAGGACATTATAGTAGTTTTGACATTGGTGGAAAATGAAGACACTTTAGAAAATAGTGACAGAAAGATGTAAGAAGATAAGGGTGTTTTGGACAGTGAGCAGGTACTTGAGAATGAGGACATTTTAGGAAGATGTGTTTTGGACAACAAGGACACGTCTCAGAAAGGAAGAACATTTTGCAAAAATTACATTTTAGCAGTGGAATGAAAAAGTGAGAACATTTTTGGATACAAGTGAGAAGATTCTTGGAAAGATTGGTTTTTGGAAAAGTGAGGACATGTTTTGTAAAAAGAAGACGTTCTGTCCGGTCCTCACTTCCTCTGAGGACTGTTTGAGGGTTGAGACTTGGGGGACGGGGGACGGGGCTCCAGAATGCATCATGTCAAAGCGGGTCCTCACAAGTATAGAAGCACAAACGTGTATATGTGTGTGTGTGTAGGAATAAGTGGACATATGGACATTTTCATCACTGCTGGGTTTGTGTGTCCGTGTGTCAGTGTCTTGTGGGTCTGTTCGTACATGTTGACCCAGTTAGAATGTGTATGATGATTACATGATTGTACATACACACATATGAACACACACACACACACACACACACACACACTGTGCCAACTTGTCAGGCACAGAGTGGGCAGTGTCTGTTTTGGAAACGATGACTCATGTTGGCTCAGACTGGAGCAGAATATACTGATATACTGTGTCCTCAATACAAACAGTACACACTGACATAACACACACACGATGCAAACATACTGGATACACACACACACACGTACAGATACACTCCTGCACAGCCCGCTCATCCACACACAGACACACACACACACACACACACACACACACACACACACACACAATCAATAATTATTTATTTGTGAGTAATAATTTCTCAAACAGACGTGATGAGAATCGTGTCCCACTTCTCTCACCATCTCATTCCTCTTTCCTCTCATCCTCCTTTTAGTTCAGATGGATGGAGACTTTCTTTCCTCCCATCCTCCCATCCAATCCGTTAACCGCTCGCTGCTAACAACCTATCAACCAATCTGCAGCCCCAGAGCCATTAAATAATCTTTTATTTCACTGCACCTCCTTTATGCACTCTTCAATCTCTCTCTCTCTCTCTTCCCTTCCCATCTTCTATCTCTTTCCCTCCCTCTTTTTATTCACTCATTCATCACCGTCCCTTTTCCTCCCCCTCCCTACCTCGCTGACAGGAGTCGCTGAGTTCAGCAAAACACAAATTAAAAGCGCTCCTCTCCTCCGCCCCTCCATCCTTTTTCTTCCACCTCCTTCCCTCCATCCTTCTCCGTCCGTCCTTCTTTCTGTCTGCCCACGGCCCCCGCTATTGGTCGGAGGTGATGTCATCATCTTCCTCTGGCGCCCGTCAATAACCTATTGGAAGCCGGCGTTTTTACAGTCAGCTGGGGAGCAAAGGAGCGCAGCCACACACACACACACACACACACACACACACACAAACACACACGCTCAGGATGGACGTGAGGTGGAAACAGATAAAAGGCTCCGGCTGCAGAGTGTGTCAGTGCGTCTCCATGGAGGTAATTGGTAAAACTGATGAGTCCTTTGTCACTAAATGCAGAAAGCCATAAGCAAAACAATGTGAAAGAAAACCTCTCTCTCTCTCTCTCTCTCCCTCTCTCTCTCTCTCCCTCTCAGCAGCCGTTTATTCTTTTGTCTATCCGGCTGCTTTTTGAACTTTTTACCTGCGAGATAAAAACAAGATTTAGAGACGTGCATCCATGAGTGCTCGCATGTGTGTGTGTGTGTCATTGCATCACTTATCCGTCTGTAGAACTGCAACTATATCAGATGTAGGAAGCCTAATGGTGTAGAGGTTGGGGGGGTGGGGCGTGGGGGTGTTGGAGGTGGGCGTGTAGCATGTCAAACATCCATGCATTAAACCAAAGTCTGCGTCTCATCCATAGACTGTAAATAAAGATAATAAAGAAATTTTAGGAAGATGTGTTTTGGACAACAAGGACACGTCTCAGAAAGGAAGAACATTTTGCAAAAATTACATTTTAGCAGTGGAATGAAAAAGTGAGAACATTTTTGGATACAAGTGAGAAGATTCTTGGAAAGATTGGTTTTTGGAAAAGTGAGGACATGTTTTGTAAAAAGAGGACGTTCTGTCCGGTCCTCACTTCCTCTGAGGACTGTTTGAGGGTTGAGACTTGGGGGACGGGGCTCCAGAATGCATCATGTCAAAGCGGGTCCTCACAAGTATAGAAGCACAAACGTGTATATATGTGTGTGTGTGTGACGTGCATCCATGAGTGCTCGCAGGTGTGTGTAAGTGTGTCATTGCATCACTTATCCGTCTACAGAACTGCAACTATATCAGATGTAGGAAGCCTAATGGTGTAGAGGTTGGGGGGGTGGGGGTGGGGGTGTTGGAGGTGGGCGTGTAGCTTGTCAAATATCCATGCATGAAACCAAAGTCTGCGTCTCATCCATAGACTGTAAATAAAGATGGACGTAGCCTCTGTGACGTCACACACGGGTTTCTGAGAAGTGGTTTTGAAGCTCAGAGTGGGCTGCTCCACCGATGCCATCTGGGCAATGTCTGACTCTGCCCCTAACTCCCAGCTAATCAAAAAAATGGGGCTTGTGTGGAGCTTCAATTCTCCATAACTTTAAGCTTTAATAAAATGTAAACAGGCAAGTTATATAAACAGTTATACTGAATGAGGAAATCAGCTCTAGAGACCAAAACTGTGTTTTGTACCAGGCTGTAAACATGTTTATTTCTGCTGTAAAGTTGGACATTTTAACATTGGAGTCTCTGGAAACTGACTCACTGTTGAATCCAGACTCTACAATTCATATTTGTCTTTTTGTGAACTATGACCACAATCCTAACCCAATGTTGTGTCTTAACCCCAACTTATCCCCAATCAATCATCATCATCACCATCATTTAGTTACCATAACCATGATCTTTCCCTAACCTTGACCTTATCATAGTTACCATGTGCAAATATTATAGATTATAGATTTTTATCAAAATTATTTGTGAAACAAAACAAATTTCAATAGTAGAATTTAAATGTTTAAAACATTATTGTTTTGTATTGTTACAGTTTTTTGTGGTGAACACGTGTATTTTAAGTTGTTGATGTTTTGTTGCTGATACAGTAGTTGATATTCTGTGCTGATATTTATTGTATCTTTGACCAGTTTTGTGCCACAAAACATTGTCTCGAAACTGCTCGAACCAGGTGTTGATGGAAATCAATCTCTCAGGAGGAAAATGTTAACCAAGGAGACTGGTGTTTGATTCCCGTGTGAAACCAGCAGCTTAAGTTGTTTCTTTTATCCACAACCTTAACCATGTTGTTATTATTGTATTATTGTGTCTAATCTTGAGGAATTTCTTATTTTAACCCAAACCATGAGCTCTGATGTCACAGACACACAGACAGGTGAACTCAGGTTTTCATGCATTTATTTTCTTGTAACCTCTCCTAGAAAATCTATTACATATCAATTTTAATTACACAAGTTTCACATATATCAGATACAGTCAGGTGTCAGGTGCGTACATGTACACATGAATGAGAAAAGAGATAGAGAGGAATTGCAGTTAATTTCGGTCAGTCAAAGATTTAAAAAAAAAAAACCTACATCTGACAATATACTGTCTCCAAATACTGTGGATTTATTTATTGAGTGTAAATGCCTCAATAAACAGTATCTCCTCTCCTCTCCTCTTCCTCTCCTCTTCCTCTCCTCTGTGTGCTCACTTCCCCTCTCAGATGCTTATCTCTGCCATATGTTGCCCAATAACATGAACGACTGAAGCGATACCCGTGGCTTCACCTCCTGTGAGAAACACACACACAGTTCATCTTTTGACATCGTCTGTTTTTCTCTCTCTGCTCCTGCATTCTGACATTTTATTTCGCCACATCTTACTCTTAGTCCCAAGAATATTGAGTTGAGCCCACACAGGTAGACCTCCCTCTTCCTCAGCATGTAGCTGGGATTGGTGGATTGATGGCGCAGTAAAGTTAAAGTTTTTTGGAGTTAATCAAACAGTATTTCTGTCAGAGCCCGTGTAATTCTGCTCCTTTTTAGTGTGGATTGAAGAAAAACAGTGACCCAATTTTCAGTTCAACTATTTGAATGCAGCGTTTCCAGGGTACAAACGTGTACGACCTGATGGCTGGAAGAAATCTCGGGGGGTTGCACTCTGACCAAACTCTCACACTCTGCATCAACTCAGAAATGATAACGAACTCTCAGATGAGATTAGTGGCTTTTCAAACCTGACATTTAGTATTTGAGTTGATGAACGAGGCATGAGGTATTTCGGATTGATGCAGGATGTGGCGTCTGTGAGACTGACAAAGAAATGTGCTTCTTTCAGACGAGCTGATTTCTCCTTTAAAGCAGATTCTCTCTCAGCTATGATTAAATTTTGGCCTCTGGATGAACTTGTCTCTGTCTGCAGTCTGAGTCTGTTTCAGTTTCTTTCTGCTCTTTGTTGTGTGAGAGTCTCTGCACCTCCCTCTCTTCCTCTCCCTGTTTTATTCTCCTCTGTGTCTTTGTCCTCCTGTTGCATCTCTGCAAGTCAATGTTGTAATATCAGTGTGTGTGTGTGTGTGTGTGTGTGTGTGTGTGTGTGTGTGTGTGTGAGCGAGCCGAATGCCAAGGACAGATGGGCAGACGGAGAGGTGAGCGGGTTCATCAACACAAATATGTACACACTAGCACATACACCTTCACACACACACACACACACACACACACACACTCCTGCCACAGCAGCCTGTATAGAAACAGAATAAATCCAGAGGGTTCAGATTGAGATTATCACCCTGGGGACCAAACACACTCACATACACTGTGAACCTTGTACACTTCATTCTGTGGTCAGTGAGAAGTGAATGTTTCTGTCGCTATTTTCTTCCCCCCCTTTTCTCCCTCCTTCTCTTTCCTGTCCTTCTCTGGTTGAGTTTTCTTCTTCTGAGCAGAAGGCAGAAGTGGATGATTTTTCCTGTGACCTTAAAATTGACCCTAAATTACCCAAAAGTAATGCGTAAGTTTATTTATTTATGTATTTTTTATGTCATTTCATCCCTCTGCCCTTTGTAGCCGTCGTAAACCACGGAGGCCGAAGCTAAATGAGACGGTCTGCTCTACGGAAGGTTTGTGCTTTGCGTCACCAGCTGTGCCCGCAAAACGCAGCTCCTGTCGTAACCTTTTTGCACAAAAACTTGAGGTTTAAGGCCCTTGGTTTTAACGGTTGTAACGTTGAAACCCGATGCTTACATTTAAAAGTGTAATCCTCAGGTTCCCTGTCAGTGTTGTTTCCTGCCATATTGTTTTGGTTACTGGCGTGCAATGAATCTTGGGATAGGTTGGGCCATGACATGAAGGGCCACTTGTTGGATCCTTTGCTGCCGCATTTCTTGGTCACATTTTAAAGGAGCCAAAGACAGCCTTGTTGTGCCATTGTGACACAGTCAGTTTTTTAAGATGCAGCCTCTGTAGGACGTGGCCCCTGAACTGGGACAGCTATAGTGTAGCACCTACACCTGTACCGCAGCAGCATCTGACTGGGTCTCGTTGAAATTAAATCAAAAGCCCTGGTAGGTTCTTGGAAGTGTCTAAGCTGTTTCCGCATTCAACACTAAAAAACAAACCGTAGTATTTACAATTGACTGCTCATTTTATATCTGAATCCCCTTTTACAACCATTGATGTCTTCTTCCTGATATCTGACTTCAGTTGGCTTTTATATAATTTCTGTAGTTCAGTATAAAATCAATCAACAGCGTTCCTATCTATGAATAACTAAATAACATTAAGTATTGGGAAAGTGGTCAATCATCAGTCAATCACAGTTTGGGTGAAGTCAAAACAAGAATTAGCATCCTCACAAAATAGGTGGTGCTGTAAGCTTGGTGACGTCATTACGTGTAGGGCTACCTTGCGAGCTAATGTGGCTCTTGGTTTGCCAGTAACAAGCTGGCAGGCTTGCCAGTTAGCTATCAGTTAGCAAGTCAACTTGCTCAATTGCACAGCTAATGTAAGAGATGAACTGCAGACCACACTCTAACAGAGTTATATATAATCAGATCGTGACACAGTGTTAACACAACAGTTTCCTCTGTTTTGGAGTCTTTGCCTCTTTGTTCCATCAGAGGTCAATATTGTCCAGACAGTTTGCAAGTGGTCAGTAACACAAAGTTCACCTAATGTTGTGTTATGAAATGACCTGATTTCAGTCTGTAACATCACTGTCATGAGTTCTCATACGACCAGGACTTAATGCTGAGATGATACAAAGGCCTTTTCATTCTCCAATGTTTATGTGTCCAATATAGAGACAAGCAGCAGACATGTTTACCCTAGCATAGCACAGGAGCGAAGGGGAAACTTGGAGCCTATAATCAAAAGGATAAAAACACCTTTCGGTAACTTTGGAGGAAGAAAACCTACAAGAAAATATGGTCCTAATACATATAAAGTGCACAGTAAAACCAGCTGTTATCGACAAATATGCATAAAAGCAATCACATCCCTGCATGTGCATAAACACACATAAACCCAACGTATCTGCAGGTCCATTAAAAAGTGTAATAAAGTTTTAAGCAGCAGTATTTCATCAGTAGCAGTTACAATGTCTTTAATGGTGTCTTTAAATGTTAAATGTTTCCTCAGTGATCTTGCTGATCTTGGCTTCTTTAATGTGTTTACTCTCTACAGTCTAGCGTGTGTTTGATTTTAATGAAACTGACGTTAAATTGGTCACAATAATAAAAGTTAAACCAGCAGATGAACACACATGAAATGTGGATATTATCCTGAATAGAATAGCGTGACTTCCTTTAATTAAACCTAAAGCTGTGAAGCTCTTTAACCAACATGCTGATAAAAGACTCAAACAAAATCTAAAGGTGATGCAGGGGAGGTGCACTTCCAGTGGCTGCTCCACTTCCGAATGTTACACTGTCAGCGCTAGGGCTGGATTAAGCCAGGAGGGGGCCCCAGGGCAAAAACGAGCAGCGGGCCCCTGTTGATCCCTCTGGCTTTCTGTGCATTGCTTGTGTCCTGTTGTCTTTAAAGGTCTGGCGATGTTTATATATTTTTCCTATAGTTAACAAAAGCGAATTAATTCATCCAACAAATGTGGATTAATCCGCATCTGAAAATAGTCCCCAACAAACGCACCATTTCCTCTTGTTTGAGTAACACTTGGAGTCCAACTGTTTTGTGAAATGACTGAGGCCTACTCTTGATGGACTCATGACATGCAGTTCACACAACCTCCACTGGTGTCATAGTGTAGATTTGTGTGATCACTGTGTGTGAGTCTTTGTGTGTGTTTGTGTACATACAAAACATAATGCTGACCTTAGTTTTTACAGTTAGCTTCTGATAAACTAAACTAACCAAAAACCTGCTGACTCCATTTTTTTTTTTTTAAGTTTTGTAAACGATCGTCACTGCCACTAGATGTCGCACTAGACTACCAGCATCTTAGACCAAACCCCCCCCCCCGTCTCCCTTCACGTTCTCAGTCAGCAAGATGCTACGTAGCACAGCGAAAGTGTCCACTAAACACACAAGAAGCTAAACTGAATAATGTTCCACTGTGCACGCGAGAGAGAACAAAAAGTAAACCAGCCACAACCATTAGCCCACACTAATGCTGTGGTATGCTCCAGTTAGCCAGCTAGCGATAGCAACATTTGCCAAACACATTTATAATATTGGTAGCAGCAAATTAGAGTCCAGCTGGACCCTTTAGCGGCTCGCAGGGTTCTCCTCTCAGTAAACCAGACCAGCATCGGCTGTGTTCAGTGGCGTTCTTTGAATTCATTTTTTGTGAACGCTGTTTTACGACAGTTTTACGGCACGCCGCACGACGTCTCCATAGAAACGGCCCAGCATGGCTGGTGCTAGCGGTACAGACGGTACAGATGCTACAGGCGCATATATTACTTCTACAACTACAGTTGAAGCAGTGTTATGAACAAACAAGTTAAGACTATATTTATATACAGATTTTAAATGTAACTCTTTAAATGTAACTTAATGAGGTTCTACTAAAAAAAAACAAATGAACGTGAACTAGTTTATTTTTGGAACTGTGAACTTAGTTCAAAATTTAAAAAAAAAACATGAACTATGAACATGAACGAGTATCGGCTCCGCGGTAAGACTGGAAAAGAAGTTCAGGCTTCGACTTATCCGCTGGGACCAGCCGCACAAATGACACTGACGGAGCCGGTAAAAACTCTAAAAACTTTATCGATGTTTAGAGGGGAATTTGAGGCGGTAGTCCTCAGTCCAGTTCACCTGTGGTCCGGTCTCATCTCTTTCTTTGTCTTTTTAGATCAAAAATGTGGTTTATTCTTCAGTTGGACGAAATTCTGGGAGGTCGTAGACAATACATAGAAAATACTTGTTTGCTGCTATATTATTGTTTAAATCTTGTTTACAAAACCTTTAACATGAACATTTCTTGACCTCACTCTCTCTCTCTTTCTCTCTATCTAACTATCTATCTCTCTTTCTTACCTCGAGTTTTAGATAATCTCTTTTTATTAACATTGTAAGAGAAGATTGTGTCACCTTTCCCCCCGGAGCTCCTCGTGTCTCTGCTCATGTCATACTTAGATATTACAAAGATTTCATATTCTCATAGCACATTTCTCCACTGTTGTACCACCTGCCTCAGGCAGTAGCAGACTGAACATGTATGTAAGTTGACACGGCAAGCAGACAAAACATATAACTCCTCCTTTCATTTCAGCTGCATTATGTCAGATTATCTCTAAATTTGATTCTGTTAAAACCCGTGTTTCTCTTTGAGTAAACACTGTAATCCACTGCAGCGGTGATCAGACTCTGACATTTGGTTATGAAGATACAGTAATCGTATCAGGTGCGGCTGCTGCCATGGTAATGTAGAGTCTAATATTACATTACCACATTAACACATAAGCTACTGCTGTTTATTTCCAGGAGAGCTGCTTTTTTTTTTTTTTAAGTGGCTGCTCTAATCTCTGATTTAAATGAAAATCTCTATTGTGCTTTAATTCTTTAACAGATAATTCTGCCTCTGTGAGTCTGTAACCCTCTGCTTTAGTTTAATCACTACTATTGGATTAGCTGGGACCAACTTTTCCAAGAATCCACTGGACTGTGTTGCAGTTTTTTTTTTTCCTCTGAAAATTGCTTGTTGGGCTGAATCAGGGCGCTGTGATGCTGGCAGGAGCAGACGATCACACAACTTTTGTAGTGTAATAAGATTCTTACTGGAATTCTGCTGCGAGGGCGTACACAACACACAAACACACACAATGCACACAGAGAGGGAACACAGTGGTTTTGTGTATTACTTTGAAATGCAGCTTTATCTGATTAAACCATACTGCCGTCATTGTGTATGAACAGCAAATTGATTTTGTCCTTCAAATTTCCTGTGGCTCACGTTCAAGTTCAGTCAGAGTGCGTCTCTCTTGTGTTGTCAGCTCCCGATGTTCCAGCCCTGGATGGCGAGCTCTCAGGCAGCCTCAGAGCTCAAAGGAGCCGGGGTCCTTCACTGGGTCATTAAGCGTCTTTTACGTCTGCGATACGACCTCTATACATCTCCTGTACCTGTACGTTCTGCCTCCAGATAAAAGAGACACAATCAGTGTTCTGTCCTTAGACGCCTCACTGCTGTGGCCTCCGCAACAATCTGAAGAAGTTCAGAAGTCCTTGCATTTCTTCCATCGACGCTGAGCCTTGACCCGCTTCAACTGAAACTTCAAACATGACTGTTGTCGATGTCGTGACAACCTTCACTGTTGTCTGACCATGCACGCCCGGGACTGACTGTCTTTATGTCACTACAATACCCAGAGGTCATTGCGAATGCTGCACTGCTGTAGAATGGAAGTTAGCCATGACAATATTCTCATGGTCTCAATTTGCAAATGTTCACATCATCAAAAAATGATAAATGATGAAACCTTTGCTGTTGTACCCTGTGCTGTGCTTCTACCGAGAAGTTACAGCTTTTAGAAAAATCTGAGTTTCCATGTCACAATTCCAACTTGTATGTTGATGAGTACACTTTACCTCAACACTCGCTTGAGTTTTGTACAACTGGGAAAGTTCAATCAAACAGTGAAGACATTTCCTTGATAAATAGCAGCTCAGCTGTTCTAGCAAAGTTTGGGCATCAAATCAAATGATGTAATATTAAATGCTGCTGGTTATATAAAGACATTTTAGGGTGCGTACAGTAAAAAAAAACTATTTAAACTGAAGTGTTGGGCAGCAACGCATTCCTAAATATTGTTTTATCATAATGTGATAATAATAAATACAAAGGGTTAGGGTCTGTTTCTGGGAGTTCAGTGGAGGATTGATTCATTTTGTCTCGTGTGTTTAGTGGACAGACTGTTCAGGTACATGTTGTCCTTGGCTGTGTAGCTTTTTCCAAAAGAACATGCAATAATTCTCAGTAACTCCTAAGTTCTCTTATTTAAAGTTCTGTAGTTTTAAACTCTGTAAATATCCTCTGCTATTATTAATATTTTGTTTAACATGGTTTTCATACATAAAAACCGGGTCTGAAGCTCATCTCCTCTAACTTCCTGATTGATAAATCTGGATCAGGCCTTGAGCCCCGCCCACCACCTGCTTGCTCCAGGTGGACAGGTGAAAGAGCAGATAGCATCAGGTTAGAGCAGGAAACATCAGAGAGACTCAGCCACATGTTTGAGCCTGAGTCAGACCCAGACTCAGATGAGGAGTCTGAGACCAGAACCAGAGATTAGCAGACGGATCTTTTATCTATTTATGTTGTTTGTCGGTGTCATATTGACATTTTAAAAAGGTTAAACAATTTTCATCAGAGGTGGTCTTTAAATATCTTGTCAGTCACCTGGTTTTGTTTAGTTGGAGGGTTTATGAACATCAGAACTGCAGTTTGAAGAGGGTACATCATAGGTCCGACTGTGAAGCCTTAATAAAGATGAGTTCACTTGACAAAAACACTCCACAGTCTCACCCGAGCCAGTCAACCATTGCTGCCAAATGGATCCTCTGTGAGATGCAACAGTTCAATAACTAGACTCTGCACTTGACTATTGACCCGGCTCCACTCCATTCATTCGTTCATCCATCAGTGTCACGGTCACGGCCAGGACTCCACTTTATTCCTTGTGTTTCTAGTATTTTCACTTATCCCCCTGTGACTCTCGTGCTCCCCTGTCGGTGTTGTGAGCGAGGCGCTCCTCTTTTCTCTCCCGGCCTTTACCTGGTGCGATCCTCACCTCCATCCACCTTCAGTCCCTGACAGCAGACTATAAACCTTCTCTTATTCTCTCTAACTCTGAGTCTGTGCTCTTGGTTTTTGTTCCCCCGTCGATCGTAACAATCAATCCATCCTCTCCGTTCATCTGTGACATCGACAGACATACATAGACAGAGCCTGTCAGACAGCGCCTTGATTACCTGACAGACGGATCGAGTGCGGGGAGGAAATTGGGTTTGTGTGTGTGTGTGTGTGTGTGTGTGTGTGTGTGCGTGCATCAGTTTTGGGCAAGTGATATGATGTAAGCAGCATGTAAGAAAAAGAAGGAGAAGGCAGAGTTTACAGAGAGAAAAATCATGATTGAGGAGAAAGACTGAGACAGATCGAAGGTTAAGTGACCGGTGGAAGTCATTCCTCTGGGAGCAAGATCAGAAAAATCAGCCTGCACCTGTCCATGCATCATGATCCAGACATGAACATGTAGTGCTGATCAATAATGACCTATTTGGGCGTGTGTGTGTGTGTGTGTAGATGTATGTTTTAATGCTTCTCTCTTTAGATCACATTGGTGAAATGCAAATGGGATCTGAGCCTCCTACTGTGCGTGTGTGTGTGTGTGTGTGTGTGTGTGTATGTGTGTGTGTGTGTGTGTAGAAATAATCCTGCTACACTGGTGCATTTGTTCACTTGTTTCCGTTTCAAAAAGAAACAACTTGAGAAGGAAGGAACAGGAAACTGACATAACATGAGAAAAATGCGGGCTGATGTTTGTTGGGAAGGCTGCAGAGACTAAAAGGTGAAAAAGACTCTGGATGGAGAGAATGAAGAGAGAACGAGGGAGAGAGGATTGAATTGATCCGGGGATTTCTCGCTCCCAATCCCTCAGTGAGCAGTGTAATGATGCCGTGTTGGCTGTGGCCCCAGAGCCCGACTCTGTTTCATTAGGTGTGATTAAAGCTGCCCTGCTGACTGAAGCTGTCCTGCCCGGCACACCTCACCTCACCCCTGTGACATCACTCAGCCTGGCAGAGCCAGGACTCTGCTCCCATAAGTCGGCCTTGTCTGTGTCAGTGTAGTTTAAAAGCTGGATTTGTGTTTTTATGGCTAACATGTTAGCAAACTGACACAGAGCAACATTATATTGAAGTGGTGTTTGTGTCTTTTACACTCTCTAACTGTGTCTGTCTACTGTTTGGTGCTGGGCATGTAGTGGACAGTGAATTTATAATGAGCTTAAACCAAAACTATTATATAAAAAAGGGGTTAAAAAGCTCAGAAGAGTTGTAGTTCTCTGTGGGTTTGTCACCACAAGCAGATTTCAGGTAAACACACAGAGAACCAAATCCTTTCAGGTTGGATGGTGGGTCCAGATGGGCGAGGGGTTTGGGGGGCGTGGCTGAGAGCGGTGACTGCTTTGTTGTGACATCACATCCTGACGGCTGGTTTTAAGGTTTTAAGGCTCAGTTTCTGAATACAGGCTGTGTGCATTTCTCTGTGGACTGAGGCTTTGATACCTTCACAGTATTAATATAGAACCTAGACCTGCTTCATGATAAAACAACACATGGACATCGACCTTTATACTACAGTATGTCAGACCTTTAAAATAAGAATACTGCAACTTTAAGCAGGAAAGGAGATGGAGTTAATTTTCCTCCTTGACTGCCAACTGGTTCTACTGATGACTTAAGCTGGTAACATACGGCCGTTGTCTGGTCCACATCTGCAATAAACAAGTCAGCAGACACTTGCCTGTCTTTAACAAAGAGATTTACTGTCCTCTTTGGCAGAAAAAGGCCTGTACCTGATCTAACTCCTCTGGGCTTTTCACGTTGACTAACACACACTGTTCACTGTACATTACATCTGAAGTGCTGAAGTACACACTAACATTTATTCGTGTGTCTTTGTGAAATAGCTGGTGCTGGTGAGCCACTGGAGCTGGTTATCTCATGGTAACATGCTTTGCTGTGAGCCTTTGGCTTTCTACGAACCAACAATTTATACTATTATTTTTAATATTGTTGGTTAATTAGCTAATATTTTTGGTGCAGCTTACATGTTAACTTCATCTTCTTCTGGGTTGATTTCTTGTGTTCATCAAAGTTGAGATTTGTGCAAAAGCTTCTCATGAATTAACTTCTGTGTTTGTGATTCCATTTAAATTAATGGATTTCTGTTATATATGTTGTTCCCATGAATGTCGCTGTTTCATAGGATTTAAAGCTTTTAGAGCAACTGTCCTCCAAAACTAACTAACAATGTTTCTTCAAGCTAACATGCTATATATTAATTATAATTATTTGTATTTATTTATTTATTATTTCAGTCACAGCCCAGTTTGTTATTGTATTCACTTCCTGTTTGTGCATCCCATGTTCACCCTGCCAGCCTGCCCTGGAGGCCGCTTTGTTCACCCAGGGGGTTCGAAGTGGGTCGCTCACATACAGCTCACATGTGACACCAGGGCAAAAAAAGAAGCGTGGATTAATCCCATCAGGGTATAGACAAATCATGGTTAAATAGATCAGCAATTTATCTGCTGGCTTCTGTTATCAGACACCAATTTCTTGGTGTCTGATACAAACAAAAAGCTGCTTTTTTTCTGCATAAAGCAAGTGTCTGTATTTTCCATCATGGATTTAAAAACATAGTCATTCCTGACATTTTGTGAAAGGCCCCTATGGTAAATTCTTGTAAAATCTTATTATTTATTTGTGTCCACATTATAAATCTGATTCTTCACAGCACTAAATAATAAACCCAGTGACTTCAAAGAAATCATGTGCAGTTTCTGCAGAACAATCGGGCCATTTTGCTGTTAGCGTGGGAAAGACAGACAGTCATGTCTCAGCAAAATGTGTCTTAAACAAGCAGTTTTTGTCGCTGCTCTCTCTCAGCTCTTTGAAGTCATAGCTAACTCATGACCAGCCAACACATTGTCTGCGTCTACACATATATTGAGAATCCTGTTTTGAAAACCTAAATGTTGTCATTGTCCGACACAGAAGTCGTTACACAGAGCCGTCCTTGTTGCGCTTTTAACCTAAAAACCAACTGGAGCAGCAGGGATGGGTTTAGTTTCTAGTTTAAGTAATGGGTTATTCACCCAGAATAGAAAATCTGGGTGATATTTCTATTTATATAAAGTGTGTTTATATCAACCTAGCAAATACCACATTTTGATATGAATATACTATGATATAAATACAGTCCATTCAAGTTTTTCTAAACACTAAAGGCTCGAAGTTGATCCGGACTGAACTTATGAATTTTATTTCATGGATAGTTTTCTTTATATCCATGTTTACATTACAGACGAGAAGTGCTAGTAGTGAACAAAAAATATGATGTAACATCATAACACAGGTGATATTTATGGTGTTTTATACTGTCTGTATGGCATTTCTGCTTATCTTAACGCCTCCTGTGGAACACACACTGTCACAGAGGGTTGCGTCATTTAATGCATGTCAGCTGATTCCCATAGGATGATGTTGTCGTACAGACAGAAGAAGCAGTCCAGTAGCTAGAATGAGCTCAAGACTCAAGCCTCACCCACCTGGACCCACCATCCAGTCTTGCAGGATTTGGTTTCTCTGAGTGTTTATACCTGAAATCTGCTATATTTTTATTGGATCACTCAGAAATAGTCAGCCAATCAGAAAAGAGGCTCAGAGCCTCCTCTCTTCTGATTGGCTCACCGACCTGCTGTTGATTTTTTTTTTTGTTCTAAAAACCTCAAGTTTGTCTTCTTATGGATCAACACTTTAATAAATAATATATAAATAATAAAACTTCTAAATAAAATATTGGACCTTTTAAAGAGTCAACCAAACAACTGCCAGTCTAAGTGTAGAAAAAAGAGGCTTGGTTGTATGTAGTTTCCACAGGGGAAATTACATATTCATGTGCAGCAGGCATCATAACTAGTTAGTATAACACAGTTGTTTGTTGCCAGAAGTGCAAACTAATCTTAACACCATGACCAGCATCCTTATTATCACCAGCACAAATCCCAAACCAATAAAAAATTGCTCTCCCAAATTAACAAATTACAATCTGCTCTTCAGGAAACAAATGCTGTAACACACACACACACACACACACACACACACACACACACACACACACACACACACACAACAGAAAAAGTGCATTAATATCTTTTCATGAGGCCTGGGTCCCATGGCAACACCAAATGTGCGCAGCCTGGGTGATGGGGTGATCGAATCCCCCAGACAAATCACTGCACGATCACACAGGCCTCAGCACAGTGGTGTGAAGAGGTCATCCATTGATATTAATGGCCTGGTGGTTTACTGGCCTGTGGTGATTGGTTAAGTTTATTCAGGCATTAGTTAGAGGGGCAAATCAATGGGATTTAACAGCCATTTTGACTCCAGAGGGTCTGGTGCATATGGTGCAAGGGGGGGGGGGAATGGAAGCAGCAGAGGAAGATGGGATGAGGAAGATGAAGGGTGGAGGGAAAATAATAGAAAGAGAAAGAGGAGTAAAAGGAGCTTGTGTAGGAGGATGAAAGATTAAAAAAAGACAGGAGCTAGGTCAAGGAGGGAGAGGAAGACGGGAAGCAGGGAGAGGTGGGTTAAGAGCAGAAAAGGGGAAAGACGAGGGGAGCTTGAGTAGAAGAGGAAGGTTGAGTTGAAAGATGGAGGACAGTAAAAAACGTCCCATGACGCCATGTGGTTTGTCCTTTGCTAATCTGCCGGAGCGCTCACGTAGGCCTGCTATCTGTTGTTTTGTCTAGAAGCAGATAAATCTGTAAATTTCTCTTCATGGGTCGGACATCTCAGCATCTTCTTTATCTGCGGCTGAGTGATAGGACTCCCCCCTTTTCCCAGAAACAACTGACCATGAGACCTGAGACACTCTGGCCAATCAGATCATGACTCATCCAATCCCACACTTATTTATCTTACGTAGCGTTTTTGGCCAAAGCTGAGACTCTTGTAGTTCACACAGTTCAGCTTATACTGCCTGGTCTTTACTTGAAGAGAAACTTAACACCAAATTCACTTTCTGATTATGACCTCAGTTGTTTTGGTCTTATTCTATAAGCATTTCCTTTATTTCATATTTTACCAGAATATTTCAGGTTTAATCTCTAACACCTCCTGTCTCTTGTCTTTGTCCTTTCAGATCCGTTCTCAGTGGATCTGGACCAGTATGACGTGGTTTCTCTGACCGACACTCTCAGAGGTTTCCTTCAGGACCTGAACGCCCCCATCATCCCTGCCACAGTTTACAGTGAGCTGGTCTACACTGCCCAAGGTACAGTGTGGATACTAATACTTGAGATATTCACCTCTCAGATTCCTGCCTCCAGACCAACACAATGAAAGTGAATGGAGATGAGTTTGTTTAAAAATGATAAAGACAAAACAACAGCAGTGTTTCCCCTTTGAGGAGCAATATCCTGGTTCCACCAAGATCAGGGGTTCTTACTCTGTTTTCGGATTTATATTTTTTGGTCAGCTACTCATTAAACCAATAATTTCAGCAGCTACTGTCAGAAAACTTTTATTCTGAAATGAGTCCATGGATGATACAAGTGTCAACATTTTAGAAGAAGTTTGCGTATTCCTGGTCAGCTCAGTGTTTCTAAGGTTGTACATCTTTCATGATGAATGTGTCTGAATCTTGGACAGTATAATTGAAGAGGGTAATATACGTAGGTACTGCAAATGTTCTCAGGTTGTGTGTCCATCTGTGTGTATGTCTCATTCTCATTAGCACGATATCTCAGGAAGACCTTAAGGAAATTTCTTCAACTTTGCTTCAAACATTCACTTGGACTGAAGAATGAACTAATTCGAATTTGGTGGTCAAAGGTCAAAGGTCACGGTGACCTCACAAAACAGGTTGTTGGCCATAACTCAAGAATTCTGGACATTATTCCACACTGTAACTCAGGAAGGCAAGATTGTTTCACAGTAAATAAAGATGGACGTAGCCTTTGTGACATCACCCACAGTTTTGAAGCTCAGAGTGAGCTGCTCCATCGTCGCCATCTTGGCAGTGTCTGACTCCGGCCCTAACTCCCAGCTAATTCAAAGCGGCCACTCAAAGAGGACACGCCCTCAATTCTCCATAACTTTAAGCCTTACTATAATGTAAACAGCTGAATTATATAAACAGTTGTCATAAAGGAGGAAATGAGCTATAGAGACACATTTTTTTTACTTGTACCAGCCTGTAAACATGTTTATTTCTGCTCTAAAGTTGGACATTTTAACATGGGAGTCTATGGGGACTGACTCAAGTTTGGAGCCAGACTCTAGTGGTCATTAGAGGAACTGCAGGTTTTGGTTCTTCAGTGTTGGCTTCATTTTTCAGCCCTGGAGGTTGTTGCTTGGATTGTGACCAAATTTCCTGCAACTTGACTGGTTAGCGGAGGGATGCAACCGTGAGGAGGTGATTCCAGTTATCAAATAACATCTCTGTGGCCCGTTTGTTGAAAATCACTTCTCATTTTAATTTTAGCTATGTTTTACTGAAGAAATAGTCCCTAAGAAACTGCAGACATAATGATCCGTGGACACTGTCACTGGAAAGATAAGTTGCTGAGGAGTAGGCAGAAATCTCAGAGACAGATATGTGAAACCTGGACGAATAAAGCCAGAGCCCTGCATGAATAGATACACCAGAGAAATTGCCTAGTTTAATTGTACAATAGAACGTGACTAAGGCCAAACTTAAAATGTGGGATACTAACAGAACTCTGACCCACATGTAATTCAAGATGTTGAGTTTTCCTGTGGCTGTGAGCGGTGTTTTCGTGGCTTGTGACTGTTGTGTGAGTTCAGGCCTCCAGCAGCTTCCTCAGTCATGTGCTGTCTCCTTTTCCCCTCCACTCTTATGCACTGCCGGGTCAACCTCTGGAGCTAAATCTGAGCTCGTGGTGTTTTCGTGCCTCTGTCACTTGGCATGAGCGCCGACATTCGTCACACCTGACAGATTTCTGCCATTTCTGGATGCAGAGAGGAACGAGGCTGTAACCTCTTGTCAGCGTCAGATTTGCTGCTAATCTCCTGACAGCTTCAGGATTCAGGAGAAACAAACTGAGCTGAGACGTGGCTCACTGCCAGTCTGTCTCTTTTCTCATTTTCTGTAGCGCTGACCTGCCTGTTGACCCCTTCACCTGCTGCCCACTTCACAGCAGGCCCTCCTCTCTCCAGTTTTTTAGAGACTCTCACACTCTTATCAATTTTTCATGAACCCTCCCTTGACATTCAGAGTTTTGTGGTCTGCGTGGGTGGGTGTACGTGTCAGCGTGTGGAAATAAAAGTCAAAGACGGAGAGACTCAAGGACAGACGGATGAGTGTGTTGGCGTTGTGCACGCTAGGATCGTCTTGAGTTTGCAGAAACTTCACATCATCCTTCCCTGCAACCCCCTCCCAAAAATATGACTGGGCTAAGCTCCTTGACATGATCTCCGACTGAAAACCTCCTCAATTATGTAAGTGCTTTTCCGTCTCAATCCTCGTCCTGTTAAGTGACAGCCCTTATTTGTTTTACTTATTCATGGAAACATTTTAAGTCAGGATAAACCACTTTAAAAGGACGCAACAAGTGGTTTTTGCGGAGGTCGTCCAAGGTTAAGCCCATTGAAATTAAATTTTCTTTTTAGGAAGGGGGTCACATGAAGATCGCAGTGATTTCTTCTGTGAAATCAAAGGATATTGTAAGAAGGGTTTTGAGGTCTGAAGCATTTAATTTGTACAGTCAGGATAAGTCGTGCAATAACATCGAGGGATCCCTGAAAAAATAAACTATTTGCTCAGAGGCCTTTTCTGTTCCTCTCTGTCTTTTCATGAAGTCATTAGGTGTTCACCCCTTCACTCAGCCTTCCACTCGTTTCAGTTTCCACTTGTCCTCAAACCTTTCACCTGTAGTCTGTTAATGAACCTAAATTGCAAATGAATTTTCATGTTATTACTTGTTATTCATCGTGCTATTTTTTGGCTGTTTTCTGTTTGGGACCTGGGGCCATATCACAGACACTTCCCGTCTTAAGTCTTAAGTTAAGACAGGATTACAAGCACAGAAGCAAATCCATCTAACTCTAGGAATCCTGCCCTATCTAAGGTTAGGAAATCTTAAATACTCGTTCATGAACTTTGATGTCCGTTGCCTAGCAACCAACGCTACTTCTCTAATCTCATCTCACTGAGGTTGTAGGAGCTTTATTTGTCATATTTGCACTGGGGGGGTTGTATGGTAAAGAGCAAACAGTTTGTGACTGTGCTCGGACCTCGTGGCTGTTTATTTTGTTAAGCTTTGTATAGAACACATATTGGAGGTCGTGGACATTGCAGATTACAGACACATCGGTCTCGAAAAGAAAAGAAGAATATCCCGCACACTGCTCTTGCTCAGCATCACAATTTATTGATCATACTAACGTTTTGGTCTCTTCTTCTTTGATCTTTGTTATAATTATTTGAAACAGTTCTTACAACTACAGACACATAAAAGTAAACACATCATGATACAAAGGTTGGATATCATTATTCCAAGGACACCACTATACCGTAAGCGTGCATTGAGCAGCTGGGAATAAGTGAATAAGTCCATCCTGTTGATATTTTGTTGGTTGTGTGAAAGCAATAAAAGAGCTGTGATATGGATTGAAGAAGTAAGGTGAGTTAAAGTCAGGACAGACTGACAGTTCTCCTGAAGGAAAGAGAGAGTAGTTAAGATTTGGGGAAGTTAGGAAAGTTGTGTAATAGCTCATTTTTCATTTGTGAAGTTAGGATAGGAACACTGACGTAGGAACTGTACATCTGTGATGGCTTTTTCCTGAATCAGGTCCTAAACCTAGTTACCACAGTTACCAAGCAGTTAAGCAAGTTCGGAAGTTTCTGTGATACGGACTGGTTATTTTTTCCCCTGTAACCAATCAGCAGTGACTGACATGTTGTAATTTTTAGTCACGACGGAAGCTGTGGTCGCCGTTGTGTCGAGTAAAATTACTGTTCATTTCACTCAGATAAAACAAATACATCAAACTACGATGCCTTCAGGAAACCTCAGGATCTTTCTCTATAGTTTCTTCACTCTATAATCGTCAATCTGTTAACCCTGTACTGAGTGTACTTGAGCTTTAGGGGGTGTCTCGTTGTGATTATGTCCATATGGATGGAATCAGTAACATTTTCCTCATATAAAGACAGTTACTGTCCCGTCTTAGTCTGATCCCTGAGATTTGTTGATGTTGTAACAGTTAAAATCCCCTCTCAGTCTTCTTTATTTGCTACCTTTCCTCTGGCTGTCCTTGCTCTCTGGGAGATGAGTCGTTTACTCATCCCCCCACCTTTCAACCCTAAACTGACCTGCCTGTTTTACTGTGGCACTGCCAGGCACATGATTATTGTTCAAACTCCTCAGGAGATAGAACAACATCTACTTTAGATCATTCAGGATAAAAAAAAAAGAAGCATATGAATATAAAATCTGCTGTAGAACAAGTTTAAAGGTCAAAGGTCACGGTGACCTTACAAAACATGGTTTTGGCCTTGTGAACGCAATATCTTCGTAACGCCTTGAGAGAATTTCTTCAAATTTAGTATCAACATTCACTTGGACTCAGGGATGAACTGATTTGATTTTGATGGTCAAAGGTCAATTACTCAAGACTTCACCGCAGTTACCACAAACTTTCACACAAATGGTTCATATTTTCTATGACTCTGGACAAACAGGGATATAACCTGAAACTAGTCTGAGTGGCGGAGGGATACAACCACGAGGCGGTAATTCTAGTTTTCTCAGTAACAGAATAATTACATTTGTTGTCATCAGATGGCTGTAATCCTCCTGTAATCCTCCTCTCATCTGCGCCTGCAACATCCTCACCACAATCAGCCTTTTGTTGTCAGGGTTCTGCCTTTTTTTTTGTTTTGACTTTGACTTTGACTATTTTCAGCTTTTTTTCCAAAGAAATACGTGATGACTGTTTCGGCGTTGTCACATGATGCTGAGGAAATGAATGGATGTGATGCTCATTGTGGTTTGAGGTCTGACGGCTCCAAACTGTTTCAGGTGGTAAACCTTTTCTCTGGATCTCAGTGTTTTATTTTCTAAACTGAAAAGTCACAGAGCGGTTATTAATTTTCCTCCACATGCCACATCTCTGCTCCTTCATCCTCCATTTGTCTTTGGTCTCTGGTCACTTATCTTAATTAATTTAATCTCCACTTCCTTCTCTCTGTCCTTTTTCTTCTTTATTCACCCCCCCCCTTTTTTTTTCTCATCCATTAGTTTTGCCAGTTAGTTAACCTTTAATGGTCTAACAGAGGTCATCATCTGCGAGGACAAAGGCCAGCTGGCAGAGTCTGACTGACCACTGTCCATCTGGACCTGAAGAGGAGAGCAGAGGAAGATGCAGGCCGGCTCTGGTCTCTCATTTAACTGGTTCAATTTATGGCCAAAAGTATGAGGACAAGATCATGTTCATTAACCTGCTGCTCGAACAGCCTCCACTCTCCTGGTTTCCAGCAGATGTTGAACCCGCTGCAGAGATTCACTCCCATTCAGAGCAGCAGTGAGGTCCAGCACTGATGTTTAGGGTTCAGGTCTTTCTCACACTCTGTGATCCAGATCATTCTGAAGGAGTAAAGTCACCATGGATACCTTTTGTAAAAATGTTCTTTTTAACAGAGGTAAAAACGTGATATTGATGTGAGCTAACAATGGTGCTAAGTGAAATATTATAACATTAAAAAAAAAAGCATTTTTAGTTGCCTGAAATATTTCAGATCTTTCCTGGCTCGATAGACGTGTTTGATATGAGTGTTTACTGCTCTAGTTTGAAAAGGTGAAATGTGTCATTTAAACTGTCACATCAGCTGCTTTATGACATTAGTGTGA
Source organism: Seriola lalandi dorsalis (assembly GCF_002814215.2). Taxonomy (NCBI): domain Eukaryota; kingdom Metazoa; phylum Chordata; class Actinopteri; order Carangiformes; family Carangidae; genus Seriola; species Seriola lalandi. Next base: position 3,117,720 of record NW_019525437.1, read on the forward strand.
AATAAGTGAGACAGTGTTTTTCTCCCCATTTTCTTTGTGCATCAAAGGGAAGCAGCCGAAACCAGCGATTAAGTTTCTGTCTTTGGTAAAAGTCATAAAAATGTGAATTAACTCCAAAATGGTTCCTGTGAGAAGTTTGGCTTGACCGCATTAATATTAAATGTGGTCACGCAGAGCCCATTTACACACACACACACACACACACACACACACAAACACACACACACACACACACACACACACACACACACCCTACTGTCCAGTTGTCCAGTCTCCCAGAGTCCCATGGGGCCAGATGTACAGACCAAGTTCCCACTCCAGCCTTGACCTCGACTGACCAACGGGGTCAACCACAATCCATAATAACAGAGGGGGGAGGTCTGTGTGTGTGTGTGTGTGTGTGTGTTTGTGTGTCTGTGTGTGTGTATGTGTGTGTGTGTGTGTGGTGGCCATCTATGCTCAGTAGTGGTCAGACAAAGAGGGGTGACTTCCGTGACCTCCATCAGGCTGCAGCAGATTGTCAGCCATCCATCACCGCCCACCTGCCCACCCAAACACACAAACACACACACACACACACACACACACACACACACCTCTAATGTCCCTGAACTTCCTGGAGTCTCCCACGCTCCTGGACAGAGACAGAAATTATCCTGTAAATCAATTTTTTTTACATTTTAAGCTTAAATTTTCACATTTCTTGTAAACGTTGCAGTTATATTCCTCATAGCAAACCTATTTTTTTAATACTATTTAAATTTGCCATGTTTCCATCAGATACACCAGATGCTCTTCTTTGGGTTGCATTTCTGACCTACTGAAAAAGCTGAATCTACAGTACAATAGAGATACACAGAAAACCGGACAGAATATGTGGTCCAGACATTAAAACAAGTCAAACTAAGTTACAAGCAAAAGGAATCAAAGCTCAAGGGTTGAATTTATTTCATCTATATTGACCTGGTTTTGAAAACCTTGAAATTGACTGAATTCCATGGTGGTCAGATTAATGGTAAAAGGGGATGAATCCTTTGAAGTCTGGACTTTGGTTTGAAAACTCACTGTAATGAATAAAAGCAGGTTGACTGTGGAGCCGCTCAAGGATTGTTTGCTGAACCTCAGTGGGGAATGTATGTGTGATTTACAACTGAACTCTGGGACTTGGTTTATTGAAATGCACTTTTCATTACCACCAATAACTTAGGTTCTATATTAATACTTTGAAAGTATCAAAGCCTCAGTCCACAGAGAAATGCACACAGCCTGTATTCAGAAACTGAGCCTTAAAACCAGCCGTCAGGACTTCTGGAACTTTGTGATGTCACAACAAAGCAGTCGCTGCTCTCAGCCATGCCCCAAGCCCCGCCCACCTGGACCCACCAACCACCTTGCAGGATTTGGTTTCTCTGAGTGTTCAAAATAAAACACTGGAGAAGAGGAAAATATGGAGCTTTAAGGGTTATAACTTACTTAGTGAATAAAAAAAAAATCTCATTACAATGCTAATTTCCTGTAGGCTTGAAAAGTAAAAGGTTAGTTATAGCCATTTAGATTTGTGTTGTATGAATTAAACCACATAAAGATATATGTACAGAAATACACAAGTACAGATACACACACTAATGCATATTATAACAAAGCCTCGTGGCTCCACCCTCTGAAACCCCTTGACCTCTCCTCTCTGTCTGTCTGACCTTTGACCCTGATATATGCTTGAAGCTCACACGCATGTACTTTACAATGTGGAATAACATGGTCTCTGTCCAGCCTGTCAGCTGTTGAGTGTTTGGTCTTCTGTGTCCAGTCCCAGACGTCAGCACTGACTCAGTCTGTAACCGGTGACATATATTCCATGGAAGACTTAGCGCTCCTGGGAAATGGTGTTTGTAATAGGATGCTTGAAATATTATAATGTTATGTAAGGTTATGCTCTCATTTAAAGTTATTAAATCAGTGTGATTTTGAATGAGGTTCTTACTGCAGGACCAGAACCTTGGTCTCTAGATCAGTGAGGACACTCATTGATCTAGAGACTCATTTACAGCTCGCTCTCACTCTCTCTTCCTCTCCTCCGTCTTCCATCTTTCCAGTCAGTCAGTTGTCAATCACTCAGTCGGTTGCTTCATCTCTCTGTTGGCCACTCTGTGTTATTGGAATTGATCTGAACACGTCAGTTCCTGCACAGAAGGAGACAAATACACCAATACCTCATATGCTCGATCAATACATATCAGCATTCTAACACTTGGATACATACAGCTTGCAGACAGAGCACAAATCACTGTATAATATATACATGTCAAGTAGAGAGAAGTGCAGTTTAGCCGTCTCCACAAACACACACACACACACACACACACACATATGGATGCTGTGTGTCAGGAAGATCTGTTTCATCTGCTGCGAGCCCAGATCCACAAACACTTTTCTCCACTATGAGTGAAAAGAGTTTTCTGCTCTTTTTTGGAGGTTTTAACCTTTAGTGACCTTTGCATAAAACCAGCCCGGCTCTACAGTGTTTGCTAACTGTAAAGCTGAAAGTGGAAGTGTGGGGAGGGTCAGAAATTTAGTGTTTTGCATTTTCTATGTTGTAGTAGTGGTGTAGTTTCTATATGTTCTGTTGTCTTTGTGCTTTGAGCATTTAATCCAGTCATTCTTGTTATTAAACCATGATATGTACACAATCCTCTAGTCACAGTCAAATCTCTTACTCTCCATTCATATATAAGAGGTTAATATTCAGGGTCACTCATGCTTATGTGTATGTTCAGCTTTCTGCACTTGAAGCTCCAGACACAAAGCTGAATGTTCACTCCATGTGAAGAAACACATCCTTCTTCTTCTTTCACATTTATTATCTTCTGAATAACAGAAGATGTGTTTAGGAGTATGTTATGAAATAATCAAAGAGATGCAGTACAATCCGCTTATGAATATAATGTTCTTTGCCCTGAGCCAGTGCTGTAACCATAAGTGCAGCGCTGCCGGAGCGCACCAGAATGAGGCTCCGCCACTTTTTTTTTTTTTTGTCCAAATGATGAAATAAAATATGTGCAGTTCACATTATCTGGTTGTAGAGAGCTGATAAAAACGAATGAAATGGTCAAAGTTGTCATTGACATTTAAGGTGTATCGATGTGGCTTCATTTGCTCGACACAAAATCAGTGAATGAAACAATTAAAAACGTATACTAGTCGTTTTCATTCACCTGGTGCAACCTGCTGTAACACTATGATCACATGATCACACATCATGTGATCATAGTTCACTGATGTGTGTATACTTGTCACCATAGGAATATAAGAACAGTGGTTACATAACCTTTGAAATGAGCCACAGCTTAACCATGCACGTAAATAGCACTACACCTCTGGCTGTAAAACAGTATATTCATGAATATTCTTGTAGCTTGAAGATGTATGTGCCATGAGCAGAAGTTTTATGAAGGCTCTGCTGGTTGCCTGGCAACCTCATTATGACTAAAAGACTTATTCGGAAAAGAAAGAGAATATGCACATTTTCTTTTTTTCCTTTCCTTTAACTAAACAAAAAGTTGTGTAAGTTTTCAATTACTTTCAGGGTTTACTTAATATTATATTTTGATAATTACACATCTTCAACACAAAGTACACATAACAACACTCAATGAAACAGAGGGAAGAATGTATGATTTTGCTAAAGATGAGTCCTGATCAGGTTTTGGTTTGAAAAATATGACTTTAATTTCACTGGGCGACATCTTATAAACTCGGACATGGACTGTGACGACACTGGATGTAGAAGAGGAAACTTGTTGTGAACTAAATCCCTGAGTAGACAGACACATATCCAGACAGAGATAAATGTTTCTGTGGGTTCTTGTGGTGTTCAGTGGCAGATCTGCGCTCTCCCACCGAGCCTCCCCGTCATAAAGCGAGCACACAGCAGGCTCAGGCACAGATGTTTTCTTGTTTGCTGCTTGTTTGCGGTGGTAAAGGGCCTGTGGTGAGAGCGGTCATCTATACGTCTGCTCCTCTTCAAACACGCCCCATTGTCTGAACCCCGGCTAATGCAAGAAAAGGAGTTGGTATTATCCCCTGCCGCCTCCTGCTGTGACATTTTTACAAGCAACCGTATACGAAGCCCCTGTGATTTTTTTTTTCATAGCTTCTGTCAGGCTAGCTGGCTAGCAGCTGGGCGCTGGACTGGGTCGGAATTCAAATGACTGATGTCCTGCCAAGGCCACACATCTCAAAGTCAGCAAGATGCTGCATGCTCGGATGGATGCTAATGGAGGTGCTGCTCGCCGGGCAGCACAGTCGGGGCGTCTGCTCTGGGTTCAATGTGAATGAGGGAAAAGCTGAGATGTGTTTTAATGGGAAAGGTGTTTATGCATGTGGTGCGCAGGGTGTCTGCTCTGAGACTCATAGATGGATGCATGTTCATCTTTTTTTGTTTGACTACTGGTCAGTCCCGAACTGGTTTCAGTGTTCTTCAGTGGCCTCCCCAGTCACCAGGGGCATCATTTATAAAACGTACATGCGTAGGAGTTCAGACTAAAAGCAAATGTGTGCACAAAAGTTGAAATTCTAAATTCTAAAAATGTTTCTGTGCATGGGTCATAGTTTGCGTACATGTGTGCATGTTCTCCCGTCACATTTGTATTTATCAAGCATCAGCTTCCGAGGCTGAAACATGAAGCCAACACTGAAGAACCAAAACCTGCAGTTCCTCTAATGACCACTAGAGTCTGGCTCCAACAGTGAGTCAGTCTCCATTGACTCCCATGTTAAAATGTCCAACTTTTCAGCAGAAATAAACATGTTTACAGCCTGGTACAAAAAACAGTTTTGGTCTCTAGAGCTTATTTGCTCCTTCATGACAACTGTTTATGTAACTCACCTGTTTACATTTTTATTAAGGATTAAAGTTATGGGAATTGAGGTGTGGCCGCTTTGATTAACAGGTGGATGAGCGTATGTTTGGCACAAACTGTCATGCACCGAAGTCTCGGCTCGACACGCCCCTCCTCTTTTCCCATTTATGGATTAGCTGGGAGTTAGGGGCGGAGTCAGGTACTGGCAAGGTGGCGACAGTGGAGCAGCTCACTCTGAGCTTCAAACCTGCTCTTCAGAAACCTGTGGGTGACATCACAGTGGCTACGTCCATCTTTATTTACAGTCTATGGTTTTCGTACATCATAGCTTTTGTGTGGGAAATGGCAGATGCCTCTTTCAGGCCCTGTTTTGTGCCTGGAACAGTTATAAATGAGGCCCCAGATCTGGATGCAGTACACCACCTTTGGGACATGGTAGAACAGGAAATTAGCAACTGACAAATCTGCAGAGATGATGTCGACATGGAGCAGAATGTCAAAGGAAAATTTCAAAGATCCTGTGAAGCAAATCGAGGCTCCACCCAGTATTCATATGGTGTTCCTAATAAAGTGCACATGTTTAAATGGAAGCTAAATCAAATTAAATAAGGGTATTGTTCTTGTCTTCTAGAGAGTCAGAGTGTAGAGGAGTGCGGGGAGAGGCTTAAGAGGATCCTGGAGTCTCCCAGCATCCCTCAGGCCAACCACCAGCTGCTGCTCCACCTCAGCAGACACCTGGCCCGGGTCAGCCAACACAACCAGACTGGCTCCAGGCTCCTGGGACAGGCCTTCGCCGAGGCCGTCTTCAAGCACTCCACTCTCAGGTACGGCTCATTTATTCATCTTAACTTGTTTGTTTACGATTGGCTGGCAGGTGTCCTCAACTGTTAGACGGTTTCAGACATGGTGAAAGTCGGCTAACCGCGGCTCACACTGACAAAAACACTGTGAAACACTGAGGAGGATGTAAACACAGCATGAGGCCATGATATAAAAGAGAGAATATGTTTCCAGGTGTAAAGAAAACAGCTCGTGGCGTTGTTTACCTCCACAGCATGCATTATTTTCTTTGATCAGGACACCATGTTGTGTCTCACTGCGTACTTAATGTCTCTCATATTCGCTTCTTTATCTATTCAAATTCAAATGAGGTGCACATGTACGGTTGATTATCACAGAGTCAATCTCTGGGGGGACAGAAACAATGACACTTCCCTCGAGCAGGTAACAGAAAAAATGGAGCAAAACCTTGAGTCACAGAAGAGAGAAACAAACCCCCCCCCCCCCCCCGTAAACCACCAGATCTGGAAGGAATTTCCCCGACTGTGAAATCCCAATTCAAATCAGAATGTTCTTTTCATTAATATCCCCAGTGTTACCTCAGCATAGAAACACTGGAGTCTCCTGGATGATAAAAACATAAATTCTGGCTGCCACGTTTGTATTATTTCAGCTTTGTTTCTGAGGAATCATGTTTCTGTTTAGTGGATGCTCTGAATACTATGATACTCATGACCTTAGCTGGCATTGCCATGGATAAGAAGCCAGTCAGAGGCATGAATCAGTTTGCAACAAATTCAAAACACTCATTCAAATATGGAACAAAACACTGAACCATAAGTCGCCCAGAGCCGACCCGTACACCGAGATGGAACTGATTTAAAGTGGCTATCTCGAAGATTTTCATTAAAAAGCATGAGCCTATCACCCGTTGATGAAATTATGTAGAAGTTCTTGCATTTTACAGTCTTATGAACTGGGTGTCTGGTGTGACTCACCCGCAAAATCACAAACAACATGAGTCACAGGCTGCATCTCAGCTCAGGGGCGGCATCCTTCAGAGGCTGCGTTTGAAGAACGATTGCGTCACAGCGGCACAACTATGGCTCTTTCATACGTGGCCGAGAATTGCGTTCTTCTTTTCCTTCCAGTGGGTGGATCCTTCGTTGCCCAAGTGTTGCTAAGCGATGGAAGCTGCAGTTTGTGATGCAACGGTAAGGGTGACGCAAAGTGGAAATCATTCGTAGGATGCGGCCCCTGAACTGAGACACAGTTAAAGTTAGTGACGAGTTCTGGCAGAAATCCTGCGTGATGGTTCAACAACAAACCTGCAATTACCACTTATCACCACAGGTGTCGCCAAAGTTAACAAAACAGATTATCTAGTGTAATCCTTAGCATTAGCATGCCATTAGCAGATCACACATCCAAAATGTTCAGTGACTGGATGTTTTTTCTGAAATGCACTATGGGAGTTGTAGTTTAACTTCTCTCCTACAGTTTTTATGTCCACAGGCTTGTACCTTTGACTTTTTCTCTCAAAGAACCAGATATTTTCTAACACAGTTGTTCATCTTTTGTGCAGTCAAATAAACATGATATATTTCTAAAACCCTGGCCACTCAAAAAAACCTCTCCCATATTGGTACTCTTTAGGTGGTGATGGGGAATTCAGACACGAGTGCTGTGTAGTATAACACAAGCATAGCATAAAAAGAAAACTGTTTTATAATTATGAGATAGCACTTTTAAGAGGCAGAGCTAATATAAAATCAAATGTCTAATTGTCTGGGAAAATTTAATTTCTCACATTTTGTTCTGTACATGTTTCAAGGCTTTTTATATAAAATCAGAATTCAAATCAAAACATGAAAGCCACAAATGATAAGGTACTTCCCACACAGCTGTGAAATGTCATTCACACTCTTTGGCATTTCAACCATTTCTTTATTCTTTCCATTTATTGCGTAAAACCATTGATTATTCCAGCCACAGCCACTACTCTTGCAAAAAGTCCCACAGCATCTGGGTGGGAAGGGTATTCCCGTTTCATTCAGCATATGTGAGACAGCTAGCCAAAGAGCTGGAAAAACATCCTGGCCTGATGTTGTTGCACTTTTTGAACTTGTCTTGATCCAGAACAAAGACCAGTTATTTTTGTAGTGATCCCTGCCTGTTATAACATCAACATCCAGAAGTTTAAGAGCTAAGAGAATGGCATCAACAGGGCTGGATGGTACTTTTTTGTTTCTCTGCACCCTGCACAAGCTCGTCTGCGTCTGTTTTTCCAGAAATTACCAAGGAATTTCTCCCTGTGGCGGCGTGTGTGTGTGTTGTGGAGATGTAGTGAAATTGGTAAGGAAGTTAGTGAGTCAGAAGTGGTGATTGTTTGCGTAGCTGGGTCAACCAATCCACCTCTGACGTACACAATGGGCGGGGAGAGAGTGGGGCGGTGTTTCATAGCATGCCATGCTATTTGAACCAGATCCCGTGTTAGAATATTTCATCTCTTTTTTTCGTCTATGGAAATGTAAATTTATTTGTATAGCACCTTTCATTCAAGAAATGTCGCACAAAGTACTTTATAACAAAGAAATGACGTGCACCAAGTGCGTCACATGAAAAGACATAACATGAACATAAAAACACATTAAAAGCATTGATCTAAAATGAAAAACATTAAAAACATTAATGTAAAATGAGATAAAAAATAAGAAATAAGAAAAGAAATCATTAAATAAGAGGACATTTAAAAGAAGTGCTGATCTGTACATGTGTATGTGAAATGGTATGGTATATGAAAAAGTTAATGTTGTCGTTGTTCAGTGTTCATGCTGTGTTGTTGTTTTTGTCGACAGTGCGGACGTGAACCCGGAGCATCACGTCAGGATCTTGGAGGCTCTGATTGCAACAGGAGGTCTCATGGAGATGCAGGCTGCACCAGGTAGGACAATAAACATGCACACACACTCATACACCACATGCACACACTCTTATTCTTTCTCTTACCAACCATCATATTTGTTTGTAGATGTGTGAGTATGTTGTGGCAATGTGATTTCCCTTGGCTCGGGTTTTTTGTTCCATATCTCAAGACACACACACACAAACACACACAGACACATGCAGTTGAAATATTCTGCTCAGTGGCTGAAGTTTGTTCCTCAAGTGCAAGTTTCTCACACTGGAAACATGACATTCCCTCCCCCGTCCCCGCTGCACCGCAACTGCTGCCGAAAACACACGTTTGGTTTGTGAAATATGTGGAAAACACAAACTTTTCTTTCGCCTGAGTTGCTGTGGTAAATTGGGCATGAAGCGTGACATCAACAGCTTTAACTTTGTCCTCTGTTAGTTCAGTTTACAACCTCGATGTACGGAGAGACCGAACATGGTGGTTATTCCTCTTTTTCATTCCTGTTTTAACAGCAGAGGGCGAGGGGATGAATGTGAACGTGGCATATCTGGTTTAGTGAATATGGACTGTTTAATGTACACTTTAGAAAATCCTCAGACCTCAGCATCAGTTCTACTGAAGCTTAAAAAAACAGCATCATTTCTTAGAACAGAGGGCTTTAAGCCAGAGAAGGAACATGTGATTTTAACTTTGAATAAAACCAAAAGTGGCCCACTGATATGAACTGTTTGTGTTCATCACAGTGACCTCACGGAGGAAAAATTTGACATTTTACTCCTTTTCTAGTTGAGATTACTCACTTCCAAGGAAAAAGTAAAAGCTTTTGAAAGAGTAAAAATAATTTTGGTGTCAGAAAAGTAATAAAAACACCATATTGCCAACATTGGAGACCATGGTCCTTTGAATGTAGACCCAAGGATGTTAATTCTGTCATGATTCTTAAAAAGACATATAATTTTGGATGGAACATTTTTGATTGCACCCAAACTGTGACACTTCACATCTAATTAGTTACTGAAAATACAGAGTATATTTTTTGACATGAGTCTGAGAACTGATGCTGACGTCTAAGAAATGCCCTAATCAATGAGGCTGTATGAGGACGAAGGAAAGGTCAGACAGCAGGTGTGTTGCTGATTGCAAGGGCCAAGCCAGTCTGCTGAGGTCACTGTCTGAGGGTCAGTGCATGTTTGTGTGTATAAATGTCAGTAGGTCAGTGTGTGTGTGTGTGTGTGTGTGTGTGTGTGTGTGTGTGTGTACGATGTTGTACTGGTGTGTTGAGGGCCAATGTGTTCGGGCTGGGGTTGAAACATCGGTCGTAGCAGTGATTATAGCGGTGGCTCAGGGGTTATGTGTCCTTTATATGGAGCGGTGGTGTTCACTTGGAGGTGACACTGGAAAAGGTCGCTGGACTAGTGAACAGATGAAAGTGAGATTTATGGTTGAAACACGACCGGACAAGGACAAAATCAGCTTCATCCAACACTGGAGGGATAAGCGGGCTGGATCTCACCTATGACTTTTCTTTGACCTCATTTTGTTTGACCTTTGACAGAGTAAATCACGACCCAGTGAATAAACAGCTTCATTATGTGATTATTATTAATCTAACAGCCCTGAAGTTGTTCATTTTTAATCTTAGAGTCAGAGCCTATTTAGTTAAAATGCTTAATTTTTCAAATGCCTTAGCTAGTATCTGCTGTGGCGTCCCACAGGGAACCATTGCAGGTCCTGTGCTTATTGTTCCAGTAATACATCAGATGAGTGGTTAAGACTAAAAGGAATGTTTGGAATTTTGCTGATGATACTCTGTTTACTATTACTACTATACTATGTCACTTCATGGACTTTCTCCAAATATTCAGTGTGATCTGTCATTCTAAAAATCTTTAATTGGACATTAACTTTTGACATCATAGTTCCATTTTCTTTCGGAAATGGTGAAATGATTTGCAGCCACCCTGATTACACCTAATTAATTTGGTGTGGTTATCCTCAAGGTTTTTGGTGTTGTGAATGGTTTATGATTTGTCAATGCTGTATCTGTAATTAGCTTATATCCTTCAGGCTACAGCCACACTACTACGTTTTCATTTTAAAACATCTCTTTTGCTATGTTTTAATGCTACAGCTGTATTTCCTGTACCTTGTTTGTAGTATTTTTTGCAACTAACCAACTGCAGAGTAGACAATCTGCCTCCTGTTTTCACCGGCTCGCACATGCTCAGTGTACGTGATTGCTCGTCTGGACTCGTCTGTTTAAAAATGAAAAGAGTAGTGTGGATATAGCCCCAGGATGCAGAGTGTGTTCTGTAGCCTGCAGTTCTGTATTAGCCTTTACCTATTAGCTTGATGCACCATGGTACATATCTGTGGTACAGATCCGTACACTGCCGTCCGGATTTGAATTGTTTGCCCTGAATCATTTCAGCACCTTGCAGTGCAGGTCTCCAAAAACATTGAGATGTTCAGATACTTAATGGGTCAAGGTGTGTGTGTTCAGCTCAGGTTGCTGTTTCAGTGGCTGTATGTGTGACTGAGCTTCTCTTTGTTTGATGAATGCAGAGAGAGAGAGAGTGAGAGAGGCTAAAACAGAGAGGTCAGGTTCATGTGTGAGCATTTTTCTCACCCATTAACTCCCTTCCACCCCTCCAGACAGCATTAGTGGAGGTCAGGGGTCACCACAGTGCCTGTTGGCGGTATGTTAACCCCTTAACAAAGGTTTGCGAGTGTGTGTGTGTCTATGTTCATGCTTGTTGACCTCTCAGGAGAGCTCCTCTCCCAACCTGCTCTCCGAATGGAGTCTGAATATACGACCAGTCCTACTCCACCTGAGTGCTCCAGCTCAGCATCTGTGTGTGTGTGTGTGTGTGTATGTGTGTGTGTGTGTGTGTGTGTGTGTGTGTGCGCATGTGTGTGTGTGCACATCACTTTGCCTGTGAAGCTTTGGCCTCGTGCAGCCGCTCTGTGAGCCTGCACGCCAAAATCAGAAGGAAAAAAAGGGAGGATTGTAAACTCCCAAACACACCCATTCACATTCTGGCCCTCTCTCTCTCTGCTTTTGTTATGAGCTGTTTTCCTTCCCTGGCACGCAAATCGTGCCCGCAGCTTGGCAAGAATATGACATACACTCACACACTTACACACACTGTCATTTTCTCCACACGCTGCTTCTCTCTCTCAGACCGTTTGTTTGGCTGCTGATGGAGCCGAGGAGGGTACGGTGGTAAACTCTGCTCACATCATCACAGCCCTCATCATGTTCATCCTTGTTCTTTCCATGGAGAGCATTGCTTTATTAATAGCTAGGTTTCAGATGACATTTGTGTATCTTGTTTGTGGTTAGCTTAGTTTAGCATAAACAGGGGCGATTCCAGAGTCCAGTCTGGCCCTAGGCAAAAAATTGCCAGGGGGCCCCTCCAATCAACGTTTCTCACAATTATGTAATAAATAATCTGACACCAACGAAAAATGCATGAAATCTAAACATTTTTTTTATTCTAAATGTTCACATTAGTAGAATTTTCAAAATATAAATGTTAAGAAAAATAAAAACCTAGATGAATAAATAAATAACTCCAACGTTGTCACATTATAAATATCCCAAATTATAAGGCCAGTGCTCATCAACACATGAAGCCCCTTTAAGGACGTTTCCTCCAGAGTGGTGTTGGTAATTTAGCAATTTTCTCACTAGATTTGGCGACTTTTAAAAACCTTTAACTTCTTCATGAAAGAAGTTAGCTACATATTTAGAGACTTTCTGGACACACCTTATCTCCACTGGACTGACAGTGTTCAGTGGACGGGGCAGAGCAACAGCACCTTTGGTCGACCAATCACCAGCCAGACAGAGACGTGAATGTGCTCTGAAAGGGCATACCTAGTAACCAATCACAGAACCCCATTCTTTTTATTCTAATAAATGGGTAAATGGGGCCCCTTTAGGGAGGTTTCCTACTGAGATGTCATTGCAAATCATCCATTGGTTGTTTAAGTTGGAGGGAGTAGGGTTGCCACCTGGTTGCCACCCGTTCTGGTTTTCTCAGGCTTGTTTGCTTTTCTGGCTGACTGTCCTGGAAAATTAATATTTTTTTTCCAGGACACGAATTGTGCCAGTTTTTGTGAAAATGCACTTCTATAGTTTATATTTTGTCCAATCCTTTGCCTGTAAATGCATGAAAACGTGTAAAAACTTACTTACTTTACTTTTTACTTTTTACAATTTATTTGGTCGGTGTGATGAAATGGGGGGAGAGATGGACGAGGATGAGCTCACATTAAAAATTGTTCTAATCTTATAAACTTTTAATCATTTATATGCAAATTGCTACAAAATGACAACACACATCAAAATTAGCGCGTTACACCATCTAGCATTTATCAAGTGACTTCAATCACAAATAGTTGGCAGCGTTGGTTGCCAGTAGCCAGGTTTAAGTTTTGTTCATTGTACTGACACAATGGTATCCAACCTGGTGACCTCACTGTGTATTTACTCAAGAGACAATGTGTAAGTATGCCAGCTCTGTCCTTCACAATACAGACTTTAGATTAATATTCACTTTTTTACCATTTCAAATTAGCTAATTTCTCAAAATGCAGCTGTAAAAGAGCAAATAAAGAAAATAAAAACATTTTACATGTTTGGTTTTGTTTCTACGTAAAAGCATTTTGACTTTTTAAACCAATAAAGGGGGAAATCAGAAGTCTGGAGCCTCTCAGCTTCTAATATGTGAATGACCTCGATCTTATTCTAAACTAATAACACACACACACACACACACACACACACACACACACACACACACACACACACACACTCTTATACTGTGCCATGGTCAGAGCTGAGAGTGCCCAGGAGTGTGTGAGGGCGTGTTCTATGTGTGAGGTTCGGATGACAATGTGTATGCATATAAGTACATAAATATTACATATGTGTATGGGTATACATACAGTTTATGTGTGTGTATGTGTCTGTGTGTGTGTCTGTGTGTGTGTGTGTCTGTTTGTGTGTGTGTGTGTGTGTGTGTGTGTGTGTGTGTGTGTGTGTGTGTGTGCCCTGCTGCTGACCCTGTACAGCAGGATTACGCTGGATGTTAAGCTGGCACTTTCCTCCCAATGGAGTAGAGTCAGGACATGACTTAACTGTGAACCCTTCACACACACACTTACACACACACACATAGACAAACATGCTTGAGCATGTGTAAATTTGTGTGGGGCATCATGGTTGTATAACATGGTTAAGGTCAAGCCAGTTTTCAGCTTTTAGCGAGTGTATTTATTAGTATTTGGTAGGTTTGAATCTCTTCAGTCTGTGCTCCCTCAGCTGCGCAGTGACATGGCTTACTGTACCAGCTAATCAAACACACACTAACACACACACACACACACACACACACACACTACAAGCCATCCATCCATTCTCCCTTTTCTTTACGTCCTTTGCATGAACGAATAATGATGTTTCTGATATCACACAGCGTCATACCTTTTGGTCATTATCACAAAAAGGCCTCTCCTACCTCCTCTGAAGGTGTGATGGTAGCAGCTGATAGCGTCCTGATGACTTGCTTCAGTGTAAAATCAGTATCTTGTTGTGAGCGTGAAAGGGAGTAATAAGGGGCGACACAGCATTGACTGACAGAGCCATGTTCAAGGTCATTAACTATCCTGTAATGTTACAGTATATACTTATCGTTCATCTTATTTTGCAGACTCATGTCTCTACAGCAGAGCTACAGACTTTCTCTGAACCAGTACCACTGTTTGGAAACTGCCACTTCATAATAAATTTTTTTCTTAATTCTTATGACCAGTCTCAATTGAAATCAGCCTCTTTAGTTAAATTGCTTAATTCCTCATCTGTCTTGGCTACCATCTCCTGTGGCGTCCCACAGGGTGCCATACTAGGTCCTCTTTTTATTGTCCCATTCATGCAACAGAGGAGTGGTTAAAATTAAAACTAATATTTGATGTTTTGCTGATTATACACAGGTTAACCTCGCTCCATCATAATTCTGTGCCAAACGCTGCTAATGTTAACTGTACTGACATAAATTGAAATCAAAACAGTTTTTCACCAAATTTTGCAAAATAAAAAAAACAAAATTTGACTGGACTTTTCCGGTTTATTGAGATCCACTTAGGAGTTCAGATATCCAAGTAGATCTTCCCTCTCACTCTCTCCCCCCCCCCCCCCCCCA
>NW_019525437.1:3132547-3132999 GCF_002814215.2 Seriola lalandi dorsalis
GCGCACAATAGAGTGTGTGTGCGAGTCACAAAAGCTTTCTAGAGCATTACCTCATCAAGTTGACCTCCGATTGGTACATGGCCCGGATGTTGCCATGGTGATAGCTAGCCTTTTTTAGCTGGTTGGTTCTGCTCTGCCCACACAGTGCTCAGTGTGTTGGCCCAGTAACTCTGAGTGTGTGTGTGTGTGTGTGTGTGTGTGTGTGTGTGTGTGTGTGTGTGTATGTGTTTGTACTTGTATTTTTGTGAGAACCAGATTGAGTTTTACACCTTGAGTGATGACGTGAAGCATGAAGATTTTGGACCATGAAAACAAAGTGAAGACATTTGGGAACATGGGGACACGCTGTGCTGCACAGTGAAGACATTTTTGGACATTGAGGACTTTTAGTAAAATAAATTGGGAAAGTTTAGGGAATATGAGCATTGACAGAACATGGAAGCATTTTAGAT
>NW_019525437.1:3133049-3151325 GCF_002814215.2 Seriola lalandi dorsalis
CACACACACACACACACACACACACACACAAACACACACACACACACACACACACACACACACACAGTCAAAGCCACTGTTGTCAATCTCAGAGGATTGTGAAATCGTGGAAGCTCAGATATGAACCAGCTCATCGAAAATTCCAAATCCAAAACTGAGTACTACTAAGACGAACCCTCCATGGTGAACTCTTCGTTCTTAGTTTTGCTATCTGCAGATATCAAAGGCATACTGTATCTCCATAACTACATGACTGATTGCCATGAAATGTGATACATACATTTATGGTGCCCAGAGGATGAACTGGAAAAATCCTCTGCCGATTCATTTTAACTTTCATCAAGCTCTCACATAAATTTACCATTATCAGTCTTGCGTTAAATTCCCCCAAAAGTATTAGTCATAAAATTTAGTGCAGATATTCACGCTCCCTTGAAGGAGAATTGTTATAACTTTGACATATTATCTATTGCTGTCATCAAGTAAACTAAGACCAAAGACCTGGAAAAAATCAGCCTCAGCTTAGTAGTAAATGTTAGCATGATAGCGTGTCAAGCTAACATGATAAAAACTATAGCTGCTAACCTGCTGTTAGCATGCTGACGTTTAGGGCTGAGAAGTTTATCAAAAAAGTATCAAAACTGACATTTGGAACCTTTCACCGACTTCATCTTGCTCTTGTCGGTTAATCAAACTGTTGGACAACGGAGCTATGTTCATAACCTGCCCCCTTAAAAAAATACTGCCTCTTCTTCAGCCACATGACTTGGCCCCATCCAACTAACATTAGTCCGCATTCACTCAAAGCGAAGCTGGTGATATGAATCACATGAGCGCACTACGTCCAGACTGATGCGTTTTACTTTTAAAACGAACCACTTTTGCTACATTTACCACATTAATTTTCCAGCCCCTAAAAGAAGACTTTGGTAAACAGGGTTGGGTTGCAGTGTGGACGGGCAGAAACATTTGCATTTGTATACACAAATCACAAATATGAAGAGTGGATGGCTCAGCAAAAGAGAGAGATCAATAATCGCCAAAGTAATCGTTCATTAATCGTAATTGAGGTAAAAGTTTGAAATAATCATGAGGTTGATTTGAAGTCATATCCCCTGGCTCTGACAGTTTTTAAACACTCGCCACACTCTTGCTTCAGCACCTTTCACAAAGATCTTCAGAGACTACAGCTCAGAGTTTTTGGCTATTTAGCTAACAGCTGAATTTTTAGTACCATAACAGAGAACCAAGATGATGCTGAGAATCATAGGTTTTCTTCAGTCCAGAACATATGAGTTGTGTTTAATATGTCATTCTCTCCTTTAAACCTTTGAGTCCATCATTTGATTCAGGCCGGGATGTTTAAGACCCTCCTCAGGGAACAGAAGTGCTATTTAAAAGGTTAAAATCTTCAGTGGTGTAGTAGTCCCGCCACCCCCATCCCCCGACACAGCCCCATCCCTCAGCCCTACACAGCCTTATCCCTCAGCTCAGTCTCTATTAGAGGATTATCTTATAATACTCATCATCCAGCACACTGCTCTCTGGTTGAGTTGTTTTATGATGCATTCTGGGAAGAAGCTCTCCCCTGGTTAATGTCCAAATTCTGCTGTAATGTGCTCATGTAAAGCTTGAATTAACATCAAACAGCCCCTGGCTCCCATGTTTATCCCCTCATATGTAATTTTAAGGCTCATAAGGGACAGAGGCTGCACTTCCTGCCACATACTGCCCCTCTCTCCCTCTGTCCTTTCCTCCCTCCATCTCTTTTGTTCTGCTTTCTCTTTACCACATCTCAAAATCATGTTTCTATTAACAATTTAGCTCTCACCCTCATGGAGACACCTTGTTTTAAAGTTTGTAGTTTTCCACTGTGAAATAATTGAACTTTCTGTCTTAAAATTTGGAAATAACTTTGCATTTTAGCACTTGCTGTTCCCTCATCCTGAAGTCTCTGTGTTTTTTGTTAGATGACTGAAATAAGGTCTGTGGTTAAAACACAAACTCAGGACATTTTCAGGTTTTATTCTATGACACAAAATACATCAGTAAATACCCCAGTCCTGATTTCTTTAAGCTTTTACGTCAGTTAAAAAAGGCCGGTTGCTAACAAGGGTCTACATGAGACTAAAGAGGTTGTTGTGGACATTAAATGTCATCACGTTGAACATGAAAACCGATCTACTCACCAGTCCACCTTTACAGCCTTGTTGTGTTTATACAAACTGTTACTAACTTTGTAAGAGGAAAGGCTTTTGTAGAAAAGGTCAGAGCTCAAACTAAAAGTTGAAGTTTAATGGTGTTGACGTCGAAGTCATGTGATCGTGGTGTAGTTGGTTTATAGGCTAACATTAGCTTTTTACTTCTGCTGATTGTATTTAGGCTCCAAACATCATAAAGTGGTGTTCATTAGTGAAGATTGTCCTGCTGAACAAAACCTGTCAGGATCATAAACTGTTGTTTAGTTTCTGTAATAATCCAAAACACAATGTAAAAATCCCATTGGCTGTTTGTGGATGGAACCAGGGTGATGCTACCGTCAGGGTTGGACTACAAAAATACATTACCCCTGCAGAACTCTATTCAATATCATCATCTACAGGCTTTCGTGGTATTGTCGAAATATGCTCATATTTTGTTATCATCTTACAAAAGTAATTTGTCAATAAACATTTCAATTTCAATGTGGTTCTCACACCCTTTGGTGCTCAGGCCCTAATTAATATTTTAGAGCTTTAAACAAGCCTCCAGGACTTCTGTAACTTTGTGATGTCACAACAAAGCAGTCGCCATGCCCCAAGCCCCTACCTGGACCCACCATCCAAACCTTGCAGGATTTGGAGTGTTTACCTGGCATCTGCTATATTTTTATTGGATCACTCAGAAAACAGTCAGCCAATCAGAAGAGAGGCTCATAGAGAGGCTCATAGCCTCCTCTCTTCTGATTGGCTCACCAACCTGTTGTTACTAGAGCTCCAGAGAGAAGCCCAAGAGAGGATATGTAAAACCTTTTGAGATGCTTTTTGGTTATTGAAACCACAAATATATCTTCTTATGTATCAACACCTCAAATAAAACACAGGAGAGAATGAAAATATGGAGCTTTAAGTTGGAGGACTTGTTGCTCGTGGAGTCTACATACATTTATTTATGGCTGGATCCATGTGTTACTTTACTACCTTTAAATTTTTTGTCATTCTTAACATCATTTTATCTAACAGCCCTGCTCTTCACTCCTGTGTTAAATGAAATGGAATCACAGTTCACATCCGTTTTTTCTGTTTAATACCATAATTCCAGAAGTTGTCTCAGGATGCAGGCTCATTGAAACAGACTGCTGCTCACATTGCATCAGCTCCTACCAGTAAGAAGCCCGCAGACTTCTCAGTAACTGGTTGCTCAGTTAATGGAGCTCAGAAGTTGAGGCACTCTACTCCTGAGAGGATAATCTGTTACAGTCCGAGAATAATAATAATATGGAAATGCTACTAAAGCTATAACACAAGCCACCAATAATGCATTGAACTTATGACCCAAAGTTATAATGATGCACATAAAGTGAAAATGAAACATCTGATTCTCCCATGTAGCAATTAAAAAAGCTTGTTTTTGCTGAGGCTCAGCAGCACAGTGTGTGAGCACCAACACACACACACACACGCACACACACACACACACACACACACACACACACACACACAAGCACACACACACAAGCGTGCCTTCATAGGCACGTGTGTGTGTGATCGACTGTCCAGCTCCCCTGCGAGCAGATGTGTAGTTTCCACCAGCTGTGTGTGAGACATTTTGCTGCGCTGAAGGGCAAATGTGATGTAAAGACTATGAGGCGGGGATGGATGGATGAGCTGAAACCAGCCATGAATACCAATGTGCTGCCTCCTGTCTACATCTCTGTCTGCCACCACCACCTCTCACTCTCTCTACAGTATCTCTCAACATCCGTCTCTTTGTTCAGCCCCTTCTCTTTCTCTGACATGACCTGATGCGGGCCGAGGCATCAGAGCAGCAGTCCTCTCCAACATGTGTGAGCAATCACTCAAACACTGGCAGAACACTGCTTGACCAAGTTAACTGAAAACCATGAATTTTATGTTATATACATGGTAGGACAGTTGACACAACTTTATCCTAACCTCTTAGCAGCACATTTAAGTCCCTCAAAAGGCTGTCATTCACACCTGTCCCCCTGCAAACAATGGCACGTGGGAACCAAAAGTGCTCCACTCTAAAGGGGGTTGTAAACAACCTATGAATTCTAAATTATACGTATAATAATTAAGTGCTGCAGTGATAATGAAATTATATAATAGACTAAAGTAGTATTAATTAATTATATAATAAACTAAATAATAAATAAATATTGCACACCTAAATAAACAGCACAAATTTATATGGTAAACTTCTGAGGTTACACTTACAATAAATGAGGACTCCAGACCTAAAGCCACTCAACGAACCTTAGAAAAAAAAGGTAAAACAACCTGTGTGTGTGTTCCTGACAAGTTCCCTCTTGTGGTTTTATAAAAAAACAACCCTTTTTGTCTTTTTTATTTTTTGCAGAAAAGTAACGTGGACTTGTTAGCGCTGGTAAAGAGATCAGGATGGATGGTTGGTCAAGCAAAGCACTGACTCCACCCCTAACGCCCAGCTAATCCAAAAATGTGCAAAGACGAGGGGCATGTGTGGAGCTGAGACTTTGAGGATAAGGATTCGTGAGTTAATAAAAAGTCACCCCCCGTACAGTTGTCATGAAGGAGCTAATTAGCTATAGAGACCAAAACTGTTTTTGTACCAGGCTGTAAACATGTAACATGGGAGTCTATGGGGATTGACTCACTGTTGGAGACAGACTCCAGTGCTGCACATAGGAGCATTTTGTTAGCGTTTACTTCCTAATAAGAAATCAATGCACATGAAGTCAAAGGTAAAAACACATGAATTGTAAAAAAAAAAAAAAATGCTTTGGGCTCCAGCCAGTATAGACATCTGTATTGATTAAAATTCTAAAGGAGCTGAAATGCATCCTGTGTAGACAGGATTTTAGCCAATGGGGCATTCCTGTTTGCGTTCCTTTTCCTACCAACAGTTAATGACTGACCACAATTTCTCTTTTTAGTCACCACCAATAGTCACATGAATTGTTTTGTGACCTTTTTTTTTGTTGATGCATTTGAAAATGTTTAATGGCCAATAGATCAGAAATCATCCTTATTGATCAGAGATCAGATGAATATGGATAGAACAGGGGTCATGATGCAAGCAGATTCAGAAATTACTTAATTATTTTACTCTAACATACACAAACAGACAGATGCATGCTCATGACACATAGTAGATTTGAGGATATCTGTGAATATCATGTGTGGTGTCCCATGTTGAGATGTTTTTGGAAACATAATGAATTTTGAACATGGGGTCACGGTATCAGTTTGTATCTGTTTCTCTCTCCACGTCTACTGTGTGTTTTTGCCTCTTGACAACTTCTCTCCCTTCACCTTCCACTGGGGAGATGTTGTTTTTCAGCAATAATAATTCTGTTTTTAAATCAGACCTACTGTTTTCTCCTCCTGACTCAGCCCGATGTGAATTACTAATGAGTTGGTTTTCTTTACCTCTGGGCAGCTCTGGGAACAGCTGGCCACAGAGTGGGCTGATCAGTATGCACGAAGCACTTCATCCTGCCTTGTGTTTTGTCGAATTTTACTCCTAAATTGGTCGGTTTGGAGCAGCTTTTGGCCTTGGAAGGCTTTATGAATTCAGCCTCCGGAGTTTCATGACTTCATATGACGTGAATTAGGCCTCTGTTAGCCGAGCTACTGTAGGTGACGAATTGTTTATGCCAAGTTTAGGAATAAACCGATGGAGGAGCATCTAGGGATAAGTAGGTGTTTGTAGCCCTTTTTTGTCTTGTCTTTGTTTTTATCTCCCTCACAGCCTCTGTGGTCAGCTACACCTCAAAGAGTCCACCCATGATAAAATAAATATGTTAACATCACCTGTTTTTTTTAGATTATTTTAAAGCTGCATTTGTTTTTTGGCCATTGTGGAAAAGAAGAACATGCTAACCCACTTCCCTGACATATCATTTGTGTATAAAGGTGGTATAGCTAACGCGTTAGCCATCAGTGTCCTACTCTTACATCCAGCCAACACAGATCAATAAGATCATCCCACCAGTGGGATGACTTCAGGTGGTCTGTGTCCAACTGAAGTTTTAAAACTCCCTCTCTTTTTAGGTCTCCACCAACTCCGGAGACAAATATCTAACTGTTTAGTTGCTAAATTTTCCACTTTCTTCCCCAGCTGGTCTCTGACTTTGTCTGTGTTGTGTTAGGTGCTGGGCAGGTAGTGGACAGTGGGTTTATCAGAGCTTATTTGATTAAAAACAGATGCCTGCTGCTGCTACTGGAAGCACTGAGTCTAAACCGGACAGGAAATGTGCTGCAAAACCAAAACAGTTAGCTAAAAGCAACTAAATCTTTGCAGCTGCTAAATCTTGCTGGACCTTTAAACAGGAACTATTAAATCCTCCTATCCACTATACTCGGACTGGGCACCCACTGAAGTACGACGTTGCTCATAAAGTTGGAATAAAATATTTTTTTCCTTTTTCCATGAAATGATTGTGACAGTCTGATTTATTTCATCTCACCTGGGTAATTGGGACACATAATGTAATCATCATTGCACCTGGTCAAAAGTGATTACTGATGCATTTAAATAGGAATAAACAGAGGATTGTATCTGAAAACAAAATTATTCCAACTTTATGGACGACAGTATATTAGGCAACCTCACAGTGTCTCAAGAGTCTCATCATTTCCACAGGTGTACCCCAGTGATCTGTTCTTGATCCCCTTCTCTTTTCAATGTACACCAGCTCCCTGTGTTTAATGATCCACTCACATGGTTTCTCTCATCACTTCAATGCAGATGATACCCAGGTATATCTATATGCATTGCAGATTGGTTTGGCTGTGTATCCAAAGCCCAATATACAGTATCTTACCTTATCTCTCTACCTGCCAGCCTCTACACATTTTGCCTAGCAGGTACACACTTTAGTCTGTCGAAAAGCAGTTTACAAAAGAGTTTGACCAATCATAGCACTAGATGTATTTCCCTTTCCTGCACTCACCTACGAAAAAAATGTTTGCAAGTGGGGGTGATTGACAAACGTTTTAATGTCATTTAAAGAGACAGCAGCGCTTTAGACCTTAGTTTTGAATGTGCATTTTCAGATAAGTGTTTATGTACTGGCAAGACTGAGAATTAAAAGGGATAAAATTACAACACAAATGCAAATACTAGCTATGTGTAAGTATATCCCCAGAATAAAAATAACAAGGTGCTCATGTTGAGTTGTTTAGTCAATTTATAGTTTTTGACGATAGGAATATGACACTAAAAGATAAAACAGTCAAACAAAGATACAGCTCTACAGTTCTTTTTTTGCTGAAAATAGAAAAATGTAGATTAATGCCACCTTTATCCTTTAATATTACATTTTTTTTTACATTGTTGGATTCAACAGTAGAGTAAATGACTTGGATTCTTTTCCTTCTTCTAGCATCCTGACTTTGTACCTGACCCGCTGTGTTTTATGTGTTTTACGGGCTCAACGAGTTATGGCAACACACTTTAACAGCTAATCTGTAGCAAGCTGCCCCTCTAGCCTGCAGTGCTCTGCTCGCTCAACCACACGGAAAGTTATAGAGCCCCATTATGATGCTCTATCAAGCCCCTCGTATTGCTTGAAGGTCAAGGGCACTATATATGAAAGATGTGAAATCTGCCTGATATTATAAGGACTGAGATGGATAAAAGAGGGAGAGGGGGAGAAAGAGAGAGAGACATTTTCCTCCTCAGTTTCCTATAAAGAGACGATCTCACCTTTCCTTTCACGCTGGGAGGTTTATGGGTGGCTGGGGAGCTGTAATTGGTGGCTGACAGGCCGAGCTTTGAGGCAGCAGAACCACAGGTGACGGTAATCTGCTGGATCTCATGGCACACATACATCTGGCCGAATACATGCTGCAGCTACGCACACACACACACACACACACACACACACACACAAAACCAAGCTGCATGCTCTGATGTGTTTGTGGTGCCTTTGAGGGATCAAGAGTAATGAGTTTTGTATTCTCAAAAGAATAATAAAAATCTCTCTCCTTCTTTTTGTCTCTGTTTCACACAAATAGAAATATTTATTATATTTTTAGGCTGTGAAGAGTTTTATATGCTCGTGCAGACACTGGTTTCTCAGTGGTGAGAAATATTCACTGCACCATAAGGTCTCCCACATTTTATTAAATATTATATATATATGTGTGTGTGTGTGTGTGTGTATATTAAAGTATTATATGCATGAAGCATGGTTAGATCACATTGATCATCATCCGCCTTCTTATATAAGTGACCTTGGAAAGGTGCAGTGTGTTGGCACACATTCTTCCCTCACATAGGTGATGTAATCCAGGTTGTCTGAAGGACGGATCGAACAGACAACAATGTGAATCTATTTGTGACCAAGTTAAAGAAGTCTGGGTTTGATGTATTATCCATTACATGTTATATGACAAGTTACAAGTCATATTGTCGTAGTTTTGTGTAGCATTTCTTTGAGTTATGATGATATTGTACTCATGTTAATGTCTAAGATTTGAAAACATGGTGACATCACTAAAAAGAAGTCAGATGATAAATGAACAAGGCAGTGCCCTGTTAGACTGTGTTAGACTGTGTTAGACTGTGTTAGACTGTGTTAGCCTGTGTTAGACTGTGTTAGCCTGTAGCCACAGCTGTTTTCCATTTTTTGAAGCTTTGTGTCCGGCTTCACTAGTCCTGACCAGAAAAGTCACTTAAAGGTCCTTTATAGTATAAAGGTAGATGTCCATGTGTTGTTTGATTATAAAGCAGGTCTAGGTTTTATATTAATACTGTGAAAGTATCAAAGCCTCAGTCCACAGAGAAATGCACACAGCCTGTATTCAGACACTGGGCATTAAAATCAGCCATCAGAACTTCTGTAACTTTGTGATGTCACAACAAAGCAGTCTCCGCCCCTCAGCCATATTTTACACTTTTCCTGTGTTCCTGGAGTATGAGTGTTGATCCATAAGAAGATATACGTGTGGTTTCTAAAAACCAAAAGCCATCTCAATGTAGTTTTACATCTCTTCTCTTGGGCTTCTCTGTGGAGCTCTGTGAGATCAGAAGAGAGGAAGCTCTAATGTTTGCTGAAATGTGATGAGATGCAGATATGTATAATGCATCAGTTAACACAAATCATAATGCCAGTACAATAAAGAGACACTTTGTGTGACGCAGTGTTATTTTCTGATACTGGTGTGAAATGATGCAACCATGTTTTTAAATTAGAGCCTAAACTTTCTGTTCATTCACTATTTATACTGTTTTCTAACTCTACGTCGAGTCCCTGATCTACAGCCTGATTTTTTTTTTCTTCCTTATAGCAACTGATGTGAAACGTCTCTTTCTGTTTCAAAAATGTGATGATTTGTCAGTGTGAATGTTTGATTGCAGTGAAATCAGGAGCTTTCACCTATGTGTCCCAGCCTGGTGGTCAGCGTGGAGGCTGCTCTGACCTCATCTCTGGCATTCACTCAAACCCTGCAGCTAACAGCAGATGTCCTCTCCTTCTCCTCTTTCTCCATCTCTCTCTATATCTTCTCCTCTTCTCTTCTTTCTCCATCCATCCATCCATCTCTGCTTTTACAGCCATTTTTCTCCTCTCCCTCTTCCCTCTTCATCTTTCTGCCTGATTCCTCTACATCCAGCTCAACTCTCTCCATCCTTCCCTCTTCCCTCTATAGCCTTTTTTTCCTTTATCACTGTCCAGAATCACTGCTAATGACTGAAACTGTGACTAATACTACAAATTCAGGAACAATGGATTATGGGATTTTTTGATGCTGTTTCATGAATGAAAAGAGTTAGGTCTACACTGGACAAATCTGTACGTCATGATTTACTCTGTCCGAATGCGGATGTTCAGAGCCAGTGCAGCAAGTAATGTGGCCTTTATCTAGCCAGGCAGAAGGTAAGGGGTTTGGATGTCTGAGTGGTGGATGAACATGAAACTCTAACTTTTAAAACATATCTTTTGCTACGTTTATGCCTGGCGTCCACATGACTCCGGAGTTTTCGAGCCCCTAAAACCGAAACTTTTGGATCTGTTGGATCAGTGGTGGAAGCAACATGGATAATGAATTACAAGCGTTACTGACCTTGTTGTCTTTGCTAGCGGCTGTTGTTGAGTTCAATTTTTAACGCAACAACCGTCTTTGCTTTTCCTTGTTCTTAGTATTCTGTGCGACTAATCAGCAGCGCAGTGGACAGTCCGCTTCCTGTTTACACCGGCTCGCACATGCTCAGTGTGCGTGAATGGTCATGTATGTGTGTGCGTTTCTTCGTTTTTGATATGGATCTAAAATGGTCGTCTGGACAGAGTAGTAGTGTGGACGTAGACTCAGACATTGTTCTTGGGGTTTGTTTTCTGTGGTTGGTTTAAGACAGAGAGACGTCAACTTTGACGTTATTGCCTCTGAAGGGAAATATGTTTTGCAGCCAGGTAAAAAATAACATTCTTGTATATTAGTTTCATCAAACATAAAAACAAACATAAAATGCTAAAGCTCATATAGAAAAAATCCACATAAAGTGACAGCAGCCATCAGTTTCAGTAAAGTTTGCCTCATCTTAGTGTCATATAATCACCATCGTACAGGCAATCCTTTGATCCAAACCTGCCGCCTGCAGTTAGACGCGCTCCGAATTGTCGTACAACCAAGGAAACAAAAGGGTGACGGTTATTTATTTCGAAAACAAAATCTGTTTGGTCAAAAAACTCTGTACCACTCTAGCTGGGGCCGATGTGAGCTCAACAAATGAAACAGAACAGAACATCTACACGACACCCTGACATCATATTAATCGCAGTACAGACACACTCTGCCCATGATCTTTTGCTTGTACCCATAACTAACATCTGCACAGTTGCTACATTGGCTGTTTGTGGTGAATAAACCACATGAACCAAAAGCTGTTGTGCATTCAGGTGCCGCAGTCCACATGTGTGTTTCTCCTTCAACGCTTCTCTGACACGTGATCGCGGCGCGTCCTCACTTGGCCCTCAGTCAGCGACCTCATTGTACTGTGACTTCTTATCAGGGCGGCTGAGAGCAGCTGATCTGTCCCGAGCGCAGCGCCGCCTTCAAGGACCTCTGATTAAATTAGCTTCCCATCGAGCTCAGTGCACACTTTAATTCCTGACTTTCTGACTAATCTCATTAGCTTCATTCCAACTCGACCTCGCTCGCTCAACCTAAAGGGATTCCCCTCGATGTCCGCACACCGCTCGCACACACACTTACACACACACACACACACACACACACACACACACATCTACAAACACACTAATCGACAGGCAGTGGGCTGAAGCAGTTTTCTATTCAATTAGGGAAAAAGTGGGAGAAGCTCCTGCTGTGGATCGAACAAGTGGACTCTGAATGTCTGTGTGAGAGTGACAGTGTGTGTGTGTGTGTGTGTGTCACTGCAGAGTTATATGAGATAATGGCTCTGATCTGTAACCTTGAGGTTGCTGAGCGCTCCATTGTGGCTCTGGTGTCACGTCAGGCTTCATGTTGCAGCAGAGGAGTGAAACTGGAAGAAGACGACACAGAACATTCAGGCTGTAAAACGACTCTTAGACCAGACAACGGTTTGGAAATTGTTCCTCAAAACCTCAGATTGATTCGATGCCAGTGTTACAATATTCATGCATGACAACTACAGATTGGCTAGGTCAGGGAAAGATGGCGGTTATGGTAAAACAACTGTGGTAAAGGTGTGGAAACAGTTAATAAAAACAGGCTTTCAAGCTCAGACCTCCACATCCTGACTCTTCACCTTGCTACACAAAGGCAGGGGCTGATTAAAACTATAATTCAGGCTGGGAATTTGACACAATCCCAGGTCACCCTCAAAAAACATCCGAACCATGTTTTAGACTATTGTGTAGGCTATGTTCACCATGAAGGTTATCAAAGCCATTACCGAAGGCAGACACAGTGTAGAAAGACAGCATTAGTAGTAGCAGTGAGTTAACATCGTACACAGGTGAGATGATGCAAGATGTCTGTCAACTGTTGTTATATTCTGTAATATATTCAGAAGCCTGTGATCCAGAAAAGGAAGTCCATAGTTACTTCCTGTTTCTGTGTAAGCTGTCAAGGCAAACTGGACAAACAGGAGTCAGAGTTTTTGGAAGCCGGTGCAGGAATGATATGAACCTGTGGCGGCAGCTTTGTTTTGAACTGCTGCTCTTGTGTCCGAATCAGCGTGTCACACTGTCCAGGGTCAGTTGATAATACACTTGAATCTGTTCCCGTTGGTCCAAAATCCCAGCGGGACGAAAAAAGCAACAAAAGCAGCTTAAACCCGCAAGAGATTGGAAGGGAGCTGAAACTTTTGTACCCCAGTGAAAGTTTGTAGGTGTTGGCGGTTTTAGCCGAGCACCATCTATTGGATTATCAATAAAACCGAGAGGCGACGGGGTCACTGTTCAAAGGAAGCCATGTTTTTTTTTTTTTTTTCTTCACTGGGTTCAGACAAGCTGTAGCCTTTGGATGCCAACGAAGATTCACAGGGTCACCGTTTTAGTTTCAATCTGCAGACGGCATCAATGTTTCATGTAAAGAGAAGCTGGCAGCCCACACTATTCCTGTATTTATTTATTATTCAGGAAGAACAGTGGAGGAATAAAAAGACGAGTGTGAAAGTGAAGCACAGGCCAGTTTTCACCCCAGGACATGAGCACCGGGGCCAGCAATGTTGTTCTTATTGTCCTGCCGCGCACTTTGTTGACTCCTTCAGTGTCGATATCTCCTATTGAATTGTACTTGAGTCAAAAGTTGAAGAACTTTTCTATTGATTGAGGCTGAAAATTGACTGAGCCGGCTGCCACTGAGTCTCTGAGGTAGTCAGCTTTCATCTTAGAGATTCACAGCGAGGTTGTTTAATAAGTGATGAGGCAGCCGACGACTGTGGCCAGACCTCCTCATAGAGATAATCCATATCTGATGTTATATTCACACACGCACACACACACACAGCCTTTGACACGGTAGCCTACTTAGCGCAACACACTATATGATGGTAGATAACTGAGGAAAATCCAGCAATGCAGTCACTGAGACACCCAGCTGATAAGAGTTTGTGGAGACACACAGAGACGCAGCGAGACATCGTCCACGAGGCGTCTTGAACTTAAAGAAAACACACAAATGAGCAGAAACTTGTTGAAGTTGTGTCTCACTTAATAAAGACACACACACACACACACACAGTCTTTGTCTCCTTCTTCGGTTCCTTTATTTGCCCTTTACTTTACGCATCATTAGCACCACCACATTCTGACATCCATCGTCGCCCTCAGCAGTGAGAAGACGTGACACATCACTCCTCTCAGCTGCACATGTACATCAGCTCGCACACCAAAGACCGAGTCTGCACCTGCAAACTCACAATGTTGATGACTGTCCACAATTCATTAATAGTATGAGTAATAAACACGTAGGATTTGCATAAGATAAATAATATAGGACTTTTATCCCTCCATGCTGGTGACAGCTGCAGCTGCGATATCTCCATAATGACTTGAGGGAATTTCTTCAAATTTGGCAGAAACGTTAAGTTCAGCTGATTAGATTTTGGTGGTCAAAGGTCACTGTGGCCATAACTCAAGATTTCACACACTAATTAACTGCAACTGGACTGGTTGGCGGAGGGATACAACCACGAGTCGCTAATGCTAGTTTTAATCTGCAAAGCCTGATGGGTAAAGTAGGGGTGGGCAATCTGATGATTTTATTGATTCTTGCTTTGACATATGATCTGCATTTTTAGCATCAAGTTTAGCATCAACAAGTTTCTATATTTAGATATTTCGTGTCAAAAGTTCAATTGCTGCTAACTAGGCCATTGCTAGTGGTAAAACAGCTAGCCTGCTAACTGCGGCTGGAGACAGCAGTGCTTGTGCTGCTCTGAAGAACCACCGTCACCAGCTGCAGTCCAAGATGGTGGAGTTACAGTCTGTCCACGGGGCGAGAGGCCTGCTGCAGGAGGGACGAGCTGGGGCTACGCTTACATATAACAACTCATAGATAAATAACAGTGTCGTCCCAACACAAAGTTCATATGAACTAAGCAAGTGCGATTGGTTGTCACACAAGTTGTGAACAGAAACAAACATCCGAAAGAACTGCAGCAGAAGCAGCTGAAAGATATGAGTCACAACTTCCGGCCAAGACTTTCACAATAAAATCTTATCTGCATGAAGCTGAAGCTGTGATGGAAACAGTGACGACGATGAGGTTAATGTTTTTGATGGAGATGATGGTGAAGACGAGGAGGAGGCGGAGAACAATAGCGACGATGATGCTGCAGATGATGAAGAGTTTGGGATGAATGATTGGCTGTGTTTTATGAATGCTCGATGAGCTCTCATTATGTGTCATAATTGGCAGCAGCTCTGTATTCACATATGATTAATTACTCTAAATGAGGATTAGAAGTCTGCAATTACTCAGTGATATCACAAGGACCGAGTCCTGATTATAAGGGTTAATTATCATGACCCGCCTTTGCTCTGCTGTTTGTGTGTGTGTGTGTGTGTGTGTGTGTGTGTGTGTGTTATACACTGGGACTTTTCTTATTAGGGGTCTACTTCCCCCTTTTTCCTCAATGTCAATTAGGTGCCCGTTAATTCTTTGTAAATGTCATTTAGAAATGTCATATCTTAAAATAATCAAATGAAGACAGCAGGACTCATCTGTTTCTGCTTTGTGCGTCTTTTGTTGTTGTGGTTGGAGTCTGCAAACACTCAGCTCTTTGGGAATGAAGAATTCAAGAATTCAACCAATAAATGATCAAATCCATAAATGTGTGTTTGAAAACATTTATAGTTAAAACATCAAAATCACTAAATCTTAGAATTATTCGGTTGTACCCGAGCGTTGTTCCGAGCGGCTTTGAGATATTGAGCGTCAAAGGTTTTTCATTTCACATAGCAAACGAACGAGTCTCTTTCATACATGAAAATGAAAGACACCCTCAAAATCCTCTCAAATTTGTAAGTGGGGTTCATGAGAAGGTCAAATGCAGATCAGAACCTTAGACAACTCGCTTTCTGCTTGGAATTATGAGGTTCTATCTCGCAAAACATGAAAAGAAGCAAGATTTTCAAACAATTAACTCATAATTTGTTTTTAAACAACAACAGGAAGTTACATTTAATACATTTTATAATATTTCAATGAATTCTTTCTTGGTTTATGATAAATCATCTTTTCTTATTAAAAGAAGCATTGCAGGTTAAGTATAAAGGTCAGTGCTAAATATTTTTTCTAGGGCAGAGGCCAATTAGATATAGGAATCATTAGTTTAAGTTAAGGATGATCCTTAGGTTCCTTTTTAGAAACAGATTGTGTTTTTCTGCTGAAACTAGAAAGCGGTTAGTACAATCTACTTTGCTTGATAGTGTTTATCACTCAGAACTTCGTTTCATTACTGGTGATCACTTCAGAACTCATCATTCTAATCTTTAAAAAGAAAAAAAAGATGGATGAATGAATGTGTTTATTGTGTAATTAATACATTATCAATTAAAATGTAGACAATTAAATTAGCTTTAAGGCATTAGCTGGCTAGCATGGTAGCTATCAGTGAAAATAAACTCCTTAGCAAGATCCAAAACAATTGAAAATAGACTGAACCTTCCTTGCATGTGTACTTCTGTCCTTCTTATTCTTATGAGCCTTGTGTTATGGGTCATTTTCTCATCTCAACTGAGTTTTCTGTCTTTTAATTTATTGTATTTTCTTCTCTTTTCTTTGTGTCCTCGTGTGTGATACGACAGGACACACGCTGGACTTCCCTCAGTTCTATAACTATAAATCTGGCACCTAATATCTATTATACTACACTGCTGCTCATTAATGTTTGCATATACACAGCAGCCATAGTAACACAGGTCTGAATATGTGTGTTCGTGTGTGTTGTACTGAACCTCCCCCCTCCCCCCTCCCACCCCTCACCCTCCTCCTCAGCTTTAATAATGTTAGGAGCTGAAAAAGCCTTATTACTGTTCCCAGCGTAAGACTTTGTTGGAAGTAATGAGAGTGGGGTGATTGCAGTAGGAGAAGGCAGAGAGAAATACATGATGGATGGAGGGAATGAGCAGCATTATTACTATTTCTATTATTTCTTTCCACTCAGTTGAAGTGGACAGAGAGATGAAGAGAAAATGAATTTAAGAGGAAAGAGGAATGAAGGTAAAATGATGAGCCAGCAGACAGTTTTTTGACAGACCACCAGAAAACTGCCATTCTTAAAAACATTAAAAAATCTGTTGGCTTTTGAATGTAGCTTTAATGTCTGAGCGTTTACCTGTGTTTACCTGTGATCTACAGGAAGTGAAAGGTCATAGGTGGGGTCAGTGAATGCGATCGTCCACAATGGTGTGTGTATGTCTTCTGTTTTGTCCTTACAGTGCAACTATGGCTCTGTGTGTGTGTGTGTGTGTGCGTGTGTGTGTGTGTGTGTGGCTGCTAATGATGTTGTCAAAGTGGAATGTGGAGCAAAAAAGATTTTTCTGCTGCACACATACACACACACACACACACACACACACACAGATACAAGACAAACAAACACACAGATACAAAACACAAACACACAGTGTTTTATTTTTCACAGAAGGACAATGAATCAGAGCAAAGCAAGAAACACTCAAGATCAGATACCACAAATGAAGAAGCGTGTTGTTGAGGGGTTTTTCTAAGCGACTTAATGCAGTTTTGTGAGTCTGTTTTCTCTCTTATACTTAAATATCCTTATTATCATACATACATATACGTCCACAGCCTCGACAGCACACATCACATCATCGATAGTCAACATGTAGAAACAGAAAATGAGACATTTGGTTTGGATGTATTTGGATTTATTGACCTTCACCAGGAGCCACAGGGATTAAGCTAGCACCTACAATTCATTCACAACCACCTTCAAAAACCAGGTGATATCTGGATGTAGGTTACAGGTGTTTAGCTTTGAAGCTCAGAGGACACAGTATATTAAAAAAAGTCAACTTCCTATTTACTGGTACGTTCAAACCAGTTATCACCGAACATCCAGTGAGACGCCAAACGAGCCAAAATGTCAGACTTTAAGAGCTGACGGCTAACACCTGTGATTATAAGCAGGAAAATGTATTCATTTCAGTTGACTCAACAGGTGAAATCAGTCTGTGTAAAAGTTGTATTGACTAATTTCAAATCATCTCGACAGTGTGTTGAAATTAAAAAATGGAGAAAGCTAACATTGCTATTCAAACTACACGACAACAGAGTTAGCAGTTCCCTGTGAGACAGAAACACTGGTACATACGTCTTTAGAATAAACTGTGTTAACTTGTTGCCTGGCTTTTTGCTAAGCTAAGCTGGCACTTTGCACAATGAGCTATTGTTGCTGGCCAGTGCTAGTATGTCACCAGCTAGCTAGCATTTACCAGTTAGCTTTCCAGCAACAGTAACCCCACGAGCAGTCACTACATCACCAAGCCTTCCTGTTCGAGTTATTTTGCAACGATAAAATAAATTTCTTTGTTTTATGCTGTTATTAGCATTGCTTTGATAAGTAACAGCATTTTAAATACTGAATATAAAGTTGTAATACCTTACAGTACTCTGTACACATTCAACCTCGGCATGCTCTCAGTTGAACACTTGCTGTGACTGGCTGCTTGTCTGATTGCACGTCTTCTTTAGTCTGTTTTAAAACTGTGGTTTTTCTCCAGATTTCAGCAATTGCGAAGTACCATTGCCAAAACTATGAAAATAAGACCAGCTTTAGTTTGTCGAACTAAACAAAAAAAAAAAGGAGGAAAAAAAGAGTTGCCTTTTAAACATTTGCAGATCCCTGACTACACGACCGAACAAACAAACAGATTCCCTCACACACACACACGTGTTCAGCCTCTCTCTGTGTGCCTGTCTCTCTACCCACATGTTCATGTTTTCACAGCAGCTGCTGACAAATTGACACGATCCTGGGAATTTTCCCCACATGGAAACCTACATTTTTTTGTTTTATTTTGGAGCAGTGTGCAGGGCGAGGTCAGACTAGGAAAAAGAGAGAGCATGCTGCCCCTGTCCGTCCGCCCCC
>NW_019525437.1:3151345-3174569 GCF_002814215.2 Seriola lalandi dorsalis
TTATTCTCT
Organism: Seriola lalandi dorsalis; assembly: GCF_002814215.2. NCBI lineage: Eukaryota > Metazoa > Chordata > Actinopteri > Carangiformes > Carangidae > Seriola > Seriola lalandi. The sequence goes on from NW_019525437.1 coordinate 3,151,355, forward strand.
CATTCTTTCTGGTAGCAGCTTTTCCCAGGCACGGCCTAACTGACGTATTGGCAACATTTAACACACACACAAGAAATAACGAAGAAGAAGACAAACTGTGTGTGTGTGAGTGTTTCAGACTCACAGGATCTGTCTTCTCTGGAGAAGAGAAATCCAGCCCTCCATCTATCTGCTCATCCTCTTCGTCATAAGAGACACACACACGCATTGTGGTGTTTGCTTGTCACAAGAACACAGACATGTAACACAGGTTGTATTCATATTTTAGATTTTAACAAAACATCACATATAGTAGACAACATCCAAACCTTCCAGGATTATGTTTCTCTGAGTTTTTTACCTGAAATCTGCTATATTTTATTTGATCACTCAGAAAAGCGCAATCAGCCAATCAGAAGAGAGGCTCAGAGCCTCCTCTCTTCGACCCAAGAGAAAAATGTCTCAGTATTAGTTCACACCTGCACTGAGCAGCTCTGTGCATCTGAATATCCTCTGTTGAAATGAGTAAACACACCCATCCTGATCCGATTCTAACTCTGAGCCCTTCGTGCTGTAATTCATTCAGCTCCATCTGGAAATGTTCTGGCACACTCCCCACGTTTACTGCAAGTGGATTTGTAAAAAAGCAAAAAGTTTAAAGCAGAATTTCTTTAGCTCTAAAGCTGAGAAACCTCCGTCTAACTTGTTGGAGTGCGTTCAGTTTGTGTGTACGTCGTTGTCTGCTGAGAGATTGGCAGCCTCCAGCATCAGCCTGCCTTCTGTTTTCTGATCCGTTCTGAGCCGACCTCTGATCTCTGATCTGCCTCGATCGGTGTACGAGCGAGCAAACGCCGCGGCTGTTTGATATGCAGCAGGCGGTAGCGTGCTCTGTGTGGCAGCTACAACTTAGATTACCACTAATTGCAACCAGAAGGGCCAGAGTGAATTTACAAGCTTCATTTGTATGCAGTCCAGATCAGAATTTGTGACAGTCTGGATCCCGGCCACGGTGCTTTGTTATGTGATCTGAAGCTGAAGGAATTCAGAGTTTGGTAACAGAAACGCCTCATTACATGACTGAAGACGACGGTCCGTCGGACAGCGAGGCCAGCAGAGGTTAAAGGTCGACTCATTCACTCTTTTTTTCCTTTGAGGGGTTGAACTCACCTAACTTTCAATTATAAAATAAAAAAACAGAAATTCATAACTGAACTGAGTCATCCTCTCTTCATTTTTAGTCACACTAGACTCAAAGGAAAGACTCAGTCCGTCACTTTGGACAAATGTACGAATCCAGCCTTAGAACTGAGGCCTGTGCAACACTAGGTCATGTTGCTCACTTCATACGTTCAGTATTTTTTCTTTTAAACTATCTAATATCATTCATTTAATATTTCTGGATTGTATTTAACACCATTTCCCATAAGCGCTAGATGTTTGTGGGGTCGCGGTGAGGTCAGACATGTTCATATGGACACACAGTGGGAAGTTTTTCAGACAGCAGAGACTAAAGCTCAAAAGCTGGGAAAATGAATGTCAAAGAGACTGTTGGTGAGTCATGGTGATGTTTCATGGGAGCTGTAGTTTTCTCTGTGCTCTGAAATGAATTGTCTAGTCATCTAGTGAGATCAGCTGCTGTCGTGGAGCTGATTTGTCTGAGAAGGAGGAAAGTAAATTTCATTTTTTCAGAAAGACTGATGAAAGAAATGCTGAATAAGTGATTGAATTGAGTAACTGAATCTAGTGGAACAGAGGCTAGACAGGAAGTGACATCATGACATCAGCTGTTAATAGTGCCACCATGAGCTCAAAATTTAAGTTCATCCAGTATTTGAATTTATGACTTAAAATTTGCAAATGTTAGTGAACATGCTAAACTAGGCTGTGTCCCAAACCGTTTACTACTCCCTATATATATTATACCCTACGTAGTTGACTCATAGTATCCCACCATGCATCGTGAAAAATAGTGTACAACCAATGGTCACTAACCTAGCATTATATAACATCATGCATTGTGCTCGTGCTGAAAAAATTAGCCTAGTAGTGCCCGAAAAAGTTTTTTTAGGGAGTAGTGAATGCGTGATTTCGGACACAACCTAAATACCTGCTAGGTATGTCAGCATGTTATTAAATTTCCATATAGCAAATATATGTAAATATGTAAAGAAAAAATGTTTTTATATACATTTATACTTAGAATTATAAAGCATGTTTTAATAATATATCATATATAAATTCATCATATAGATAGTTTTAATACATTTACAAATTTTACTATGGGTATTTCCTATATGTTATGAACTTCATATATCAAGATAATGTATATATGTGATAACAATTTATCCCCCTATAGGTGACATATATGGCAACATCACTCTTGATATAGGGACATATACTCTATGTCATATATTACATTTTTGTATGGGTCTGCATGTCCATATTCATCATATTTTTTATAGTTACAGTAGTTGCGTGACTCATCAGGTCTTACCTGACTCAGTACGCCACCCCGCTCTTGGTCCAGATCATGGCCATCTCTTACCCTTCTGGTCGACCTCCCTACGTGCACAGTGAAACCCTTACAGATGGTCCAGAATGCAGCAGCACGTCTGGTCTCACATGTCACTCCGCTACTCATCGACCTCCACTGTCGACCCATGGCCGCCTGAGTCAAATTCAGTCTCTAATGCTGCCTTCAGAGTGACTTTTAGGTCTGCTCCATCTACTTGAACTCAATCATACAACCTTATGCTCCTTCTCAGCCACTGTGTTCCTCTGATGACTGTGGTCTGTCATCACCATCCCTGCACACAGGACAGTCTCAGTCCAGACTGTTCTGGTCTGGGGTTCCCTGATGGTGGAACAAGCTACTGAATGCTCTCAGAGCAGGAGCGTCCCTCTTTAACTTGAATTCCATCACTAAGATTTTTGCCTTATATGAATCTGACTCCACTAGATTGATTCAGAGTCCAGTTCATCTAATGTCACCAATTATCCTGCAGCTTATCGCACATTTTTGTTATGACCAGTGTGAAATGATACGACCATTGGAGTGAGCTGAATCCTTTTCATGATTCATTATTGCTCCGACTGTGTGTGAATGTCGTCTTTGTGAGAGCTGGCAGCTCTGCTGTTTGGGTCGGTTCAGGGTTGGGGGGGGGGGCAGTGGTAGGACTGGTTTTGTAACAGACGTCCAAACCCTCCTCAGTCAGGCCAGCCGGTAGAAAAGATCCTTTCAGAGCAGTACAGACTCATTCAGGCTGCCCTCTGGCTGACACCCACACACCAGCATGTCCTCTTTCAGTCCGCAGCCATGAATATGCAGAATGTGTATTATTTATTGGTTGGGATTGTTCATGGACCTGATTCTTTTTCCTTCACAGATTCAGTCCGTTTTGTCTTTCTTTAACTTTTTCTGTCTCTTCTGAGAGGAAATCTGTCAACACACACTCACACACACACACGCACGCACACACACACACACACACACACACACACACACACACTCTGACAGGACGTGTCTGGGTCTGCCATGTCACTGTGTCACCAAAATATTTCAGAGCAGCTTCTCTGCTCCCCCAGCTCGTTCATATCCACAAGCTCCGCACTTCATTTTTACATGAGACGACTCCCCTGCTGCTTCTGGATGTTTGTATATTCCCATATTAAAGTAAGATAATGATGAGGTAATAAACAATGAGGCGTGGATACACCTGTACACTAATGTGGAGCTGCAACCAACCGATATTTTAATGATCATTTAATTAATTCATCCTTTGGTACAAATTACAAAACAGTTAAAAACTCCAATCACCTCCTCATGGTTGTATCCCTCCACCACTCAAACTAGTTTCAGATTACATACCTGTTTATCCAGAGAAAATTTTGCACCAACATTCACTTTGACTCAAGAACAAACTGATAAGACTTTAGGTGGCCAAAAGTCAAAGGTCAGGGTTGTGGTGACCTCACAAAACATGATTTTGGCCTTATGAACACAATATCTCAAGAATTCATCAAGGGAATTTCTTCAAATTTGTCACAAATATTCACTTGGACTCAAGGACGAACTGATTAGACTTTGGTGGTCAAAGGTCAAAGGTCAAGGTCAGTGTCACCTCACAAAACACTTTTTAGCCATTAGTCTGAAACTAGTGGAGGAGGCAGACAACCACGAGGAAGTCATTCACGTTGTTGTTTCTTTGTTAGTTTTAAATTCTGAATGAATCTTTTGGCAGAATTAGGGCTCTGAATTTCTTAACAACATGGTTTATACAGTATATCCCTGTCACACTCCTCCATCTGCTCGTACACTGGACTGTAAAACCTTTGGACATGCAGGCTAAAAGTGAGTATGAGACGTAGATTTGAGTTCTGTTCTTCAGCTTCCTCCTACCAGTAGCTCAGGATAAATATTGTCCCATCATATGAAGGTGATGAGGCTTCAGTGAGTGTAAAAAACATGACTGCAAACACTGACCCCGAGTGATGACTGCTTTCAAACACACACACACACACACACACACAGACCACAGGGCAACACACTCTGCAGAGTGATGAACTGAAGCACGCAAACAGTCAGAGATGTGCCACCTTCTATCTCTGAAGAGTGTTTGGTCTGTCACACAGTCCCTCTGAGCTCTCACACACACACACACACACACATACACACACGCACACACACACACACAGGCTCTCATAGTGCTGCCCTGTTGCGTGACAGACTCTGACATGTTTCAGCTCTCTTGCTAGAGTAGTTCACTCACTCCAGGAAAAGCCTGCATCGTCCACCGTCTCCTCTCTTTTCTTCTCGCCATCTCCCCCGTCTTCCTTCTCTCTGTTCCATGTTTTCTCTTCACTTCTTTTACTCTCCTCCTCTCCTCCCCTCTCTTCTCCTCTCCTCCTCTCTTGTCTCCTCTCCTCTCCTCTCAGGGGCCCCAGTGGTCTTGACAGCTCTGAGATCCCTCATTGGCCCACAGGAGACTCACAGGAGCTTATGGCAAATACAGCAGCACTGGAAACAGTGTGTGTGTGTGTGTGTGTGTGTGTGTGTGTGTGTGTGTGTGTGTGTGTGTGTGTGCGTGCGCTGGAAGGTTGCTGGAGGGAGAAGGGAGGGGTCTTTAGAGCACTTCAGCACATGTGTTTTTTTCCTCTGGAGTTTTATCTCCAACAGAGAGAGAGTGAGGTTGATCTAACATTTGTGTATGTGTGTGTTTGTGTGCGTGTTGGTGTGTGAAAAGCAGCACACACACACACACACACACATACACAGGGGGTGGTGGTGATTGCGTGCCCTCTCCATCTCCTTCTCACGCTACCTCTCCCTCTCGTCCTCCTCTCGCTGTGTCAGGTGGAGGAGGCAGCGAGCGGAGCGATGGCTCCTGACATCGCTGCTCGCGTGACACGGGATGTGGATTGATCAGCTCTGCCTGCGTGCACGGCATCGTAAACAGCAAATAAACAACAAGACATGAGGACAGGTCAACGAATCACAGGCTGAACTTTCTCCCCCTTTCTTCTTCTGCTCTGTATTTTTCTAATGAAACAGCAAGTCCAGACTCAGTTGTGTAAAACATCTCAGAGTAGACTTCAGTCTACAGAAACACAATACATTTACCTCATGTGAGCAAACAGACCCTGAACTGAATCTAATCCATGTTAGTTTTTTTCTTTTTTGGCTTTTTCAACAAAGAAAAGAGATAAAAACACAGAAAACTCAAGACTTATGTAGTTTTAATAATATAGTTTTACTGTGGCTCCATTTTCTGCTGCTTAAAGCCACAGTACACCAGTCCCAGTGAAACTGTGAAACACTTCCTCATGTTCCATATCATTTCCTGTTTGCACAGCTGGTCACTAGTGGAATCTATGTTACGGTGATGATAGGATTTAGACTTTCATGCTTCGTATTAGGTATCTGATGAGGCAACAAGAGGATGCTAAGTTTCCCTGCCTCTTCCCAGAGCTGAACCTCCGCAGCAGTCGCTTCAACTTGGACTAGTGATCTTGGGAAAGGATGCTAAACAAACACTATTGCCTGAATCTCACTCAGTCAGTTAATGGACGTGGATTTCAGTGACCAAACACTCATGTCTGACAGCAACAATTAAAAACAGATCTTTGAAAGTTATTTCAGTTACATGAATTTAAATATTTGGTTTTCAAGAAACTATTATCCTGCATGTAAATGTGGGCTTATTCACATCAGAACAACAGTATGTCCATACCAAGTCTGAATTTACATGACTGGCACAGCTGTTAATTGTAAAATTTAAATGAAGCCTCTGGCCCAACATGTGCCTCAGTCCTCGGCCCAAGTCTGGCCCATATACGTCTATGTCTGGGCAGAGTCTGGCTGTTATCATCAGGTATTGAATGATTTTCTATGTGTGTGCCAGAACTGGTCCAGATGTTGAAGTAGCATCTGACATTCGTGCTGTATATGGGCCAGATTGAGGCTGTATGTGGCCCAAATATGGGCCGGATTTTTGTTTTGTTTTTTTCTATCTGGGCTGGGTCAGGTCCAGGACCTCTTTCCAGCTGGACTTGTCCAGAACACCTCCAACAGGGGGTGTCAAGGAGGCAATCAGATGCCCCACCCACCTTAACTGGCTCAACAAGACCGAGCAGCAACATCTTAAACTTTGGCACCTATAATCTGGCAATTTAAGACTTTAACAAGTGTTACATCCTTGGTTGGACATTGGCAGGTTGTGGCAACTAACTCCTCCTGACTGATTTATACTGAGAAGAAAAATGGGTCTGATTTTGTATATTATAAGTGCATAACATGGACAATAAATGAAAGTAAATGGCCATTGTATAATGATGAGCCTCTGCCTTGTGCATTAGTTCTCCTAACATTTAGCTCAGGTGTTTCTTGACAGAAAGTTCACATGTACCATGTTTACAATCGAAGTTTTGGAGTCATTCGTTGCTTTGACTGTGTTTTACACACTGTTTAAAATGCATCAGAGATTAAAGCTGTTTTTTCTTCTCTGACTTACATCACTGGCCTACTTTCTAGTATTTCAAGGCCGCCATGTGTCAGTGTGTCAGTCCTCAAACACTGATTTATTGATAGCTTTGCAATGTATTTATTAAACGCACCAGATCAGACTTTGTCAGGGAGAGAATGATCAAGTCTCTGACTCATTTCTGGCATCTTCACAGTCCAGCAGCTTCTGTCAGGATGTAGACAGACCATCGACATCTGACCAAACTAAAAGTGAAAAGTGAGAACTACAAAAAAAAAGGAAAATTAGATGATAAAAGGCAAAAAACTTAATGGAGGTACTAAGAGAGAAAGTGTCCTAGATGCACAGAGACAGCAGCAGTATGACAGGAATCCTCTGCTGCACACCCTGTTAGAAATGTATGTAGTCCCCATCTGTGTGTTTGCTGAATGCACACAGGGCGTTCACTGCACACTGCTCCCTCTCTGGAGAATACACACTGAGAGTGGGAATTTTCCACTTTGGAAATTTAAACTGTTGGACGTTTACCACTCCCTCTCTCTCTCTCCCTCTCTTTCTTTCTCTTGTACCCACACAGATGCTTCCTACAGGTTTAATGCATTCACACACACACACACACACACACACACACACACAATTACTTGAATTAATAAACCTGCCTCTCTCTTTGTGGACTTACGTTCTCTCTGAATCCCTCCGCTCTAATGCACTTTAACCTAAGCTCGGTTTCGTAACGTCGCCTAAGCTCCCACAGCGCCTCACGTACCCCTGCTTTTACGTGCACTCTCATGCACTTTACATTACTAAAAGCATCAGCTAAATAGGATTCAGCGTGTCCGCCGTGTTTTCTGCCCCTGTAAGCTCCGCCAGCTTTTAGCTGTGTCAGCTGTCTGTGTGTGTGTGTTTGTGTGCGTTTACTTCTGTATAGGTACATTATATACAGTATGGTGTGAGTGCATCATGCGTGAGTGTAAACAGAGGGGAGAGTGAGAGGCAGAGATCAGTGTGGGTCAGTAGGTATGGCTTAGCGTTGCTGTATGGTTTTAGTTGCAGAGCAGTGCTGCGGGGATGCCACGCTAAGCTGATTAAATGTTCACACTTGGGGTCAAGTCAAGCAGCCACTCAGTGTCCCCGGCTGAACTGTAGCCAGCACTTAGAGCTTTCTGTGGTATGAGTAGAGAGAGAGAGAGCAAAGCAACGGCCGGTCTTTTAATTAATCATTTATTTCCTTTACTGTTTCTACCCTTTTCTCTGCTTTCACATGAGTATACAGAGGTGACAAATCAAAGGGAAAAGCTGCAGCTTCCTTTGCATAGATTCTCCAAGTCTCTGAACTCTACCATTCTTTACCATGATTTTCCATCATTTGGTGTTTGGATGATGATGATGAAGGACAAACCAAACCATGCATTGAGGTTTTGGCTTTTTTTACTGCATGGACACAGAAAGTAGCACCTCCATCACAATTGCTCCAGACCTTGATAAGTTTTTTTGGTGTACAATAGGGGCATCAAATCCACTTAAAGGTCCCATATAGTATGCAGGTAGATTTCCATGTGTTGTTTGATTATAGATCAGGTCTAGGTTCTATATTAATACTGTGAAAGTATCAAAGCCTCAGTCCACAGTGAAATGCACACAGCCTGTATTCAGAAACTGAACCTTAAAACCAGCCATCAGGACTTCTGGAACTTTGTTATGTCACAACAAAGCAGTCACTGCTCTGAGCCACACCCCAAGCCCCGCCCACCTGGACCCAGCATCCAACCTTGCAGGATTTGGTTAAATGTTGACCTGAAATTTGGTATATTTTTATTGGATCACTCAGAAAACAGTCAGCCAATCAGAAGAGAGGCTCAGAGCCTTCTCTCTTCTGATTGGCTCACTGACCTGTTGTTACTAGAGCTCCAGAGAGAAGCCTGAGAGAGGAGATGTAAAACTACATTGAGATGGTTTTTGGTTCAAATATATCTTCTTATGGATCAATACTCATACTGCAGTCAAGATGTGATTTCAAATTTAAAAAAATATATATTTATAGCACCATATCTGGTTTGCAGCTCTGACTGGTTAAAGGTTGATCCAGTCACCTGCTGTATAGTATCCTGGCAATGCCCCCTAACCCGGGTTAACACCTTTATACTCATGAGCCATAGATACCGAAATCAAACTCCTTTGTATGACCCATATTCCTGGGTCCTTGGCCTGAGTCTGGCCCATATAGTTCAGGTATTGACTGACAGCCAGAAGATTTTCTGTGCATGCACCAGAATTGGTCCAGATGTGAAATTTGTATCTGTCATGCTGTATATGGGCAAGATTCAGGCCATGGAACCGAGTGTATACTGGCCCCGAATAAAACAAGCATGAGGCCCAAGTAGGGGCTGGATTTATTTTGCTATCTGGGAACAGCCAAACTGTGACAAGCTCTGAGCTTTTCAGACACACAGGTTTTACATTAATGTAATGGAGGTAAGATGTAGAACAATAAAGGGGGGACTGTTGCAATGCGTGAAGGCTGAATATGTGATTGACAGATGTTTTGAGCGCGGGGGGGGGGTGAGCGACGAGGCTCAGCTTTTACAGGATTAAACTTTATTGATGGTTTTTCATCACAACCCATCGATCCGTTCTCCATCTCCTCGTTCCGTCATAACCAGCAGGCTGTGACTGGGCAGGGCTGTGTGTGTGTGTGTGTGTGTGTGTGTGTGTGTGTGTGTGTGTGTGTGTGTGTGTGTACGTGGAGATTGTGCAGGTTATGTACCATCTTAGCACATTGCAGCTAATGCACTGCAATTTCTCCTTCCTTATAACCTCAAGTCCATCAAACAATGCACTGCTCCATAAGAGCTGCAGACACTGTCACAAATTCAGACTTGACTCCTACATCTACATGTGTAATGTTCCCTGTACATGGGTTTTTTTGTTGATGTGTGAACAAACCATCATGAAACTGATGAGAAATGGCTCCTAAGAATCATCTTAAGCAGAACCCACAAAAGTGCTACCCACTGTCATCTCCAGTGGTTAGCACCCACACAGGCGTAGACTTTATGTAATTAAAGCATACCCTAAATTAATTCTTGTGGGATAAATTTATATTCATAAAATAAATGATATGAATCATGGTTCTAGACCTGTGAATCACTTCAACATTTCTCCAGATATTCAAATGTTGTTCCTCTTTTACAGCTGTTTCTGCTCTGAGCCAATCAGAGCTTTGCAGGATTTTGGTGTGTCAAAACCAGAATGTAAAGCCCCTTTTCCACTGGTCAAAAAAACTCCAAAGACCAGCTAACATCTGGCTTTTGTCTTCAATGGAAAAAGGTACAATCAGCATTCACACCTGGGTCAAATGACTCTGCAGTAGTCACAGGTATTTATTGGCAGTGGTGCAAACACAAAACCAGGGTGAACATTTTTTGATGTCTTTCAGAGCAAAAACACTCAGGGATGAAAGAGTGAGCTGCAGCCCTGAAATAAGTTTCAAAAACACACTTTCACCGATTGAAGCATCTCACACAGAGGCTGTAGCATTTACAGGAGTTCCAACCCGGGGATTAAACTTTCTGGTGACATTGTGTGTGTCTTTTCAGAAAGGCAAAGTCTTCTGTCCGTGTAAAAGGAGTTGATCGCCTTTTTTTTAGCTGGTTTACCTGTGTTTTAAAAACCCATTAACGTTGGTGTAGAAAGCATTTATATATAACTAAAGCAGCAACAAGTGGGGATGAGTTGGATGCAGCTGTACAGGCTGTTCTTGTTGTTGTTGTTGTTGTCATCAACTAATGCAAGACGTTTCTTTTGATTTGATGTAACTGACGTTGAGTGACGCAGCGTCGGTGTCGACTACAAAAGACATCGACGAACACAGATACATCAGTTGATGCTGACTGGTCAGGACAAAATTACCCCTCCTCTCAAACGACGCAGGAATTCTGGTTCTCCTAAGATACAGGTGAATGTATCTGCAGGTCTACGCAGAGAAGGGTGCTGCGAGGGCATGAGCATCAAACAAGCTGATTGGTCCATCCAAGCTATCTAACCATCCTTCCTTTCTTCCACTTTACCTCCTTCAAACTTTTCTTTCGTCCTTGCTGTCTTCTCTTTCCTCTCCTGTTCATTGTGCGTCCTTTGCTTCCATACAAACCCACCGTTGTGCATCTTTCTGATCAGGTCTCAGATCCGGATCTTAGACAGTTGAGTTTGGACTCATTGAGTTTTTGCCTCTGTCTATTTCCTCTGTATGTGTGTGTGTGTGTGCAGGACGAGACAGACGGGGTAATGACTCTCTATAATAGGGCTTAGTTCAGCTGTCCGCATAATGCTGTCTGGCCTTTGTCTATAATCTGTGCTGCGCTGTCTGACTCATCGCACTCAGCCCCCTGGTCAACGAGGGGTTAACCCACAAAGAGAAAGGAGGAAACAAGATGGGGGGAAGGAGAGGAGACGTCATGAGAATAGAGAGACAAGCGGTGGTCTGTGGCTGTCATCCAGCCGGACAGATAGCATCACAGTGAGGATGAGTGATCCGGATGAAGAAGCTGTAGTTAATGACTGTTCCACATTGACCCTGAGCAGAGGTAATGATGCTCCCTTACAGGCAGAGCAAATTAGCTAGAAAAGGAAGGAAGGAAGGAAGGTAGGAAGGAAGAGGAAGGAAGGAAGGAAGGAAGAGGAAGGAAGGAAGAGAAGAGAGAGGTACGAATGAAAAGAGAGACAATGATGTTGAACCTTAACCCTTAAGAGGTAATGATGCTGCTGGTTGAGCCTCAGCGATGCATGAGGGGAAGAAATTAAAAGACAGGAAAGACAGGAGGGAAGAGAAGGAGTGGAGACAACAGGACAAGAAAGGAAATGAGAAAAAACATCAGGAACGGACAGGAGGAAAAGAGGCAAAGGGAATCAATTGAAAGAGATAAGAAGATAGGGAAGGAAACAAGAGGATAGAAAAGGAAACGAAGAAAGGACAGGAAAGACAGGATGGATGATTGAAGGAGAGGGGACAAGAGGACAAGAAAGGAAATGAAAGGAAACATTAGGAATGAAAAAGGAGGAAAAGAAGCAAAAGGAAATTAAAATAAGAAGAGAGGAAAGGAAATAAGAGGAAGGATAGCAAAGGAAACAAGAAAAAAAGGACAGGAAGGACAGTCAGGGAAAGGAGGGGAAACAAGCTGAGGACAGCAGAGGACATGAAACAAAAGAAAAGAAAGAACAAATGCAATTAAAAGACAGGAAAGGAGACAAGAGAAAATAAGTAAAGAAATTAGGAGAAATGGAAGGAGTAGATGTACGAGAGAGGGAAAGGAAAGAGAGGAAACAAAGACACAGGTAAGGAAAGAAGGGGACATGTGAAGAAGGTAAATGAAAGAAAAAGATAAGAAAGCAAATGAAGAGAACAGACGGGACGCAAAGAATAGGGAACAGGGAAGAGAAGGAAATATAGGACAGAAAAGGGAGATGAAGGAAAAAAGATGGGAGAAGAGAGGAAAGGAGATGAGATAAAGAACAGAGGACAGAAAAATAAAGGGAAGGAAACAAAAAAAGTAAATCATAGTTAAAGAAAAAAGAGGAATGGAGAAAGTAATGAATGAAATCTTCTAGTTTTTAGGGAACTACCCGTGGTTGTTGGTTTTGACCTTTAACCTCTGCTGTAATTCCCTCTGAAAACCGGCTCAGACTCTAAAAAGAAAGAAAGATGAGGAGATGAAATGGAAGAAATTGAGTGAGTGTGTTCACCGGGATGATGAGGTTGAACTGTAACCTCTGTGAAGGTAACGACGCGGCGAGGCCTCGGCTAACGGATTAGCCACAGTGCTAACTAGCAGAGTGTGAGCCACAGGGGAGCCATCTGGTCTGAAAATACATGAATCTTATGCGTGTGGAGAGAAAGAAGGTAGGGGTGGGGGTGTGTTAGATTGATGGACCCTTATCTCCGTCACGTTGGTCCACAGACCCCGACTAGACTGTCAAGGCCTTGTCCTAATGATAATGCTCATGCTAGTGTGTGTGTGTGTGTGTGTGTGTGTGTGTGTTTGGCAGATGAGGTGTACGTTGTGTTTCCTGAAAAATTATCAGCAGCACAGGCGTGTTATCCTCCACCCAGAAATCAATGTCCCATTTACATCAGACCTGCAGCCACCTCTGATCTTGTCCCTGTGAGTCACCAACTGTCCAGTTCAGTGTGTGTGTGTGTGTGTGTGTGTGTGTGTGTGTGCATCAGTGCTGAGTGTGTTCATTTGGTTTTAAATGGTGTTGCTGAGGAATAACATAATTCCTCTCACATCTTAACTTCACTTTTAACCCCAAAATCCTTTCTCTTCTTCTACTTCTTCTCCTTCTTCTTTTTCCTGTTCGTCCTATCATGGGTGTTGAAAGAGACCAATCAAAAGAGCGGAGACACGCAGCCACTGGCCCCTCCTCCAAAGTCTCAAAACTCAACTTGAAGAGTGAACAAGTGTTAAAACATTGCGAGCGCGTAGTGAGGGTCGAGCGAGTGATCGTCACTGCTCCGAACTTGCAGACCGCCGTTGTGCTAGCAGAGCAGAAACGCTCGGAGCAGAGATGCTCCCTCTTGTGGCGTGTTTTCCGCTCGCAGATCTATTCAGTGCGCTCGCATCACACAAACGTGCACGTTCTTTGAGTGCGCGACTTATGAGACTAATTAAACGCCAAACAGGTTATTCTTTTTCCAGTGCAGATTGTAGCCCCTGAATGTGGCGTTGTCCTGCACGTCCCAATAAAACCCAGTTTGAACCAAGCCCGAGCTGGTTTACAGATTTCATTGAAATTGCTGCAGCTGAAAGTCGATCCAGTTATTTTTACCATAATAAGATCAAGTCAAGCTTAGACAGCTGTGTGGTCGTTAATGGGTTAATGAGGTCTGGACAACTGGACAAAGCTTCTTTGTTTCAATGCATTTGATAGTTTTCAGGATCTAATCACACAAACACGTTTGCAGAAAATCCCGGTTCCCACTGGAAGCTTGATGGGAAAAGGGGGAGGCAGATTGTGGGAAGATTCCTGGGAAATAACCAGGAACTCATTTCCCGATATTCAAGCGCGCGCGTGTGTGTGTGTGTGGGTGTGTGTGTGTCTGTGTCTGTGTCTACAAAGATACTTTCAGCAGCGGGTGAACATAGACCATCTAAATGTTCGGTAATGTAAAAATCGATGGCACCAGGATAAAGTTTGTCCTTTTGTTGTCAGTGACAAAGATTCAAATAGATGCTAATGACGACTCAACAGCTGTTTTGACAAAGTGAGGAACTATTTTTGGCACGAAGGGATTGTCATACAACCGTATCCTGTTCCCTGTTTCTTTCCTTTCTCTCTCCCGTTAAGTGAGCCTCCTGCTGGGCTCTCGCACCAGGCGGGCTGGCTCTTCTAAAGAAAAACGGGTTTTTTTGGGGAGGAGGTGGGTGGCAGAGGTGGAGGGTGCATGTGTGTGTTTGTGTTGTTGGAAATGATGAAGTCACTTACAGTCATCCAGATGTCTCCAATTACAAAGTATTTCGCTGTGTCATCCTCCAGTGCTCCTCTGAAGAATGAACCGGAGCTGCTTTTCATTTAACTCCACCTGCACCTATTTAGAGACTGCTTTTGTTTTCGTGTCCAGTCACAGCTCACAGTTCAGTTGAACATCAACACTGAGCTCGGAGCAGATCTGGGGATTTCGGGCGCTCGTCATAGAGTTTTGCTGCGTCTGGAAGTATTTGCTGCCACTGTAAACTCCCTCTGAGATTTGATTATTTCTGATTTGTTTCTGAAAAATTGTGTTCCTGTCGGTTTGGTTTGGTTAATGGCGTAAATAAGCTACCATATCCCACGATCCTCTGCAACCATTTTGACTGGAGAAGAATCCCGACAGAGGTGCAAACATTTAACGTACTTGCAAATATTTTTAAGCTCTGTGATTGGATGTCTGTTACCAAAATAGACCTTGGGTAAGTTCCCGCCCTTACTGTTAAGTTGCAAAGCACAGCTCCTGTCGCCGAGCAACCTTGACACATGTTTCAAGGCCTTTGATTTTAACAGGTTCACCATTAGGTGTTGAACTGAGCTGAAACCCGATGCCTGAAAAACACCTGAAACAGCTGCTTTCTCTTCACGTCTCTATCAGGAGATTTCAGTTATTATGTTACCAGCTCTCCTCTGTAGAGTAATTGCCTCCACTTTTCTCCATTTCCTAGTTGTGTAAAGGCCCGTGAACTCGAACTCAGGCTAACATCCTGTAAACTGATCATTATTACACTAAAAAGGACATTTTGAGCAGCTTCACTGCAGACAATAGAAAAACCAGGAACCTCCTCCACCTCAGTCTCAGTCCGCCCCTCCCTCCGTCCTTTTCTCCCTCTAATAGGATTTCCATCCATTAGATCTTTTATCATGACCTCCATGCATGTTAAGGAGGGAGAGATGAGCTGAGGTGTATTGATGCAGGGAGGTGATAGGGAATCAATAGGCCTATAAA
This sequence comes from Seriola lalandi dorsalis, assembly GCF_002814215.2. Taxonomy (NCBI): domain Eukaryota; kingdom Metazoa; phylum Chordata; class Actinopteri; order Carangiformes; family Carangidae; genus Seriola; species Seriola lalandi. The sequence continues at coordinate 3,166,784 of NW_019525437.1, forward strand.
ATGGACAATCAGGCAGCGAGGCGGCCGACTATGAGCCCCACGGACTGCCCACCTGCCGGGGGTCCTGAGGGAGAATATTACCTCTGTCTGTGTGTCTGTCCATCTCACTGCAGTGTCACAAATTAAAATGTACAGCCTGTCTCCTTCTCTTTATGTCTGTTCTCTGATTAAAATGTAAACCTGTCTGAGAGCTGTCTCAGGCTCGTCTGAAAGGTCACGTTCATCATTTCATTCAAATTCAAATTAAAACGGAAACAATTAGAAAAGGAAAAGTAAGAAACGCTTTAAGAAATATTTAGTAAATGATTGTTATTATTATTATGAAAAAAAACTGCTCAAATTGGGAATCTAAATAGAAAATTTTACATGAAAATGGAGATTAATTTTCCTCTTTAACAGAGCAACAGAGCAAATACAGGTACTGAAAATCTAAATTTCATAAGAATTAAACTTGCTCTTAAAATACACACGAAAAACACAACCATCCTGTCGTCTTCACATGTGACATACGCATCAAAAACAATCTGATGAACAGATAATTCTAACTTTTCCTGGTGGAAGTGTAACCCTGATTTTCTCCCTTAAATTTCCCTTCAAAATAAAACATTTTTCCCAGCACTTGCACAGGATGTTTGTGTGGTGATCAGAATATGTTTCTGCATCGTACATTTTCAAACCATCCTCATATTTTCATTTAATGTAAATTTAAGTAACATCTCCACATCTTAATTGTTTTTTACCAGCACTTTCATCTGCTGATGAAGCCCATGAGATGTGGCAGAAAGTTCTGGAAAGTTCTCAGCTGCTGTTTTCAAGGTCAAAGTTGAACATTCAGGCTCAATGATCTTAATTTAAAGGGACATAAAGACATGACTGAGGAGTTTTAAAGATTTTGGGGGATGTTTCTTGCCTATTGACGCATACACACACACACACACACACACTCTATGGGAGAGTATGACCTCTGACCTCTCAGACAATGCTGGCGTCTCCTCTGATAGAGAACTCCACCTCCTGCTCTGTGTCACAATTACTCCCATCTGGACAGTCACATGTACACACACGCACACACACACACACACACACACACAGACACACACACTTGCGATGCAATTATACATAATGTTTTGTACTGACACATAAAGACATACACTCTATGTACATGTGCAGATAAAGAATGTGTGTGTGTTTTGAGTACATGCGTGCGTGCGTGTAGTGTGTGTGTACAGGTTGAATACATGCGCTGACTCAGCTGCTTTTACCCACCCATGTAAAACATTCTACCCCAGGTGCCATTAATTTTCCTCTCTGCTTCCTCTCTTTCTATTTATTTAAATCACTACTACACTCTTGCAAGAGCAAGACACACACACACTCAGCACACACACACACACACACACACAAATGATCGAGTCCACACACAGCTGCATTACTGAATCCATATATCTTACTGGAGCTCTGCAGACAGGTTACAAGGCTCTGTAACTGCAAATCCTTAGATCTGGGTTGGTGCTTTCCTCAAAGATAATTGGACTGTAGCATCATGTCTAGAAAACAACTAACACACTGGACTACATCACACACCTCTGAACCTATGTCTACGCAATCCCTGCTCAGTCTGAAAACCCGTCTTTGACCCTCCATCCACAATAAGTTAGTGTTTTCTCCACAAAAACTGAGCTTTTCTGAAACATGCATTTAGATCATGAGCTGCAGAATCTTCCATTGTAGTTGAAAAATGATCTGGATCTGAACTGCTTCCTCTTTACCAACACCGATCATTTAAATTCCAAGTGGAAATTTTCACAATTTTTTACAATGAATTCAAACTTTTGAAATTGTATTTAGTGATGATAATTGTTTAATTAACACAGACAAGATAAAAGAAACCATAAAACAAGCAAGTAAGTTTTTATTCTAATCCATTCTAATCCATTAGATGGTCAGTGATGGAACACAATCACTGACCAATTTGAGAAATCAACTTTATTACTGTTCTCACGTGATGCTGTGGCGTACAGTCATATAAGTTTGAATGATACTGAACTGTGTTATTTGGCTATTTCAGAGGTCTATCAAGTGAGCAACAGAATCTTTTCAGAATAAAAGTTCTCTGCTTGAAATAATGCAGTGCTGCAAAAAAAAAAGCTAAAGAAAAAGTGATTCTGTGGTTATCTGTTGCCATGACGGAGATCTATTTTAGCACCAACCTGATTCCTGACTGTTTGTGTATCTCAACGTGGATAGAAGTATAATAAGCATCTTCAGTGACTGTGAGTCTGATATTGTAAGATTTAAAAAAAAAAAAACGAAAATCAGATCATCAAAATAATCTAGCGGGTATATTATGGCGGTAGATATTATTGTTGGCAGGCAAGTTTTGGCCTGTGGGGGGGCCAGCTGCCAACCACTGGAGTAGTGTGTCTTAGTATGATTTGTAGATGTGCAAATATGTACGACGGCTTTTTAGATGACGACGAATAGTTTGTTTTGTTTTGTTTTTCCCTTTTCCTGACGTCAACTTTGTCCTTGTCTTGTTTTCCAAATGACAAAATCACATGGAAACACTGAAACACACAATGATACAACTGCAGCCAAACAAACACACATGAACTGTTTTTGGCCTGAAACACAAAAAAATCTGTCTCATGAAGAAAATATTTGAATCTCAGATTTTTGCTTCTTTCCTGTAATAACCTGGATACTTTTACATTTTGCTTTTGACAAAGCTGCAGTATTTTGGACACAAAGAGAACCTCATACCTCCAGACTCTGTAAAAAGTCTCTGTTCCTGCTTCTTTTATGTTTCATTCATGGACAGACATAAATGAATCCAGGCTGACTTGTCTATTTTCTGGATTTGTCCCTGTGTGTTCGGAGTCTCCTCCCTCCTCCATCTGATCCCTGCAGGCTCTCCTCCGCAGAGCGTTTTCTTTCACATTCCTTATTTTCTTTCCATTTCCCCTGCGTGCTCCAAAATCAAAATTGCTTTTGTTATTGAGGGCAGGATTGTGTAAGTCTAATCTGTGTAATCGAATTGTGATGCTCAGCACAAGCATGTGCAGCCCACGGAGCGTTCTGAATGTGTTTTCTCGCGTGCAGAGTCAAGTGTTCAGATTTACATTATTGACCTCATGTCTCCATTGTGTCTCAGTGAGAGAGAGAGAGTCAGGGAGACATGGGGGAAATTACAGAGGCTGTTACAGTCAGAATGGGCTTGTCCATCAGGGCAGCCGAGTGTGCAAATCACTTCTCACAGGTAGACAGACTCTTATACGCTCAGCTGCTCGGACAGCAAATGTCTTTAAAGCTCCATATTTTCCTCTTCTCCTGTGTTTCATCTGAAGTGTTGATCCATTAGAAGATATATTTGTGGTTCTAACAACCAAAAACCATCTGAATAAAGTTTTACATCTCCTCTCTCAGGCTTCTCTCTGGAGTTCTAGTAACAACAGGTCAGTGAACCAATCAGAAGAGAGGAGGCTCTGAGTCTTTCTTCTGATTGGCTGACTGTTTTCTGAGTGATTGAATAGGAATAAAGCAGATTTCAGGTAAACACTTAGAGAAACCAAATCCTGCAAGGTTGGATGGTGGGTCCAGATGGGCGGGGCTTCAGGCATGGCCGAGGACTGTGACTGTATAGTTGTGACATCACAAAGTTCCAGAAGTCCTGACGGCTGGTTTTAAGGCTCAGTTTCTGAATACAGGCTGTGTGCATTTCTCTGTGGACTGAGCGCTTTGATACTTTCACAGTATTAATATAGAAGCTAGACCTGCTTTATAACAAACAACACATGGACATCTGCCTTTAGACTGTATGGAGGTTTTCTTACTGAGATCTGGAAACACTTGACAGGGTGTCAACAAACCGACAGCCTGATTATCTTGACATGAAACTTAAATTGGTCACAATGTTGCTAATAATCCCACATTTCACAAGTGTGTTGGGTTAGTCTTCTCATTGTTTTTTTTGCAGAGATTTATCATTTAAATACTCATTTTAGGAAACTACGGATCAAACATTTTGCCCCTGAAAGTTCAGAGTGAACCTTTTATTTCAGACTGTGTCCACACTAAAATAGCTAGATTAGAAAATGCAGATTTAAATCTGCAGAGCTATATCTCAAAATCGTGTACATTGCCTCGCAATGAGTTTTGCACACACTGTTTAATACTGATATAAACAAAAAACATTTTTAATACTCTGTATTATGTCGTAGTCCACCGCTGGTTATAACCATGGAGCATGTGGGCGCACCCTCAGCAATGGCAAAACTCTGTCTCACTGACTGTTGAAGCACCGCAGATTCAAATCCTTAACAATGGTGTCTTGGCTAATGTTTATAGAAGCAGTAAAAAGCAGTCACAGTACAGCTACTGTGGCCACATCCACAGCTTGGCCTGGTGAGACGGGTAATGAGCAACAAATGCATCATGTGAGGTATTACATCATACATCCTTTCTGCAGAGTGTTTTAGAACTGGACAGGACCAGCACACTAAATGTTCCTGTGGATAAGTGATGACGCAGAACTTCATGTGAGGTAAAGAAAGAAATGAAGCTCCTTTCTTCTTCTACACTTTGCAAAGTGACTGCACGCCCTCCGTTCACTGCGATAGCTGCTCGCACAAAGTGAATCCAAGAACGTAAACACACCGATAGCAGCATTCAGTAATGAGACAAGCTGAACTTTCCCATCATCGGCTTATATGACAATGTGAATAAAAGACTTCAAACTGCTTTCGTGGGAAAGGACGCAATCACGCACTTTCCCAGAGTCCTCGGCTCATCTCAGACCTGCCTGACAACCCCTCACTCTCGCTTCAACATTTATTTTGCACATGTGGACTTTGACTCAGGCAGATAAAGGGCGCCCACATATGATTGCCAGGATCCTCTGGGGAGGTGGAGGCCTTTTTATCCATAAATCACCATCCCCAAAGTATCCAGCCACTCAGGACGTATGAACATACCGTGGCTGTAGGGGGAGATTTTAATGCAGCGACTACACTGATCTGGAGGCAGACGCTCAGTGATGCCTGAGCACTGCTGCTGTACTTAACTGTATTGCACGTTCCCTGTGAGGGGAAATCATAATGAAGAGTGATTGGCAAATGCTTATCAAAGAGGCCACTTGATGCAGAAGTTGAAAAATTCCTTCAAAGTGATTTTCCTCCACAGCTCAGCTCTCTTCCCTCTCCATCGAGCGTAAGATGAATATTCCGCACCACTCCCCTGACGTCTCCCCGCAGACCGCCCCAGGCCTGGAAATCTTTACAGCCCTGCCGGCCCCCGCCTGCTCATCAAAAATGTCCGCCACAAGTTTGTTCTAGTTTGCCGGGGAAAGAAAATCACTAATTAGACCTAATAGAGACACAGTGAGATTACAGACAGATATTGGGATCAGTGTCAAACTGATTTCTGTACATGTACACCTCCTGTCCGTCATGTCCACGGTGATGGTGGATGAATTTGAAATAAGTTTCTGGTGTCAGGATAAATCCAAGGAGTCAGGGAAGTTGAGAAAGAAGAAAAAAACACATTCTGCTAGAGTTGTGCATGAGGAGGCTCTGCTGAAAAAGAATAGCTCAGAGCAGCTCATATAAAACACCAGAAGAAATGAGCTAGCTCTTGTGAAGTGTGAACTTGTGCAACACTGTTTTTTTCTGACTTTTTTCTTTTGAAATACCAGAGTTTCACTCTTCAGGACTTGAGAAACTATTTTTTTTTTAAAAAAGAAAGTTGTGAGAAGGGAACATCACTCTTTGGTTGAACCGCTCACAGCTCATGGACTCAGTGTACACAACCTGTGACAACAAGTACCGAGCAGGTGTTGCTCAGGACCCAACCTGACCCAGTGTAGGGTTAGAGGCTCAAAGGTCTGGAAACATATTCCCAGAACCCCCTGGGTGTCACTGCTTGAAGGTATTGTAGTGCTTTTACTGTCAACTGAGCTTTTAAGAAACACTGCTGTATGACTGTCACCTCGAACTCCTCCTCTGATTGTTGGAGATGTTTTTGTAGCCAGGCTTCTTTATCTGTTCATGAGGTGATTTATAAAGTTGTAAAATGAAATGAAACATTTCAAAAAAAAAATTGAAATAAGGATTTGACAGCTTTGGCTCACCAGGTGTCTCTAGATATGTTTTTATATATAAGATATAAAAGATAAGATAGTGATCTGATGAAGCTGAAGCCTGAGAATCAGAAGCTTTGTTTTACATTTTCCTCTTCAACCATACGCTGGGCTTTGGATCCAGACCCGGAGCTCTCCTCACCACCAGAGGCCAGAGAGGTTTTAAACTGTGCTGAACCAGGGAATGTAAAAGTTAGGAGTTAATTAGTCTTTGTTTAATTTGTTTATCATTTTGGCAAATACACTTATTTGATTTTTCAAATAGAGAGTGAAAAGAGAAACGAATACTGATATCTTTGTGTATTTTAGAATTTTGGACTGAACCAGGATAGCTTTTTCCCTTGATTCCAGTCTTTAGGCTAAGCTAAGCTAAGCTAACCACACCATCTCTGTACTTACAGACATACACATGAGATTGATACCCATCTCCTTATTTCACTGTCAGGAATAAAGCTCATTTCTCAAACAGCAGAACTTCAGAGACACTGATCTGTTTGTAATCTGTAAAAACAGGAGCCGGAAATCATGCAGCTTGATTTACTCCCTGACAGCAGATGTCACATCTACTAAACAGATTTTCCTGTACCTATTGTCAGCAGGCTTTACTGTGAGAGGGTTGCAGTGTCTGAGAACAGACCAGACTGAAACACCAGGGTCAGAACACTAATTGAAAATGCCAAATACTGATCCTTCAATTACTTTGAACATGGACTCAGTCTGTCTGGCTGCCCTGAACCCCAACCTTAAACCTCACCTCCCACTCCAGCCTCCATATGTGATCTCCACACCCCTCTCTCTCACTGTCCACTAGCCCATTGTTAGCGGTGGCACTCGCCTCTAGACACCCCCCCACCCACCCTCCTCGCACACACACACACACACACACACACACACACACACCAGCACAGAGACCTGAGGAGGCTTCCCATGGACAATAAGGGCACAAGGTCAAGACACGGGCGGACATAAATCTGTGGCCTCGCCATCCATCCCACAACCCCCCACCCCCTCCCTATCTGCAACACACACACACACACACACACACACACACACACACCAGCACAGAGACCTGAGGAGGCTTCCCATGGACAATAAGGGCACAAGGTCAAGACACGGGCGGACATAAATCTGTGGCCTCGCCATCCATCCCACAACCCCCCACCCCCTCCCTATCTGCAACACACACACACACACACACACACACACACACACACCAGCACAGAGACCTGAGGAGGCTTCCCATGGACAATAAGGGCACAAGGTCAAGACACGGGCGGACATAAATCTGTGGCCTCGCCATCCATCCCACAACCCCCCACCCCCTCCCTATCTGCAACACACACACACACACACACACACACACACACACACCAGCACAGAGACCTGAGGAGGCTTCCCATGGACAATAAGGGCACAAGGTCAAGACACGGGCGGACATAAATCTGTGGCCTCGCCATCCATCCCACAACCCCCCACCCCCTCCCTATCTGCAACACACACACACACACACACACACACATACACACACATGTGTCCAGCTAACAATAGGCCCTCTCCATCTGGGTGTAAATAATGATGATATTGTGGTGGTGAATGGTGCCCTGTGTCCAGGCGATAAGCCCAATATAGTTATAGCAATATGGGGGGGGG
>NW_019525437.1:3174589-3177148 GCF_002814215.2 Seriola lalandi dorsalis
GGGGTAAAGGGGACGGGGGGGCATTATCCTTTATCTGTGTCATGGCTTACCCACTGTGTGTCTCTGTGTGTGTGTGTGTGTGTGTGTGTGCCTGTGTGTGTGAGTCACACTCTTAATTATTAATGCCTGAACCCTCGCCATTTTTCCTCATTCATCTCTTAGCCAATACGCCAGTTCGCTTCCCGAACACGCACACTCTCACCCTCCAGCCTCCCTCCTCCCCTCCCCACCTTCCCACCCACCCGACGCCTCACCTCATTCCCTATAATATTGCTTTTGTTCCCTCTCTTCTGTCGCCTGGTGTTGTGTACGTCCGGGAGCTCCCATTGTTCTCTAATATCCCCTCTTCTTCTTCTCTCCTTCCTCGTCATTAATTATCCCCACACCGGCTCAATGGACTGTTTAGCTTCATTTGCATGTTGCTTTTCATGATGTTGACAATCAATTAGCCTGGGACGACAAAACCAGGGACGGGGACAGGAAGGAAAGCTCGTGTGGGAGGTAGGAGTCTGACGAACAGGCCTCAACTTCATCTGATCAGTTTCCACTTTCCTCATTGACCTTCCTGTCGTTTCAGACTGATCTTTAGCTTTGCAGTGCTTAAAGAGGCCTTCAAGAGTCTGCAGTACATTGAGGACACCAGTATACTTCAAACAACTACGTCTTGTTTGTACCTGTTCTGAATACAGTGCTGCAGAGATGACACATTTTTGTAGTCCAGCCCTGAAGTTAGCGTCACACTCGTTCCCTCCACAAACAGCCAATGGGATTTTTACATTGTGTTTTGGATTATTACAGAAACTAAACAACAGTTTATGATCCTGACAGGTTTTGTTCAGCAGGACAATCTTCACTAATGAACACCACTTTATGATGTGTCGAGCCTAAATACAATCAGCAGAAGTAAAAAGCTAATGTTAGCCTATAAACCAACTACACCACGATCACATGACTTCGACGTCAACACCATTAAACTTTAACTTTTAGTTTGATTCAGCTCTGACCTTTTCTACAAAAGCCTTTCCTCTTACAAAGTTAGTAACAGTTTGTATAAACACAACAAGGCTGTAAAGGTGGACTGGTGAGTAGATCGGTTTTCATGTTCAACGTGAAAGCAACAGAACTTGAAGAAATCAGGACTGGGATATTTACCGACGTATTTTATGTTGTAGAATAAAACATGTTTTGAGTTATTTCAGTCATCAGACTTCAGGACGAGGGAACAGGAAGTGCTAAAATGCTAACATTTTTCCAGGTTTTAGGACTCATTCCTACAGCACTCTTATATCCACCTTCAATGGTCGGTTGAAAAAATGGCCAAATGCCGTCATGGCATCTACTCCTGGCTGCATCCCACTGCCTTCTAGATCTCTGTTTCCAAGAATTATAAGTGCACATTGTCAGACAGTCTCTCCTCGAGTTCTGCCTACGTTTCGCACCTCCAATCAGATCAGTCACTATGAAAGTGGCCATTATCCCCCATTTGTACGTTTATATTCCATCACACTGAGACCAGGAGGTTATGACGTTGATGGTCATAGAACTACTTCATCTCACCGTACCAACACATTCAAAAGGTATAGGGCTCCACGGTCCAAGCGATGATCATGTAGTTTGAATTTATAGTTAATATAAGAAGATAAGAAACACAACTTCACAGTAACAAAGTTGAAATGATTAAAACTATATTCATTAATGTTCAGGATGTAATTAAACGAAAACTTTGAAAGGATAACTGTGGGTGAACCTTCTACCAACTATATGAGTCAAACAGCCATTAAAACAGAGTCAGATAAAAAGTTTGGGAGTGTGTAATGGCTTTTTGAGACCGTGTTTGTTTAACATACACGGAGCTGGGGAGAATCTTATTAGTGTAATAAATGCAGGCAGCCGGGCAGACGTCCTCCCTCATGTGTCACATTGGTGTGAAGGGAGCTGGAGCAGATGTCGCTCTCTCTCTCTTTTCTCTTCCCCCCTTTTTTCTCCTCTCAATGGCAAATCTCCATATCATCATTTTCTTTCTGCTGAACCTCCTCCTCCTCCTCCTCCTCCTCCTCTTCCTATCGGCATATCTCCTCTTTCCACGCCTCTCTGTCTATCTGTCTCTCTGAAGACTGCTTCCTTTCTGTCATCCCTCTCTTTCCCCTGCTCGGGCACAGTAGGGGATCCGAGACACTCACAAACACGCACGCACACACACACTTCATCATTCATTGATGTTGCAGGCGTTTGTGCATCTGGCCGGTGTCAGAGCGAGAGATGTCACTGACGCATCATTGTCATTAATGTTGGGTTGATGTTCCCACAGTGAAGCTGGTGACGTGCTGACAGGGAGTGAACTGACAGAACACACACACACACACACACACACACACACACACGCAAACAGATGGAGGTAGGTGCATAGAGAGAAATTGGTGAATTTAAGCTAAACGTATTAGTTTTATTACACCGTGTACAAAGTGTGACTCATCCATTCAGATCCAGAAAAGACAAAGAAAAAAACCAGCAAATATTCACATTTTTGGCACAGATTAAATTTACCGTCAGTCAACCAAT
>NW_019525437.1:3177168-3192651 GCF_002814215.2 Seriola lalandi dorsalis
CTCAATCAGCTGCATAAATGTCGCACACACACACACACACACACACACACACACACACACACGCAAACAGATGGAGGTAGGTGCATAGAGAGAAATTGGTGAATTTAAGCTAAACGTATTAGTTTTATTACACCGTGTACAAAGTGTGACTCATCCATTCAGATCCAGAAAAGACAAAGAAAAAAACCAGCAAATATTCACATTTTTGGCACAGATTAAATTTACCGTCAGTCAACCAATATGCTGCTCTGCTCGGCTCTAGGCTTTTGTACATCATACAGAAATGCACTTTAATAAACCTTCATTTACTTGGTTTAACCCATGAAGACCTGAGTCTCCCGTTAAAACCTCAGCAACCTCCTAAAACCTGAAAATTGTGATGAACATGTCAGTGATTTACAATAAAAGCCAAAGGTTTCAAATCTCAGATGGTTTTTATTTCATGTCTCTATCAGTTTCAGAGACTGAGTCATAAAGGTTTTAGTGACAGCGTTTCATCAGGTGAATATGTGCGTCTAGCTAGAGGTGATACTGGCTCCTCCCCCTCCTCCGACAGACACGTCTCACCCTGAGTCTGGACTAGCTGGTTAGCAGGTTTAAATCAGTGTCTGAATCTTCTAAGTCGTTGTCATTATTATTACCTGCTGTACTGTGCTGTGCTTCAGTAGTGCTCCCCTCGCTCAGGTTATCAGACACTGTCCGAACCACGACTTTAAAAACTTTTTTGTGCCTGAAAACAAATAAAATACATTTCCCATAATGGATTTTGCCTTCCTGACACGAATCTCATCGGTCATGTGTCTTAAAAATGACAAAATCATATATTACGTGTGTACGTCTCATCTGTTCTTAAAGGGTTAATCAGCAACGTGAAGATAAAGAGGTTTAAAAATGAATCTGTTCACCATCCAATTCAAAGGTTTCACCCTGAAAGTGACTGAGAAATGCTGAACTTTTTTTCATGGTTTTAAGGGACTTTTAAGGACTTTTAAGGGGGTCTTGAGGAACTGAGGTGAGTCAGACGCTACTTTAAATAAAAATAAATGTTTTCTTGGATCTTTGCGAAAGTAAAAATTCACAGCTCAAGAACCAGTACCTGGATGCTGAACCCCACAGTCAATCTGAATCAATGAGAGTGACGTCCCAAAACTATGGAAGAACTCCACAGTTTATATAGGTCTGTGATTGTGAACTGACAAATGTGTAAAAGTGTGAAATGGTGCTGCGTAAAATCCATTTTAACTTTAAAGCACTACAGCATCTGCACTCTGCATTCTCCGGCTCTAATCTGATTACAGTGAGTTTTGACTGAGTTTGGAGTTTTGACTTTTCTTCGCGGCTCATGTCTGATCTCTTCACGGCTGTCTGGACGGGGGAAAATCAGAGTCTGTGTGGTTTTTCATGGTTTAGACAGCCATGAAAAGATCAGATATGTGCCACACTGCAGTCTGCGTATGAACCCATGAAGCATGCGTGCACCCGTAACAGCCGTAATTTCATTTCAAAAAGTTCAACGCGATGGAAGCGTAATGGTCGGAGGAGGAAAACTCCCTACTGCGTCTATCGAAATTTCACAGAGCAACAAGATTTGTGCTTTTACAGTTTTTTAATCCACAAAACACCTAAATGAAATAGCTTAAAGCCCCCCAGGAGGGGGAGGGGGGTGTTGCACAAATACTCAGAACTAACTTCCTTTTCTCCTTATAACCACTTTGGGATTGGATTGTGTTTTGAAAGATTTGCACTAAAATCCATTTTGGGGCAGAAATAACAGAAAGAGAGCAGCAGCTTACTGAGAGAGATGTTCACATCTACACTTCTGGGAAATTTAATATCATATTCCTCTGTCCGTGTGTGTGTGTGTGTGTGTGTGTGTGTGTGTGTGTGTGTGTATTGCTTCGCTGTCATGACTCAACTCTTCAGATTAGTGTGTTGACAATTTATTTCAACAATCAGTGCCTTTTGTGAGCATGTGTGGGAGTTGGTGATGATGGAGTGTGTGTTCATGTGTGTGTGTGCGTGTGTGTGTGTGTGTGTGTGTGGCTCAAGCTGCTGTTTACACATCCACAATGGCTAGACAGAGGGTAAGGTGCATGTATTTATTTTTCCTCAGATACACTTTCTGCTCGTCTGTTTTATCAAATGTTCTGCAGAACAGAACCTGATCCTGGTTCTCCTGGGTTCTTGTTTTTCAAAGTGTGACTCGGACACTTCTAAATCTGTGTGTAAGAACTAACCTGTACACCTCACCAGCCACAAATTTCACCTTACACAAGGGCGTTCACATTGGATGATTCTGCAAAACGCCACATTGCATTCAATAACCATTTTTCTCCCTCTGTGCACAGTAACTACACTGTGTCTAAGAAAAGACCATGTGTAATAACACACAGGTAAACTTGCAGGTCACAAACCCAGAATGTGTAGTTCACTTGGTAATTTTTAAAAAATATAGATATGATCATTATTTCTGCATAAATGCAGCAGTGAAAGTCTTTCTTCTATTTACTTTTCCTTTTGGTCTCTGTATGTTCGACCTGCTTCTCATTCCTATTTTCTCCGATTATACATTGGCCTGTAGTGAGAGTGTTGATGATTGATGTAACGTTATGTAGAGAGGGGAGCTGTAATTAGCCATTGCTTCAGCCGACACCTTTTCATCTAATATTGGTGTGTTTTATTTCTATGTGTGTTTACTATTTATAAATATTAATAAGGACTGAAATAAAACTTACAGAATGAAAATCAGATGTTCTACACAACCACCTCGACGCCACACCTTTACCTTCCTCCTTGAAAACTAAAAACTCACCTCTCTGAACATCGTTCCCCGTGTACTGGGCTGGAGAAATCTCACCCCGAGCTTAAACAACAACCTCATTTACATAAAGAAATACCACCAAAACACCATATTTGGTCGTCCCTTTAGAAGGTCTGTGAGTCTTAATGTCTTACTGAACTGGAATTATCCTCTAACAAATCTGCTGTCTGACTGTGTTTATCAATTCTGAAAGGCAAAGTTTAAAAGTACTGAGCTCATCATTTATGACAAGTTGGTATTTATTACATCCAGCTGGTTTTACTTTCAACATATTTTGGTTTCTTTCCTTATGAATAAGCAGAACCAAGATGTGCAAAAAAACTTTTGAAGGATTAGTCTGGTGATATTTTTAAATTCCCGCATACAGACGCAAACTTGTGTGTGTGTATCAAAGCCTGATATATCGTATTCCTGTGTCATCGAGCTCCAGTCCCACACGCACCCTTCTGCTGCCCCAAATACTCACTAGACCACCAAATGTGGATTAATCCGCCACCTAAAATAGTCCCCAACAAATGCACTATTTCTTCCTTTTTAAGTCATGTTTGCTAAAAGCTACAGTGACCAGATGTTATTAAATTCATGAGACTTTAAAATAAAAAAAATGAAACTAGATATTTGTGAGGTGTGAGCTTGGGAGATTGGAGCTGGGAGCCATAGACAGGAAGTGTTGAGAGACAGACTAACACATTGCTGGTTTTCAGTTGATTGGATTTGTTGACAATGACTAACACATATAGAATAATACCAGACTTATCCTTTAAGTGTGTGAGTGTGCCATGTTTTCAAGGTCATTTGTAAAGTAGCCGTTCATCTGGAAGCACAGATGCCTCAATCAGCTGCATAAATGTCGCACACACACACACACACACACACACGCACGCTGGTCACCAGTTGTCGGTAGCGTCTCCGCCCCGGGGCAGAGCTTTCATGCTACATTTCCACCAATCCTCCAAACCTCAACCACTAATCCATCATTTCGGACACACAAGTGCACACTTTGCAAACACACTCTCACACACACACAGACACACACATAGACACACACCTGCATACACATTCACTTCGAAAGCAATCCGGCAATCCTTCCCGTTTTCCCACACACACTCACACACACTCAAACTGAAACATGATCTCTTTTTTACTTGTTTCCACGTGCACATTGTATCTGCCCCGTGGCCACTCGGTGGTCTTGCATTGCTGGCCACTGGGTTTGAGCAGGAACCAGCTGCTCACCCTGATAAGACCCCCTGTACACACACACACCTACACACAAACACACACACAGAGTTACAGTCAATTTAAAATCATGTGCGTCTAGATTAACACATCTCCTCGTCCTGAGCTCTGAGTCAGTTCTCTGGTGGGCTGAACGGACGTCACACTTTGTAGCAGAGCTTCAGGCAACAAAGAAAAAAACTTGCCATCACAGCTGAGAGCTCAGAGAAACTCACTGCTGTGGTATGTTAAAGGAACCCTCAGGAAAGTACTGCGTTAGACTTCCAATTCAGAGTCAAATGATAAGATTAAAATTAATTTAAACTCTGTGTCCAGGACAGATACAGTAGGATGTGCTTCAATCAAAATAAACAGCATTTTAAAATTGATGCTGTGTTAATAAACCAAGGAAAGTCAGAACACACCAAACATCTTAAAAGTGAATTAATTTAGCAAATGAACAACAGTGATTATACAGAGAAAAACAAAAGCAAATGAATTAGAAGCCGTATGTGTGTGTGTGTGTGTGTGTGTGTGTGTGTGTGTGTGTGTTTGACTGTGCACTGTATACGGGGAGCCCTCCTGCTTTCCACAAACACACTGTGCATGGCGTCTCTCTGTGTAAAGCCTGATTAATACATGTCACAGCTGACCTCTCTAATCTTATTACACAATCTGCTCGTAGCGCACACAGACTCACACAATAGTAGAAACACACAAAACCTTCACTCTGATGGATGAAACAACTCCATCCAGTTTCATCTTGTATGGAAATTAATAAAATTCATTCATTGCTCCTGAGGATATTTTTGTCATCTTCCAGGATTCATCAACATAACTGCAGACATGAGATGGAGACTCACGAGTCTGAACTCCAGTCACAAAACTTATTCATTGTTATTTAACTTAAATGTCAATGCTAAGCTAGCTTTATAGGCTGCTTGACTCCATGATGACATAACTTAATTTGAGATTTTGATTTTCTGGTTATGACCTGCTAAACTTCCTAGAACCAAAAAAAAAATAAAAATCGGATACAGCAGCTGGCAGGTCGTATAAACCTCACAGTTTGGATGTTGGTTTTACTCATGAAGGTTTGAGACTCCACTTGACCTCGCCTGAAAGGGCTCGAGACTTATCTTAGGACTTGATATGCTGCTTGACTTGAATTAACCTGCAGCAAACTTTGATGCACAGATGCACACACTGCAAAGGTCTTTATCTTAGAGTTATTTGATTTCCTAAATATTTATTTTCTCATCACAAGTAAGTCATTTGCTTGTGCAGTAAAACGTTTCCACCTGTTCCCAATAGAAATCAACTTGTTTCAAGAATCTTGACAGGAAGCAGGTTCAGATATTCTTGCTGCACTTTCCAGTTGTTGTTTTTTTTTTTTAAAACAATAAGAGTTTTTTAATAACATCATGATGTTTGTTTGTTTGGTTTTTTGCAGTAGTGATCCCTGTATAACACTTAAAAAAACAACTACCTGGCTGGTAGAAATGCAAATAATACATATTGGCTAAAACAGGCCAGAAGCTCCAGTATGGTGCTTTAAGGTTTTTGAAGACATGAAATATTAATAGACAGGAGTGAGAAGATGAAGCAGTCCTGCTCTGGTGCTCCTGCCTGGTGCGTGCCATGGTTTACATTTGTCTTTTTTAATTTGCACTCAGGATTTGTGGATGTCACTGTCGGCCCACAGCCGGGCTGTAATTATTCAGCAGACAACATGTGGGTGACAGCATGGCCTAGATTGTGAGTGAAGCACACCACCTGCCTGGTCACCATGTACAGTGCAGACAAAGAGCAGGAAGAGCAGCATGAACATAGAGACAGAATGTATGTCAGAGAGGGGGAGGAAGAGAAAGAGCAGTGTACGAAGACAGGGGGAATTTCCAAGCTAATGGGTCTGATATTTACTGTATCTGCTTGATCTCATGGCATGTAGCGTCTTAGCCTGGTTGGCTTGGGGGCAGAGTAAATGACCAGCACTAAGGTAACCATTAGGATAAGATGTCGATCCCATATCACCTAGACACTGGCATTTGTTACCAGTAAATTGATATTTAAGTCCATGTAGGAAAAAAGTGATTTTGCTGTTGTTGAATGTTGATGTTGAAGTGTTTGCAGCTGGTTCAAATCAAACGTTTCCGGTGGGATTCAGACTGTTATTAGCAATAGTTTCAAGCCCAAATTGCTGATAAAGGTGTCCCACAGGGATCCATGTTGGGTCCCCTGTTGTTTATTCTATACAGAAAGATTTTGTTTCCTGCTCAGTACTGCAATATATTTTTTATGCAGATGATACTGTCTTCTATGTCAAAAGAAAAAAAGGCTTTCTTCAGGTTCCAGTCTGCTTTTGATGGCCTCCAGGCCTCATATTTATTTAAAGCCTGTTTTAAAAATCCAGAGAAAAACATGTATGCAAATCACAAGTATTAAGTCTTGAATTTCCAACATCTTGGGTTTTTATACTCTACGTTATTCTAAATGCTTCAGACTTTAGTTAGAAAGAAACCCAGATTAAAGGACTCATTTAAGGCTAATATCCTTATGCTAGCATGCTAACAATAATAATGCTAACACACCATCTTAGGTTGGCATGTTATTGGGGATTCATCCAGTGGACCACAAATGTCTGTACCAAATTTTACAGTGACCCATGTAGTAGTTGTTTGGCAAAAAATAATCTGAATTTAAGGTCCATTTACTAGCTCTTCCCAGAACTTTCAGCTACATCTCACAGCCCTCACTTGCAGATGGGTAATAGTGGATAGATGATGAGACTTTTTACTCTGAACCAAAATGGTGGACTGACCAACTGATTGACATTGACCTCCCTAAAACTCCTCTCATGATTTTAATTGGATCCTTGATTCACAGAAAAAAACATTACCATGCTATTTAATCTATCTTCGGCTATGGAGATATATAATGTGTGTATTCTGCTGTCACTGCCCTTAAACCATCGGATGAATTTCCAATTGAATTCAGAGAGAGCTAGAATAAGAACCAGCAAAAAGAACAGCTCCTCACCAAAAGGTTTATCAGACTAACTGAGGACACACTTAAAATCCCATTAGAATTGAAAGCCTACTGAAGCAGCTCTAATTACACAAGCCTAGTCTGTTTATGAATGTGTTTCTGTGTCTGTGAGTCACAGTCATGACTATGTGGATAAGATACGCTATTAAACTAACAGGCTCACCTGGATTACCTCCGCTGCTGTCCTGTGAGGAACTCTCCTCAGTGTCTGCTGTCCCGAACTGAACCAGGCTAGCTCGGGTCTAAAGCACTTTCCTCCTGGTAGAATAAAACATTGGTACTGTAGTTTTTTCACAGAAGAGCGGATGCCAAGGCTCTGACGCTGCTCTGTTAACTTTTATGGAGAGCTTATGTAACCGAGCTCCCTGGTTGAGTGGACCGAGGCATTTGCCCGTTAGCTAAACCATCCATTTACTGCTCCACAGCTCTCACTTCTTCTTTTTACAGTCATTTAAGTTTTCAGTTAGAAACATTTTGACAGCACATAAAACATCTACATACTCTGAATAACAAGGGCAGCTATTCTTAAGACCTGGTCAGGAACCCTGACCTCTGTTTCCTCTAACAATCTCATTAATCCAGTACGTTCTACCATTATCTTGTCAATGGATTATGTTCTCCTGTGTCTCAGGCTAACTTGTTGGCAGAGTCGAACAGTCAGACCTTTCCAAAACTGCAAGACAAAACTTTAGTCTTGTTGAGTTATAGTTTTAAGATGCTTTACATCTAGATTTTGAATCAAGTACAAATTTAAAATCCCATCAAACTGTAACCTTTAGTGTCTGTAGAGTCTGTGTGAGATTATTAGGATGATTCATGCCATTATTGTCATTTGTCTTTAAAGTTTATTTTATTGCCTATATTATATATATTGTATTCAATTAATTAAACACCTGAAGTCATCATACAGCAGCATGAATATTTGTATTGAATCAGCAGGTTAATAAATGGAAACAAGTAATCTACTACAGTAGGTACCTTCATTAGGTATTTAAATCTTCTGATGCAGCACCAGGATTTAACAATAACTGATGTTCTTTGTGTTTCCACTGACAGTGAGCTGTGCTACAGGTTCTACCGTAATACACTGAGATAATTTGGAATATCGTGACTGAATTTTTTCATGTTAAGCAAGTCTCTAATTCCAGTTTAGTCATGTGACTAATTATAAGATTGCTTTGCCTTGAATGTCTGAATAAAATTATGCTGGTAGGGCCGTGAGTGGGGCTGATCCGAGGACCTCACTAAACCATCCAATTGGTAGTGGCGATGGGTAGTGTGTACAAAGAGCAGGGACTTAATCAAGGCAAACTTATGACCTGCTCTTCCTGGGAATTCCTCTTTCAAGGGAAATTGCAATCCCCAATCCCTATCACTCAATGTGGCTTGCGTGCTGCCCCGGACTTCTAAGGGCTCAATCTCGTTTGGATGAGCGCCACTTGTCTCTCTAAGAAGTTGAAGCTATGTGCGGTCGTCATCCAATGACAGTATCTCATCATCGTTGAACCTCTGACTTTCGTTCTTGATTAAAGAAAACATCCTTGTTTTGCTCTCGTCTGTTTTGCGCAGGTCTGAGAATTTCACCCCTAGCGGCACAATACAAATGCCCCTGGCCGTCCCTCTTAATCATGACGAAATAGAACTGGAGCCCTGTTCCATACTAATCCAAAAGAGCAACAGTAAACTATATTTTTGTTGCTTTTTTGCTTTTTTCTTTCTCCTCTTACACCACCTGTCACCTGTAATTGGATTATTACCAATACCTTTAAGTATAAATTAATTTTTTGGACTTAAGCGTGGAATTTCATTCTTGATCTCTGGAAACAGGATGTGAAATAAGACCTCCACAAAAGCTCCACATGTCACAATCTTCCTCAGCCAATAACCATTTAATGAAGATGAGATGGACCTTTAAGCATTGACGATTGTCTTACACAGCTTTATTCTAATACACATGAATTAATTAACTACTAATTGTTGGCATCTTTTCATTAGATAAACACAATTATCTCTGTGTGTCCTTCATGACTGAATAAACCCGACATAGCCCACATTTAAACACACAAACTTCATCAGCAACATCTGTGTCCAACAGGGCGACAGAGCGTCGTGGCCCCTGTCAATTATTCAGTGCAAAGGGCCACAAAGTCACAAAGCAAAGAGACACTGTCACACACACACGCACACATTTATGTTGTGTTGTGTTGTGTTCACACACATTCACAATGGTGTCGGCTGTCACATCGTGCCCTGGTGGCCCAGTCACCACTGGTAACTGTTGCCCGTGGCGACCACCAGCTGACCACAGTGACACGTTAAATGCCAGAATGTTGTGACACTTTCTGGCAACAGGAAGAAGAACTGTTTAGATTAGATTCTGTGTTGATTGTATCAGCAGGTTAAAGGTTAATCCACTGTTTTTTATATACATATATATACAGTATATTCTCCATGTTGTGTTTTTTATTCATTTTTCTGCTCTCAGGAGCCTCTGTGCTAAATCTGCTCATGCAGACTTGCACAAAATGAGGAAAATTAAATGTATAGAGATGTTTAGTGTCTTCTTTACATCTTCTATTTGGTCATGTTTTGCAAAAACTTTGATTGGATTTGCTGTTTCTGCAGCTTCCACAGCTGGTTCTGTCGTGTTTGTGTATTTTCCTGCTCTGTAAAGTTTTTTTTTTTTTTTTTCCATCTGTTACGCTGCATTGGCTGCTGAGTTGAGGGGAAGGAGAGAGGTACTGTGCCTCTTAGCTGTTTCCACATTACTAAGCAATCCTTTCTATCCATATCCCCCCACCCCACCCCACCCCCCTTTTTCCCCCTGTTCCCGGTCTGCCTCACACCCCTAATCTAATATGGAGTGGATCACGAGCTGATCATACTCGCAAACACTAGTACAACACATTGTGGCACTCTTGATTTCAAAACAAGCAGCCACACTTTTTGCCCCTGACACCAAAGGACCTTTTCATGTTGGGCTAAAAGTCGTTTCAGGTCATTGTAGCGTTGGTGTCAGTGATTCACAGTCTGACTCCTCTGCTCCACCAAGGAGCCCTTGTGACATTTTGCTGAGTAATGAAGTGAGAAAGTTTAAAATAAAAAAAACAAGATCAAGGGTTTTCATTAAAAGTCAGTACCCCCGAGCAGCACAGCAGGAACCAGGGGATTTTTGTTTTTTTTTCTTTTTGGGGAGGCGGGGCATTTGGTGATGGAGGAGGAGAGACGGGAGGCTGGCTGCTGTTTTATCTCGGTCTTTGGCTGTCACAATAATATTCGGATGCTCAGTTAGACATTCAGTTCACCCTCTATTTGGCAGGCTGGAGTTAACTCTTTGCAGGGCTGGGGACCAGAGACAAGAAAACTGAGCCACCTGTCATTAGTGACCTGTACTAACATAGAGAAATATGCAACTTCTGTTGGTCAGTCATGACCTTTAATAGTCAACAGTGTTTGTTCATAGTTTCATGTGGGGAGATTAAAGGTTAAAGATCCAGAACCCACAAAATCTCTGTCACAAAATTTGCCTCTTTAAAGGTCACATATTACATATTACATATTTACTCCCATCAATTTAGTAGTTTGATGCTCAAAAATTCTGACTTTCTTTAAAGCTCCATATTTTCCTCTTCGTCTGTGTTTTATTTGAAGTGTTGATCCATAAGAAGATATATTTGTGTTTTAAGAACCAAAAATCATCTCAGTGTAGTTTTACATCTCTTCTCTCAGGATTCCCTCTGGAGCTCTGGTAACAACAGGTCGGTGTGCCAATCAGAAGAGAGGAGGCTCTGAGCCTCCTCTCTTCTGATTGGCTGACTGTTTTCTGAGCGATCCAATTAAATATAATAGATTTCAGGTAAACACTCAGAGAAACCAAATCCGTCAAGGTTGGATGGTGGGCCCAGGTGGGCGGGGCTCGGGGCATGGCTGACAGCAGTGACTGCTTTGTTATGACATCACAAAGTTCCAGAAGTCCTGACAGCTGGTTTTAAGTCTCAGTTTCTGAATACAGGCTGTGTGCATTTCTCTGTGGACTGAGGCTTTGATACTTTCACAGTATTAATACAGAACCTAGACCTGCTTTATAATCAAAGAACTCATGGACATCTGCCTTTATACTGTATTAGACCTTTAAGGAACCAAACTTACAGGAAGTTAGTGTAAAGTAACAGGTGGAGGATAGAAGACATACAGCATAAAAGGTAAAGTAATGTGTTTTTTTAAACTTGTTTCACTGAGAGCAAAGTGAGATTAGAAGCTCGGCAGATCCGAGGAATGAAAGACCCATCTGTCTCCCTATCTTCTCCTATCTCTTTGTCTTAGTGTGGCTGTCTCAAGGACAGAACCAAAGGCACAGCCAACACATACACACACACTCTCTCTCTCTCTCTCTGTCTCTCTCTCTCTCTCTGTCTCTCTCTCTCTCTCAGGCAGCACAGCCAGTTCTATCACCTTCTACCTTTAAACTTTGACCTTTAAGTTTCTTGGAATGACTGTTTTGAAGAATTGAAGAGTTTATATCTGTAAATATGTTTCCTCACTGCCAGGAAATGCCTTCATAAGGTTGTTTATTTTTATTAAATAAATAAATGTACTAACTATCTGCTGGAAAACGCGCAGTGACTTTTCCATTTTTAATATCTTGCTTGTGATGTGATGGAGAAGGTGCTGCTGGCACCCACTGACCGGACAGATCAACACAGTCAGGCCCTCCTCAAAAAATCAGTTCTTCATTTAAAGTAAGCAAAAGGATGTCCCACAATGCACTGCAGCTCAGTATAAAAGAAGTTGAACCTCAGATCTCAGAAAACAAAAGGAAGTCTTTGGAAAAACTTTTTGTGAAGCTAAGTTTACAGGATACAAAACCATTACATAGTGAGAACTGTTATATGGTATAGACTGTTATGGAGCTGGTGATTGTGGCCTCACACTTCACGTCCCTCAGTGTATTCTTGTGATGCCCACACTCAGAAGTGTCTGCTGTCTCTCTCCAACACCCACAGCTCAGCAGCTCCGGCTCCGGACCTGTTGGCAGCATCTCTGCATTCTTTTATCCACCACAGGACCATCATGTTTACCCCACATGCCCCTCTACCCCCTCTTTACTTTTCCTCTCTCCCGGCAGCAAATCCTCCATTTCCGCCCGGGGTGGGTGTTGGAATCTCTCTCATGTCAAGCGGCGTCGGTCGGTCAGCTTGGCTCAATCTGACGTGTTTCATTTAGTTTAGTGTAAGCTGTGGGTGTCATGGAAATACAGTAACTGTATGTGTGTGTGTGTGTGTGCGTGCGTGCGTGCGTGCGTGCATGTGTGCGTGCATGTGTGTGTGTGGTTGCTATGGCCCTGGGCTCCATGACCCTCCACCTTTGTCCCCACAGCAGGCAGTGTGTGAGTGTGACAAACACAGGCTCTGTCTGTCCCTTTTGGCTCTCAGGGTGAATCTGTTTGTACACCTGCCACAGATTTCCCTCACAACACACACACACACACACACACGCACACACACACACACACACACACACACAAACATCCTGTAAATGCTGGGGGTTGCTGCTGTTGCTGCTGCTTCTCTCACTGTCCATTCAAATGACCTGCTGTTTTGCTTTCACACCTCCAGCCTGCAAACACTCAGCTCTGTATCCAGAGAGGTTACAGCCTGAGCAGTGACACAGCTTTAACTGTGCTGCTCCTCGACCTAAACCGGGTCAGATAAGGTTTTCTTCAGTCCTCCTGGGTCATTGCTCTGGTTTGATGAGGTACTTTGCTCATTATGCCTATGTCGGTGCAGTAGCAGCAAAACTGATGTAGAAACATCTGCAATCTGATGACAGTGTCTTCACTTGGCATCATATTTGTTATTGGTGTACTGTAATATTAAAGGTGCTCCGATCTGAATAAGATCAATAATCAGAGAACAAATGGTTGTGGAACAAATGGCTGTAACTGTAGAGTTGTCAGTGAGGGATTTCACTTTTCTACCACAATTTCAACTCGGACTTGGATTGTGTTTTGACTTCAGTCTGAAATGTCAGGTTTAACAAAACAAGACTTTGAATATTCCCAACTCCAGCAGATGCATCTTCACATCAATCGCTGCCACCTAGACTGAATCTGCATCCACTTTTTTGTGTATGCAATGATGCCGCCTCAGAAAGTCACGTGTAATCTGAATGCGTCTTTAAACCTTCATGGTTTCAAAATTCATGTACAGAGACTATATATATTTATATATATCCTTTCAGCAGTTTTATAGATGTGTCTTCCATAATGTCGATCTATGGAGAAAATGCTTTCTGGACTGCAGGGGAATTTCCTGTTGCAGTACCATATTTGGCCTTTAGGAAAAATTGATAGCAAGGTAGCTAGCATGTTAGCTCTCCATCGGTCCATCATCCTCCGCTGCCTGTGTAAGTCTCGGTTGGGATGGTAGCTGTATTAAACAAAGCTGTCAAGTTTCCCCCCCTCTGATCCCTCCAGATGTGCTATAGCTCGTCACCCAGCCACCCTGAAAAGGAGACTGAATCCAGCCTCTTGTATCCACAGTATCACAACCCACACCTCATGGTGGTGGGAGCGTAGATACACTGGTGAATCAAACCCAGTGTCTCATCTTTTATTCCATGAAATTGTTTAAAGTGTTCAGAGGAAGCTCTGCCGTACGTTTGAACATGTGTTCAGTAGCGACACAGTTGGTCTCAAAGCCAGTTTTGTTTTCATTCGGACACGTTGTGCCGCATGCAAAGCAAGTGCTTGAGCGAGACCCATAAACAGATAACAGAGAGAGAGGCGGTGGAGAGGTCTGGCTGGAGCAGGGGAAGATGGGAGGTCATCCTCCTGACTGATGTACTGTATTAGAAATCAGATAAGGAGCGTTTGTTCTCTGCTGTAATCTCGTCTGGAGCAGCTCTGCCTCTGCTGCTGTCTCTCTGAGAGCTTGATCATTGTTCGCTAGCTGTTGATAAAACAAGGCCTTCAACGATTGAATGGGAAGTAGACACACACACACACATACACACACACACACACAATCCCACACTTCTTCTAAAGCTCAAATAGGCTTGTGTGCATTTATTTGCATTTTTTTAGTCTTTTATCAGGCTTTTATTCCTATAACAAGGACTGTTCTAGTGTCTTTGCACTTTAACCCCTTCATCACAGTCTGTACACTTTACAAACCATTTCACACAGCATGGCATATACAGTTGTTTTTAAATGTGATTTCACATCTCTGATCACTATAAAAATCTACTTTTATAGACCTAAAACTTGAGATTGTCCTCCCAAGCCCATG
Source organism: Seriola lalandi dorsalis (assembly GCF_002814215.2). Taxonomy (NCBI): domain Eukaryota; kingdom Metazoa; phylum Chordata; class Actinopteri; order Carangiformes; family Carangidae; genus Seriola; species Seriola lalandi. The sequence goes on from NW_019525437.1 coordinate 3,191,545, forward strand.
TGTCATCAATGCAGCAGGTTATTATGACCCATAGTTACGTTTTGTTGCTAGGCGACATCTTGTGGTCATTGTAATTATGACAGTCGCAAACGGAAAAGTGCGGTGATGTATTCTAAAGAGAGACATAGTCCACATCAGGAGGAGGTTGTGGTGGATGGATGAATATGACACAGGAGAGCGGTGTTCAATTCCCGTGTGAAATCAGCAGTTTCTGTTGTAACCATGACAATGAAGATCGTCAAATGTTTAGGAAGTACTCCTTTTAACCCAAATCACAATCGTTTCCTAAACCGAACCAAGCCATGACCATTGTTATGGTAACCATGGCGACACAGCCCGATGTACTTTCGCCACTTTCGGTACAGTCCGCGTTTTATTGCCGTAACCATGACAACCAAGTCTGCTATGTCGGCCACCGTAGGGGTGCTATTTCAGGAGACACTCCGATGGGTCGTGTCAGAGGGTTGATAAAAATGACCTGTATGGTTGTTCAGGTTATTGTAGAAAGTTCTTACAGTAGGAGTTCAGTAGGAGTCTGCTTTTATTTTTGTGAAATCCAATACAGACCCTTCAAATTAATATGCAATTAAAATGAAATTAACATGCAAATAAAAGTGAAATGAATTTAAAACAAAAAACACTGACTGTCTGGAACTAAACATAAGAACGACGTATGTTATTTCTCCATCAGGGGCAATGAACTGTGGTCAACATTATTATGATTCATTGTAAAAGATCGTATACTTAAACAACAGTCAGCAGTAAAGACGTATGTTGATGTTTGATAGAAGATCTGAGCTATTAAGAGTAAAATGTTACTGATACGAATGAAACTATGACAATAAAACCCAGATTGTTATAAAACTGAGATTATCCTTAAAAGAGAGAGGAAGGAGTTAAATGTTTTCCCAAAGCAGGTCTGCCTGACTGCTGGACCGGTTGAAAGCCTTGCTGCCTGCCTACTTGGCTCTGTGCCCATCGGACTGCCTGTCTATCCGACTGTCTGTGTGAGCGGCTGGCTGACTGTGCTACTGCATGAATAATGCTGAGCCATGGTGCCCTGCTGCCTTGACAACCAGTGGAGAGCAAGGAGGGGTGGGATGGGTT
>NW_019525437.1:3192728-3219719 GCF_002814215.2 Seriola lalandi dorsalis
AGGAGGAGGAGGAGGGGGAGGGCAGGAAGGATGGCATTGAAGGGATCTGATCAAGTGAAAAAAAAAACAGAAACAATGAAAATGTAGGGCAGCGAAAAGAGATGGAGAGAGGGAGTAATGAGGGAATAGTTTATTTAGGGCAGTGAAATGGAGAAGAGATGCAAAGCCAAAAACAAAGACGAGAACAAGAGAGAGAAACAGAAGAGGAGAAAGAGAGAGGCGGCTCAGCAGTTTTAAATGCAGCCTGCAGCAGCAGTAGCAGCAGCAACCTGTTTCACAGTGTCACCAGAGTGTTGCATCATGGGATCAGGACCACGGGGATGCTCACATTGCAGGATGACATCACCCGTTACCGACTCAGCTCCTGTCTGCTCGGCTCTGTCTGCCTGCCCAGAGAGGGAGGAAGAGATGCGGATCGTCTCGGTTTTTGCTCTGTCTGTCTGTCCGTCTGTCTGTCTGCCTGTCTGTCTGCCTGCCTGTCTGTCTGTCTGTCTGCTCATCTGAAAGCAAGCAAAACAAAGAGCCAGATCAACAGATGAACAGAGCGACATAAGCGAAAAAGAGAGACGCAGATGCTCGAGGAGAGTTTCAACCTTGTGTGCCAGCATGATATTGCAATCTGAAAAAGAGAGGAGATGGAGAGATTTGGGTTTGGTTCAGCTGGAAAGTGTAAATTAGTGTTTGTGTGTGTGTGTGTGTGTGTCATCTATCTCCTGCCCTTCCCCTCTCTGTCTCTGCTCTAAAGCCGTGTCCCTGTGTGGCTCTCGGACTGTCCACTGCACCCAAAAACAGAGGCAGATCAGGTTGAGAGGGCAAAGCATCGTCGCTATTTTTGACTGCAACAGCAAAAAAAATCTCACTGCAACAGTCACAATCATATTTTTAGTACTTTTAACATCAAATATTGTACAGAGAGGGTGAAATTTCCTCCCTCTCCTGCTTGGTTTATTTCTTCCTGTCTAGTTAAATTCAGTGTTTGTCATTTTCAATCTTGCCTTCGCTCACTCCTGTTACTGATACTCCGTGTCCCTGTAATTATTTCCCATGTGACTATCCAGGAGCTTCTGTCCACAGTCCCTGAGTGCATACAGTAAAAATATGATTTTCTGAATTTAAATTGAGCAAATAATCACACACCATGGTCCCGAGATGAAATGAATTTTTACACTTACATTCTTGCCTTCACCCAATCCTATTACTTTCAGTCCAAACTCTGTAATTATGTCCCTCTTGACTAAGTCCCTGGATGGGCATAAATATCATGTGCTTAATTTAAGTAGTGAAAATAATCACGTCCTGGACCTGTATTTAGATTGTATTTTTTATGTCCAATTTGGCCTTTACCTGATCCTGTTACTTCAACACCTTCTCAGTCCCAAATATCTAGAGTAAAAGACTGTGGTCTGGTTTAACTCAAGAAAAGTTCACTGTGACTTCAAAACCATAATGATGTTTCACCCAATACACATAAGCATACAGCAGGCTGTGGATTGTTTGACTCATCCATCAATTTTCAGCTCAGCAGAGAACAGTGGAAGTCCGTTGAACGACCCTGTGTGTTGAAAAATGTCGCTAAAGGCATTAAAAAGTGATGCATGCAAGCGTCAGTATATGACAACTTAGGAGTGAGAATGCCCTCATTACTTTTACTAAACATCCTTTATTTCCCATGCATTATTTTCTGAATTTAAATTCAGAAAAAAAACAGACATTACCCCATGCTAAACTGAGTTTTCTCATTTCTAATCTGGCCTTCACTTGACTGTGTCATTTTTACTCCCGATGGTGTAAAAATAAAAATAGGTATGAATTAGAATTTAAATTTATCAAATAATCACGTCATGACTTGTACAAAAATGTAATTTGTCATTCCTAGTCTGGCCTTCACTCGATCCTGTTACTTGAACACCATATCCTGTAATTGTTCTACATAGTTTCTATCTAAATCCTCTAGGTAGGAACGAATGGAATTTTAATGTAAGCAAATAATTACACATTATCACCCTGTGCTAAAATGGCTTTCATCATTTCTAATCTTGCCTTTCCTGATCATGTTACTTACACTTCCAATTTATTATTTCCCATGTGACTATTTCAGAGGCTCTATCCAAAGACCCACTGTTGATACAGTAAAAGTAGGACTTTCTGAATTTCGGATAAGCAACAAATTTCATTTCATGACCCTAAACTAAAATGGTTTTGTCATTTCGAATCTGGCCTTCGCCTGATCCTGCCACATTTACTCCCGATCCTGCTATCGTTTCCCGTGTGACTAACTCGGAGCTTCTCCTCGGAGTCTTTGGATAGAAGTAATTCCTGAACTTCATCCAAACCCTGGCTGAGTGTAAATAGGATTTTGTGTATGAAAGTTAATACATAGTTAATACATACAGCATATAAATTCCTTAGTTTTCCCATCAAAATCCAAACAACGCTCTCTCATATCCTGTAGTTTCTTTGAGACTTCACATCTGTCTGGCTGCCTGCAGCGTGAGACAACAAGAGTCTGCACAGGTGGAGCGGTTTTCACTGGTTCGGTTGTGTGAGGCAGGATCAGTCAAAGCCAGGAAAGGAACTGAATCCACCCTCAATACTAATGAGTCCACTGGTTCAGTGGACAGAGGATAGATCAAGAGAGCTAAGTTAGGGGAAAGCTCCTCATTGAATTAGCTGAGCTGGAAAGTTTGAGGCAGCAAAGCTAATCGGCGTGCTTGAGCTGGAGTGCACATGACTCGCGGCCAGCGCACAGCTCACTAAGGCCAAAGCAGCCGATGGAAATCCAATGTGCAGGGATCCACTGGAGGCAGTGATGCATCAAACCCGGCTTCTGTGATGTGAACTACAGCATGGTTTCTAGTCGATGATGTTTAAGCTTGGTCTTACCCCTGCAGATGCTCTTTCACTCAGAAGAAAAGGCACTTAGCAGGGGTCTGCTGAGCTCCTTTGTTCTGCATTTGTATTGTGGCTCTGAATTTTTTTTTTCTCACCTGGGAACTGCATAAATGTTTCTGAAATCACAAGAATAATATACAGTGAACTACTGTATATGAGCTCTAGAGAGGACATGGGTCAAAATGATTTGATTAATTGTTTATGTGGTTATCTCAACATAATTTGAAAGATCTCTTACTGTATAAAAGATGTCAGTGTCTTCTTTGATTATAAAGCAGGTCTAGGTTCTATATTGATACTGTGAAAGTATCAAAGCCTCAGTCCACAGAGAAATGCACACAGCCTGTATTCAGAAACTGAGCCTTAAAACGAGCCATCAGGACTTCTGGAACTTTGTGATGTCACAACAAAGCAGTCACCGCTCTCAGCCATGCCCTCCATGCCATCCAAAACCATGCAGGATTTGGTTTCTCTGAGTGTTTACCTGAAATCAGATCTGATTGGCTCACCGACCTGTTGTTACTAGAGCTCCAGAGAGAAGCCTGAGAGAGGAGATGTAAAACTACATTGATGGTTTTTTGTTCTTAAAACCACAAATATATCTTCTCATGGATCAACCCTTCAAATAAAACATTGGAGAAGAGGAAAATATGGAGCTTTAAATAAGTATCTTATCGTTTTGTCACAGATACAAACTGAGGTGATATCTTGTGTACACAGTCAGAAGTTCATCGCACACACGCAAGCTGAATAATTTAACGGGAAAATGTGTGTTCACAAATGTTATTGTTCTGGTGAAAATACTTCTAAACACTACATGCACGAGGGAACAGTGTTTCAGTGGCCATATGTAACTGCAGCAGAAAATATGGCCTCTCTGCATGGCTCGCTGCAGTGGCTCTATCCCACTGACACCATGATTGCATACTCAACACACACAAACACACACACATTCTATACCTGTGAGGACCCTCATTAATAAAACCGAATCTAATCCTATTTCTAAACCCTCACTCAGCCCTTTGCAGAGGTAAAACTTTAACTCCTCTGTCCTGTTACCTTTTTTTGCATCTAATTTTAACGTCATAAAATCTATTATTATATTAAGTCATCCTCCTGTTTCTTATCGATTAATCATTTTAGACTGTTTGATCTCATTTTTACTGTGCCTCATTTCTGCACCCCCAATGTTGTAAAACATTAAACTGTTGTTAAATTATTTTTTTATCATTCATTTTTATGTTCGTACTCAATTTTATCTTGTCTTGTAAAGCACTTTGTAACTGTGTTTTGAAAGCTGCTATATAGATAAAGCTTATTACTACATTATTACATTTTTTTTCAATCATCAAGGAAACTCAAACCATCAAAGTGCAAACTTTTTTCCACACTGTATGATTATGAAGCTACATGCTAGATTTTATGCATCTGCTTGTTGTTTATTAATCTAAATTCTGCATCGGTCTAGGCTGCACCATCTCATCAAATCTAAATATTCTAGATATTTGCACATTTACCCCAAATTGAATCAAATTTTTTTTTTTTTATCTTAGAAAACTTTGGGATCTTAAACCAAAGACAGTGTTTATGTCTGCATGTTGCTGTATTAACAACAACAGAAGATCTACGTTGAAAACACCATGATAACAAAGAGGTGACTGCTCAGTCACATTGTGCATCTTAATGATAATTGTTGCGGTGATGTTGGTGGATGACACGCTGTGTACGTCCCTGCACCCTCCAAAAATGCTTATGCATAATATATACAAAAGTGCTGCACCGTATTATGCAACCATTCTCTTATGTGTGTGTGTGTGTGTGTGTGTGTGTGTGTGTGTGTTTGTGTGCTCTCCCAGACCCCACTTCACCAATTTCTATGTTTAGCAGCCTATTCGCGTCTACAGTTAAATTGTACTTTCCACTCTAGTTATTACAGCGGCAGACAAAATATGAAAAGCGCTGAGGGCCATGGATAATAAGCACAGAAATAGAGCAGGCAGTGAGCAAACCACAGCCTCATCATCACTGTACAGTCCAACACGCCCCCCCCCCCATACACACATACACACTCATACATTAATGCACTGCTATTCCTAAATCCACGAGACAATCATTGTCCCGACTGAAACTTCAGGACAAGTGAAGCTTCATCTCCCCTCCTCTCTTCCTCTTTCTGTCTCTCCTGCATCGTTTGCTTCAGTCTAGCACTGCAGCCGGGCAGATTAGGATCCCGCCTCCTCCCCTCCCTCCTCCTCCTCCTTTCATCCATCCTTCCCTCCCTCAGTCCACTGCTTCTGTTTCTCCCATGACAGCAAATGTGCAATTTGCAGGCTCTCCTTTAAACGAAAAAAAAAGCTTTAACCGCATGCTTGATAGATTGTACAGTAGTGACTCTCTGACACCAGGGAACACGTCGGGGAGATATACAACACTATTGTGTCTCTCTCTGAATCACTGCTTTATTACACCACACACACACACACACACACACAGAAAGTCACACAGACACATGCCCTCTCAGGGGAGCAATTAAACCTATAAAACACAAAACTGAAAACTGCACATGTTCCCATTTGTTGGTAAAAGCTGTGGGAGAAAAACTCAATTTCTCTGAGTGAAATAGAAGCTCACCAGAAAAATCTGACTGATCCAGTCATCCTCCACTTCAAAGTGTTTGCTGGTCTTTGTATGAGGAGAGCAGCCTGTAGAGGACAATACATGTCTATTAAGTCGTTGATAAGTCTTTTGAACCTAATGTATTTGATTTAAATAATACTACAGTAATATACTGCATGTGCATAAAGCTGAGACCAGCAGAGAGCAGGATATCCTGACCCTAGTCCTGAGTGTCTCATGATTGGACAATGCAAATGATTCAGTCCACATCGATGTCCAGTGAAATGTCATTTAATTCAGAAATGTTTTTTTAAAATTAGACTTTAAAGAAGTCACTGCATTTAAAAAGTCCTTTGTTAGTGTTTGGTCGCCCACATCCTCCATGATCATGCACAGCCTCCTTCAGTTTCAAGCTCAGGCCGAGGGACTGGTGGTGGGGTTATATATATATATATATATATATATCCATATATATGTATCAAATATATCCTGGGGCTTGACCATGGAATGATTAAAGTAATAACTACAATCTTTCAGTCTACTCTGAAATAAACTGGATCTCCACCCCATTTATATCAGTGAGAGTGGGCTAAATAACAGAAACACCTCCGTATAATGTAACACAGCTACACACACTACATCCTCCATGATGATCATACAGTTGAATCAACAACTGTCTACATCTACTTTAAGCTTCATTGGATGTTCCTAATAAACTGACAATTGAGTGTATATTAGGTGTATGCACAGGCTGCAAAGAGCCTGACTGGAATGAATTGGTTGATTTCGGTGTTGTTCTCACCTGGGGCCGGTTTCACAAAGATAAAGACTTTGGCTAATATAACAAATAGACGTCTGAATTCATCCATTGCACAAAGCAGTTTAGTTCTTGACTATCTTAAGATGGAGTGTGGTACAGTGAATTTTGGGTAAATTAAGATTTTTTTCAATATATTAAAAAAAAAATGGCCGACTAAGGAACCACATCCAACCACTGAGCTCTGTCTTTTGGAAGATTTCAACAGTTACAAGAACGTTTTACATGAATACGCAAATCTTGTTTTTTGTTGTTGGGTGCTACTGGTCAGCTCAGGGGTCACTGATTGTTACTATGGTAACATTGGTCTTAAGCCTAAGTTAGCCTGGGGGTAAGGTGTCCAATGTTTTTGTCAATGAGGTCTGTATTTTTGCTAAACGGTCTGACTAACATGAAGACCGGACCAACTTTGTGAAACTGACCCCTGAACTCACCTAACAACGGCATATTTGAGACCTGACCTGACACCTGTATGTGTAGATTTTGGCTAATGCACTCTTTCGTTTCCCCTCTTCCCACTGGGTGTTATTACATGTACTCGCAACACATTTGAAACCTACGTCTCTTTTGTGCGCAATGATTTGGATGATTCACGGCATATTTGTCAAATATACAACTTTTTTTCTGTTGCCTCATCCAGTGTTTTTTAGCTACTGTCACACATGCTGAAACAACATGGTCAAAAGTATGTGGACAAGTATTACACCCTTATGTGATAGCTGAACGTGCTGCTCCAACAGGCTTCTGGTTTCAGTCTTTCCACCAGATGTTGAACCCAGCTGCAGGGATTTTCTCCCATTGAGACACAGGAGAATCAGTGAGAGCCAACAGTGATGTGTAGTGATCAGGTCTGGCTCACACTCTGAGCTGTCAGAGGCGGCTCAGTGCAGACCAGTCAAATTCTTCTGCACCAAACTGGGAAAATATTTGCTGTATGGAGCTGACTTTTGTCATGTTGAAAAGAAAAACACAAAAGGACACTGTTGTATTAAAAAAAAAAAAAACCTGTATGCTGAGGCATTATCATTTCCTTTCACTGGAACTAAGGGGTTTAGTCCATAACAAGAGAAACAGACCGTCACACACTGGTCAAATGTATGTGTCCATATACTTTTGGCCGTACGATATAAAGTATTATGTTCTTTGTTTCAATGTAAGGAAATTCTTAGACGATACAGACAATAATGCAGACAAGCTGCTTGTCCCAGGTGCTGGGGGGTCATGACACCCCCTCTCAGGTGTGTCACTGTGTGCCTCACTCCTCACAGCGTCTGCCTTTCTACCTCATTTCACAAAGCTGGGTTTGAGTTAAACCATTATATTATTCTGTGGCAGTAGAACATGACACGGTGTTCTGATGTGGATTTTGGCAGCTGCAGCTTGGGGCACAGGTGGTGTTTGACCTCAAATACACAAATAGATAGTGCACAACTTAAAACAGATGCAAACTCTGCACACACACACACACATGTAGAAAACCACAGATTACATCTAGTTTACTGAACTGCTTGTTCTTAAGCAGCAGCAGTAGCAGTTGACGTTTCCAGGGACATATTTAGACATCAGCTTTGTCTGAAAACTCTGTCTGCTTCTTACAGTTTAAATATAATCTGCTAGACTGAAGTACATAAAACATGTATGACTAAACCCTGATAGACAAACAGGTGCGGCCATGAGTTCAAACATATACGCCTCATGGCCAAACACTGTATTTTAAATTCTAGGAAGCATGCCATCAACTATGTTCAGATGGATTTCGGGGAATTGCATATAAAATGATTCACAATACTTAATCTTAAATATCTGTGCAGCCATCTTGGGTTATAAAATTATTCCTCAACATAAGCTTCACACAGAGAAAATGAAATAGGAACAAGCAGAAGCAGGAAATTTATGTGATATTGCAAAACTTGGAGAAAAAAAATGTATTTAGCAGGAGATTTTTATAGAAAAATCAAAATTGAGGAGGTTGTGTTACTTTAGGGTTTGACATGCCTTGGTGATTAAAAAATCATGCCTGCATGGATTTGTGCTCCCCCGCTGCATTCAGCTCAGCAGGCGGCATGTGATATGAGCTTCCAGACAGCACCTTTGTCTGTGCTTAAAGCCCCTTAAAGGAGACACTGTTAGCGCCTCACTGGACGTTTTTGGTCTCTATGGTGACAGAAATGGCAAACTCAACACCTGATTCCCAGGAGCTCACCTAGGGCTTCTCTCTTTCTCATGCACACATGCACGAGTCTTTTCTTGCATTCTCTGTGCCGCACACACACAAACACAAACCAGAGGAAGTATTTAGAAGTGAAACTGGCAAAACTACAAAATCTGCATCATTTGTTTTCCCCTTAAATAAAAATACAGAAGCATAATCACTAAAGTGTACAACAAGAATCCAAAGTAGAGGTCCTCCTTCTGCACAACGGCCCCTCCCTGAGGATTAAATTATTGATTTGTGAGTCTATAACAACTTATCTTTAATGTTGTTTGGGCCACATATGACCGCTTCATTATTCTGCTCTGTGGTTGGAGATGATGTGACACACGAGCAAATCAGCCGGTTGGCCGACTTTCCAAGACTGAGACGTTCGGATGGATTTCAGTCTCAAGTCTGTGAAGTACAGAGTTTGAGTCAGGATTTGGCTATCTTAGCTTAGCTTAGCTCAGCTTAGTTTATCTTAGCTTAGCATAAAGAGTGGAAGCAGGCAGACACAGCTAGCCTGACTCTCTGACAAGCCTACCAAGCAGTCTACCAACATCTCTGTTACGGAGATGTAATGCAACAGTTTGTTAATGAACCACAGTGTATCCATCCACTTAGCACTAAAATTTGGGTTGCAGTCAGTGAGTTCTGGGGCTGGTTGCATAAAACACCTTAAGTTTTCTACTTAAGTATGACGCTTAAGGTTTAATTTCCTCTTAGCTGAGGGGGTTACTTAAGGGTATTGCGCAGAATCTCTGAGGGGTTTCCTTAGTTAAGGAAAAAAGTTAAGAAATTTACAGCAATGAGAGAGATTTTACAGCAGTAAAATTCCACTGTTTCCATGGAGACTGTTGATTTGCTGCCATAAGCACATGTGATACCAGTTATCTCATCCTCCCGTTTTTTGGACGGGAACTTCACCATGGTCAACTTTGGTTGCTACGGTCTTTTGTGCAACAATCTAACTGTCTTTGAGTGATTTTTTACGTTTAAGTTTAAGAGGAGAAAACATTAAATACTTAAGTGATGGTATCCCAGGGTAGGGACGAGCGACCTGTGTGGTTGTTGAAGCTGGAGGACTTGTTGCATCATATTCAATGATTATTGCATTTATTTCTTTATTTATGTATTTTTTGCATTATCAGACAGGATTTTAAAAGTTTTTTGTGTCATTTTCTCTTCATTTCTGGCATTATGTTTTTCTTTAGATATACATATGCAGATTCAAACTGCCCCTAAAACAGGTGGATGGACACATAATTAGAATTTGAGGGTTTATTTGGAGTTTTGGGAGGGGTTGGATCATATGTGACTACGCTTCATATGTGATTATGCATACACTATGCAAATAGGCCACTTGATGCCACTCTGCTCTATTGTTGGGAAGGTTAAATGGGGAGCAGCGTGCTGATGGCTAGGGACAGCGCAGATTAATACTGCTGTTCCCATCATCCTCCTCCCTCCGTCTGCCCCTCCTTCTTCCTCTCTCTTTCTCTTTTGTATGACGAGGGGCAGAGTCAGTTCCTGTGTCATTGTTAGAGATCCATCTGCCTGGCTGCACACACACACAGACACACACACACACACACACACACACACACATACACACACAGCGGCAGCAGCAATTAAACCTGTTCGACACACTTGACAGAGAGGAGCTTTGGGCTGTGTGTGTCCAGCACGAGCCATCTGTGAAACAACCACCCACCCACCCTAACACACATACACATACACACACACACACAATCAATATGTGTGTGTGTGTGTGTGTGTGTGTGTGTGTGTGTGTGTGTGTGCTGCTTTAAATAGATTTCATTCACTAACATTCCCCTAGCCCCCGTCTTCTTTTTTTGGGGGGGGGGCAAGAGGTCCCTCCGTCCTCCTCCTTTTCTTCTCTTGTGATGGACAGACGCGACAGACGAGTTTAGGGAGGGGAAGGAGAGATGGACGGACGGATGGATGGATGGATGGATGAGTGGGTGGGTGGATGTAGAGGGAGGACAGGATGGATGGATGGCAGATTGGGGAGCAGACCTTTCATTTATTGTTGCTCCCTGAAGTAGGACAGCGGGCAGACAGATAGATAGACAGAGCAGCTGTAATTACTGGTGGCAGCAGCCCCCATCTGAAGATATTGTATTGATATGAGGCTGTTAGCAGGAGATTACCATGTGGATGACTGGGGGTCTGAGCCAGTCTGGGTCTCCACTGTGCGCTCATGTAAATCATGATGAAGCCATTGTTCTTTTTGTTGTCTTAAAAGTGCTCTACTTTCTGTCCTTAGAGTAGGAACAGAGGCCAAGAGAGGAAGTTATGGGCTCATAGTTTTACTTTTTTTTAGCCAGTCTTTATTGAAATAAATGCACAATTTCAACATATTTGTAAGAACTAAACAGATTATTATCCAATTTTAAGTCTGCAAAATACAGCCGCAGTGAGAGAAAGTAGAAGTCGTCGTCAATTTTAAGTGTTGGACCTGTTCTGAAACATCTGAATTATTTTTAAAGGGATCAGAGGATGGTCAGACCCGGTCTGAAGAGACCTGAGGATAATTACATTACACTCATTACAAAAATGCATTCGTCCCAAACAGACCCAAACAGAGGGAGAACACCAATACTGGCAGCAGCTTGATGCTCCAGCAATGAACAAGCTGATAAAAGAATCAGTGTAAAAGATAAGATAAGATATTCCTTCATTAGTCCCACAGTGGGGAAACTTACAGTATTACAGCAGCAAAGTGACAGTACAAAGAAAGAAAAACTGCAAAATGGCAATATCAAATACTTAAAATAGATAAATAATATGATAATATAATATATTGTAATAGAAATTTTTTTTTCTGATGAAACAAATCTGAGAGCAAGTCTGTACCAGTAATCTTGAATATTATAGATAATGACACACACCCCTGAGCTAATACAACAGGACCTTACACAACCAGATTAGACTTAATATAATTTAGACCCAAACCACGTGGGTCCTAGTCGTGGTTTTGATTACGAGGAATTGAGACTCCTAGGACCAAGGACTTAAGTGAAGACCTGTAACAGAAAGTGAACAGAAATATCCAATCTCCAAAGTTCATACATACATACAAAGCTATAAAGACAACAGTAATATGTCATCACGTTTAAGTTGATACAGCATTCATGTTATCAAACAGTTGCCTGATTACAAATCCAGCAGAGACACTGGATTAATTAAAGTCTGTTAATCGCTCTCCTTTTTGCTCTGTTTGTGGTCTCTACCAACTCAGCTAGTCCTTAACTTTTTTTGATGGGCAGGTAACACAGAATCGGGTTTTAGAACTTTAAAAAAACTTAATACGTTAAAGCTACTGACTATTAAACCTAAACAATGAACCCAAATGTTCATATATAAGATTCTATAGCAGAACTGCAAAGTCTGGTGATGATGTTTTCTGTTTTGTCACTATGAAGGACTCATAATCATCTGATCCATTGTTAATATAGAAATGTTGATTACAGCAGCTTTAAAAGAGCAAAATCTGAAAATAAGAAGTCCTGCAGATAAGTCCTGAAACAGACCTGTACCAACAATCCTGTAAATCCACAATATCCATCTTAGCAGGTGTGTGTTTTGATGCAAGTGTGCAGTAATCCCTTTATTATAGGCTTCCTAAATACATGTTTGCTCCTCTCTAGCATCCCTAAGCTCATAGTTAAGCTTCCAATCATTTACTGTAACTGCACTTACATCACTGTAGGTTGGTTCATGTTCTAAATGGCACCTTTTCCTCCTCTGGAGTTAAATAAACCCACTGAGCAAACAAACTGTAGCTCCACAAACACATCGCTGCAGCGGAAAAGGGGCATTATGATCAAAGAGAATATATTTTCCATTGTCACTGGGACAGGGGGTCCTTTAAAATTTTAACAAAGCTAGTATAATTTTAATTTGATAGTGTATTATAGGGTAGTATAGGTTCGGTTACAGAGCAGCTGTACAGAGCAGCTGAGCAGAGCAGCTGAACAGGGCAGCTGAACAGGGCAGCTGAACAGGGCAGCTGAACAGAGCGCTACAGCTAGGTGGATAGCTGCTGACGTGGGTGCATAAACTCAAGGTAGATCACAGTCTAGTCTGTATGACATAATCTATAATCTCAGAGACATTAGACTCTCTGTGTCTTTCCACTTTACATTGCTGCTGACTATTTTCCTGACATCGTTTTAATGATATGGGTTTTAAATGCATTTTTTCTACATTTCAGTCAGCCCTTGTATGAATTAATTTGAATTCATTCACTATGGTATGAAAATCAACTTGAGACTTGAATCTTGCTTGATTTGTGTATTCCGCTATTGTCAGCACTTTGTGTGGTGCTGATCCAGGGGAAAGAGTAGATTCATTTGAAAAGTTTACGCACCACATTTACTGTGATAACCTCAAAGTGAGGGGCTGGCATTTTACTGTATTTTATTTATTATCTACAAGTCAATGTCAGTCCATCTCTGAAGCTCTGAAATGTGTAATTTTATAATAATTTTTAAAAGGACCAAGACATTGCCTACAGCTGGGCACTGTAGCTTTTAGCTTGAGTGGAAATAATGCTGTGCTGGGGACTATTTTCATTGGTGGATTAAAATGGTGTATGTAGGTGCCACAATGTGACTCATTGATGTTTTTTGGGATGACAGATGAAGAAGATATATTAGGCTTTTGTCACACTTATATGTTTTATATGGAAAAATTAATTAAACCAGGCATGGTAATTGAACAGTGATGGATTACATAACTCAACTCCTTGTCTCAAGTTGATTTCCATGCCTGTATGGAAATGAATAGAAACCAGTATCTGCTGTAAGGTAGGGAAAGTGCATTCACAAATGTAAAACCATTCAGGTGTGCTTGGAAATATAAAGCATGCGTGATTTGTAATAAATGGGCTAAAACATGCAACAACAAAAAAAGTAGTTCCTTGTTCTTGTTGCCTGTTATGTCATATCCCAGTATGCTGCTGCTGCTGCTGTGTGAACCAGCAGCCGCCAGTGGGTAGCCACCATAGACTATAAAAAGGACAGTCACATGCAGTTTGTCAGTAAGAAGGTGAGGATCTCACTGGAAAACCACAGAATTTGTAACCTGCTCTTATGAGGCTGAAGTAATTTCCCTACTGGCTTTGAAATTCATCTTCTGAGCATGCGCGCACAGGTTCGGTCAGCGGTTGGCCATAGAAAGGCAGGGGTAACCACTCTGAGTGTAAGATAGGGTTAACACCGTATTAACAGAACACAGATAGAAAGGGTGCATGGAATAATTACCGTCTGGAGTTATATAAGAGTGATGTTGAAATTAGTTTTATATTATTCATTAGGGTAAGGGTATATTTGTGTTTCTTTGTTTGTGTGTGTAACGCTCAGAGAAGTAGTGTGTTCTCCCCCGTAAGCCGCGGTGGAGTGGTTTGTCCCAGCCGTTGTCAGCCCCCGCCAGCCTCCTCTTGCCAGTGCTCTTCTTAAAATGAAGCTAGTAAGCCGCCGGTACCAGCGGAGGAGAAGGAGAGGGGACTGAAATGTAGAGCTGGCATCTACTTTCTCACCATTTAAAGGACGCTTATATATATGTATATACATATACACAGAGAGCCTTCATGAAGAGCCCCAAGTTATTAACATTATTATTATGTCGGAAGGAGCAGTCGCAGCCCGGTGCTTGCTGTACACAGTTCGTCTATTTATTCCAGTCTGAAGCAGGGATTCAGATACAAGACTTCCAAGTAGATAGATAGATTAGCTGAATAAATCAAGTGTTTTTTTAATCCGTGGTTTTTTGTTTTTGTCGTTTTCAACCGTTCGCATTTTATAAGCTTTTTTGTCAAATAAAGCCACGCGAAAAGCAATGTACAATACAGTTTGGACAACGGAAAAAGCCGGTGAGGAAGGAGACTGGAGGGACGTGATGATGCCCTACTCCACAGAGCTGATATTTTATCTGGAAATGGACCAACCGCCAGGTAAGGAGGCCGGTGACAGCCGAAGCTAATAACGGACATGGACGTTAGGTAGCTGGGAAAAGAGAGTGAGGAGGTGTTGTGGTGTCTTGTTGAAATTGGTGGAAAGTTTTAAAGCGCAAATCCCGCTGCTTCTCAGAACTATGCCCCCCCCCCAGTCCTTAGCAATATTTTGGTCGTCTTTCTCGAGGGATTTCACGTGTGTCCTGCTCATTTGTGGTGTTTTTTCCCCCATTTTTGGCAGCGCTGCACTTTCCACATTTGCTTGAAAATGTACATTAGCCTAGCTTAATCTTTTTTTTTTTTTTTCTAGCGGGAAGCAGGCAACTGGAGCTTGGCGACATTTTATCTTTTAGTTTAGTCATAATAACAGTTTCCAGCTGAACTGACAAAATTTTAAAACATATTATTCGTTGTTTCTTGATGTCTGGTGCATCTGTTACAGCAGAAATGCCCCTTTTTAAAGCTCTGACACAGTAGCTGCAGCTCTCCAAAGCAGCAGCCAGACAATAGTCCCATGAAGTCTGTACATGGAGGCAGCCGAAATCCCTCTCTGCCCATCTGCATATGATTTTGTATGATAAATGAATGGGAAAGATGACAGATAATCGCAACCTGAATCATTTTAGACTAAAGTGCACAAAACGTTAACGCGGTTCATTGTAAGCGAATTTGCTCCTTGAGGCCAACAACTCTTTTTTGCAACTCCCTGCACTTAAGCAAATCTATTGCTCTGCAATCAAAGTAAATGAAACGGCTCCATCGACATCAGCTCTGCCAGGTGCCGACAACGGGAATGGAGGGGGGAGACTGGGAGAGGGACCCGGAATAATGAGCGAAACCGGGAATAAAAAGCTCCGGAGCATTTTATAACCATATCATCCCTCGCTGACATGCAGCTATAATTCTTTAATTCTTTGTGCTCCTTTATAGACAACTGTCAACTAGAACTGAATGTGTTTCATTCATTCATTCATTCCTCGGCAATTGTGCCAGTGTCATTTGACCCCCCTCTCTCCCTCCCCTCCCCTCCCCTCCTCAAGCATACAGTTTGCCCAGTAGCTCTATTCCTTTTCTCCTCTTTTCTCTTCCCCCATCTGTCTATTGAGAGGTACTGTATACTCTGCAGCCACCGTAAAGTGACATTATTATGTCTTATCTTTCGCATACTGCAGAGATAATTCAATACAACCCCTTTAGGTTAAGATGCTTTATCAAAGAAAGTATTTCCACCATAAGATCACATTGAATTAAACTAATCCTGGATGCATTTTCACCCAGTGTAAAAAAAAAAGCATTTCAGATGCAACCACTGCCACATTGCAATCTTTTATTTGATGTATATTGAAGTCTAAGTGAAGTGGACTGGTGCAGTATCTATAGCCTCTTTCTGCTTATTTCAAGTTAACGCCTCCTTTTTTTTCCTGAATGGACAGTGCTTCTCGATGCGTAGGTGGATGTAAATGTAACACACTGGCTCTTTGCTGGTGATTCACACACTTAACTGCCACTGGACCTTGGTTTTTATTACACCCAGAGTCATTCACTCTTTCATGCTTTACATGTGGAGTCATTGTCATGGTTGAAAAAAAATAATGATCCAAAAAAAACCAACTAAAAGCTGTTTTTGTCCTAGGTTAGCAGAGCATTTGTGCTCAATCCATGCTGTGAATAATGCAGGACAGAAATATGCACAAAACAGTGTATTGTGGACTCGGGATTCCTTTCAATAAATAGTGTTTTCAGTGATGAACGTGAAATAAAATTCAGAGCAGTCAGAATGAGTCTAAGTAGTTTTCACAGAAGGATCCGAGATGATTTGGTGTGAAAAGTTGATCAAATCACCCTGTTCTCACTAGTAACATTTAATTCAAGTTTCTTGACAATGCAGATTCACTTTTTCAGTAGCTCATACCTGCAGAATGTTTTTACAGCTTTTACGGTGTGTGTGTGTGTGTGTGTGTGTGTGTGTGTGTGTGTGTGTGTGTGTGTGTGTGTGTCTCCCCTCTCACCATCAATCACATCACCTAAACCTCTCTACATCTTTTTTTGACTGTCAGCGTGTCTTTGTCTCATCGTTTGCAGAGAGTGTGTGTATGCTTGTGTCTTTGTCTTAACATACCTGACATGTAATCTGTAAAGCTAAGAGAGAGGGCTGGTGATAGAGAGGCTGTAAGAGATGGGATGGGGGGGGGGAGAAACGGCAGCGAGGAATGATAAAGGGATGAGGAGAGACATAGAGAAAATAGAAGATGAACGTCCCGCAGATGTTCATTAGAATATTTATTACACTGGAATTCAAACGTGAACGCCTCAGTGACAGTTAAAGTGTGTGTGTGTGTGTGTGTGTGTGTGTGTGTGTGTGTGTGTGTGTGTTGCCTTTGTGTGCGGGGTGATTAGCACAGGTGGAGTGCCACCGCCCCCCCAGGGGAGGGCAAAGCCTGCGTTTCCACCAGCAACTTTGTGTGTGTGTGTGTGTGTGTGTGTGTGTGTGTGTGTGTGTGTGAGAGAATGTGAGTTTAACGATGAGTCTCATCTTTCAATGGAAAATCACCGGGGTATTATTGTTAAAGGACCATGTCAGAGTTTTTTTGCATGTCTTAGCTCATTTCCAGCAGCTCCCATGTGCTACACATGACTTTCTTGTTCTAGTTTCTATTCACATGTAGAACAGCATGAAAATCAGCTCGTACAGGCTTGAAGGCTGCATTCCTCAGAGTTTACATGATGTCTGCATTTGATTTTGTGCAACTGTGGTAATGTGGTGCAGATTTTACAAATCAATCTGCCCTTTACGCTGCATTATTATGCAACAGAAATGTTACTTCGCCAACAATAGAAGCTGTAAAGCTGCCTTTCTTAGTCTTTCAGTGGAATGATATATTGATAATATAATCATATTATGCTTTTTAAACTAAGTTCTGTTGCCTAAAGATGATTTAGAATGATTTGAAGCAATATTTTTGTCATAAAATTTAACATAGAATTTCCATGTTTGTTCAAGTTCAGTTTTATTTGCATATCACACTGAAATGAGCAGAAATCGAAATCTATGAAGTAGAAAAGCATTTCAGAAATCTAAAGCATCTTGTTTTGGAAGATATATGGGAAATATACATGATTGACCTGTAGTACACACATGCTATAAATGACAGCAACTGAGTGGGTCTGTGGCATCACTCATGTGTCAAAGCGTCTTTACATACAGGACGTAATCATCATCTGCAGGATTGGATTGACATGTGGCCCAAAGGAGACGTAATCCACCGAATGTTTGCCGTCTATATGTGTCGCTAAGTGATAAGAACCTTTTATGAGGATCATAATTTCAACATAAACTAAACCTACTGCAAACCAAACCTCCTACAATTCAAGACAAAAGTGTCCAAAACTATCGCAGAATATGATCTTGGAGATTTGACAAAAGAATACCAACTTAAGGTCCACTAACTGCCTTTTTGTGTAGCTTTCTATGTCCGTGGATAGAGTTTGCCCAGTTGTCTTGGAGATGGCTCCCTTCACATGCAAATTCAGTAGCTGCTAAAATGTAATTGTAATTGTGTTTTTTTGTGTTTTCACATTTTTGCTTTAAACAAAAAAATGCCAAATATTTACTGGTTCCAGCTTTTCATTGCTAATTGAATATGTTTTATTTTTGGATGTTCGAAGATGTCACCACAGGCTCAAGCTTTAAGTTCACTCAAATGAGAGTGAATGAATGAATAAATGAGTTTCTCACACACCTTCAGCTGCCAGTCGGGAAACAACCTGTTGATTTAACGCTTGATGCTGCGCTGCTGTGTGTGTGAGTGCGTAGTGACCCAGAGGGAATAGATATACCACTGGGCAACTCCACCTTCCTATTTTCTTCCTTTCTCTTGTGAGGTCTGGCCCCCTTCCCTCCCTCTTTTGCCCCCCCATCCTCACTGTCTCCTGATTGGCTGAGGGGGCGGGCCTCCGTGCAGGGATTAGTTAGCGCGTCATCTGTCTTTTAGGATCAGCCTTGCTCGCTCTTTTCTTCAGTCTGACAGAGCATAGAGCAGGAGGAGGAGGTGGCAGTGGAGGAGGAGGTAGAGGAGGAGAGAGAGCGAGCGAGAGAGAGAGAGAAAGAGAGAGAGAGAGGAAGAGTAAGTGAGTGAGAGAGAGAGAAAGAGGAGGGAGGAGGGAAACAGCTGAGAGACGAGTGGCAGCATGCAGTTAACGGAGAGCACGATGGTGGAGGATGGTAAGAGACTGAACAGGACAGATTTGTTCTTTTGGGCTGGTTCTTTTCTCTTTTTCTTATTATTATCTTTGTCTTTATTTTTCTTTCTTTCTCAGTTGCTTAACCCACTTTTCTCTCTCCATTCTACATCCATTTATTTGCATTTTTTCACACTTTCTTTCTTTCTTTTTTTCCCTCTGTCTTGTCATTGCAGCCCCCTCCTCCTCTGTCATTCAGCTGGCGGCACACGACCCAAAGCCTCCAGTGCATGTGTGTGCGTGCGCGCATGGCGCGCGCGTTTGTGTGTATTGTTTCCCTGTTGCTCTTGTGCTTTTGTAGTTCAGTTTGTGGGAATTAGTGCTCAAACAATCAGAGAGTCACTTGTTAAAAGTAAAAACCCCTCTGGTTCCAGCTTCTCAGATCTGTAGAGTTGCTGCTTTTCTCTGTTTATAATTTTAATACAAAACACCTTAATTGTCAAAGCAATTTAAAATATTAGTTGACTAAATCCTTGTTGTGGTAGAAATTTGGACCTAGATTGGAAGAGGAAAGCTGTCAGGTGCCTCCATGTGTGCGTGCTTTCACAGGCATGACACTGAAACACACCCACATACTGTAGATGCTCACACACACAGCTTCTTACTTCACCCAGATGTAAAGATGTGGAAATAAAAGCGGCTTTCTTTGGTGAAGTTGATTCCTGCCTCGTGCTTTGAGTTTTTAGTCTGGGCGGTAATTTCACTTTGGTGTGTTAACTCTTGTTGCAGTGAAGATCTTTGTTGCTGTAGCCCTGATCAGCTGGAGTGTGCACACGTGATTTTATTTTATTTTTTTAAGCTTGCCGTGTTGCCAGAGGTTGACCAAGACCCATACTGATGCTTTGTGTGTTTGTCGTGTGTGTGTGTCAGTCTGTGCTGATGGTCATTGTTCAGGAGCGCTGTTGGTTTGTGCCTGCATGTGTGATGACAAGTGATATCGCTCTCTCTCTTTCTGTGTGTGTGTGTTTGTGTGTGTGTGTGTGTGTGGCAGAGCGCTGCTCCTTTGTCTGCCGAGGGGGAGGAGGGGAGGTTGCACTGACGGTCCCCTTTGTTCACAGTCCCTCGCTCTGAGTGTTTCCCGCAGTAGTTGTGGCTGTGATATTTTCTCAGATTTATGACACTACAGTTGTGCAACATGATCAGTTTTCACATTTTATCACATTTTCTGACTGTGTCCTCTTTGTTTGGATGGTTGTCAGTCTGTAAGTTTGACTTGTTTTGTGCAGGACAGATGTTTTAAAATAACAGACCAATGAGATGTATTGATCGGTGTGTCGGAGGGTTCGGCTCCGCAGATGCTGCAGAGTTCACTGCCTCTGGTTTTATTTAAAGCTTCAAGTTTCCTATGAACCTTTGCAACAAAGGACACTGTGTGTGTGTGTGTGTGTGTGTGTGTGTGTGTGTGTGTGTGTGTGTGTGTGTGTGTGTGTGTGTGTTCATTGTCCTGTTTCTAATAGTGAGGCTGAAATGAAGTCATAGTCAAAAAGTAATGACAATTTTATTGCTGATGACAATTCAAAACAAAAAAAGATCAAACTTGTTTGTTGTGTAAAATTAGTTTTTTGCATTTTCATATCATTGTCAAATTATAAAAGAAATTTAAGAAAAGACCAATCAATAATGAAAGATTTAATTAGTTGCAGCCTTGGTGACCCACCTATTGTCCTGTATGATACTGTACTTTGTGTGCTCCACATACTTCCACACACAGACACACACACTTAGCACAGTGTGTTTCAGTGATCATTTTTAAACTATTCTAACTTTGTTTAGTCTTCTGTGTTGCTGACAATTGAGCAAAGGTTTCTATTTAAATATGAAGTGAATTTCCACTGTGTGTGTGTGTCTGTGTGTGTGTCTGTGTGTGTGTGTGTGTGTGTGTGTGTGTGTGTGTCCGTGTGTGTGTCCGTGTGTGTGTCCGTAAAGTGCTGACAGAGGGGAACAGTGCAGCTGCAGAATGACAGTTTTTGGCCGCGGTGACTGCCTGCCATGGTGACGAGAGAGAGAAAGAGAGAGGAAAAAGTGAGAAGTACAGAAGGATTGAAGGAGAACAAAGAGCAGGAGAGGAAGAGGAGCTGTCACTGTGAACCTACCTACCTCCTCTGAACTGAAAATCTGTGTGTGTGTTTGTACCAATTATTTTTTTATTAGCAGTCCAACGTTTTTTGATGAGGTCCTCTCAGCATGAAGTGAGCAGAAGGCCTCAGGCTGTTAACATTCACCACTATTACCAGTTATCAGTTCTCTTTGTGAATTCACATGCATTTCTGCTTCTCTCTAAATGCATCTCTGAAGTGTTTTGAAACCACAGACATTATAAAGTAGCAAGTGGAGGCAGGTGAAAGCCTTTGTGGCCCTAAGTAAAGGTTGTTGACCCCACGCACCAGTCTGTAGCTACAGTTGTACAGAAATTTGAATATTAAAAGTGTCATAATTAAACTAGTTTTTATTGAACACTTCATAAAAACAGAATGTATATACACTAACGTCCAAATCAGAGCTAGGAGCAGAGTGAATTTTGGACTTGCATTTATTTAACTGGACAGCTGACATATTTGCCATAAGTGTATGTTATTTTCAGCTTGATCTGCTGCACTCAAGTGGCCAGAAAAAGCAGTTAATGCAGCTGTCAAGACAAACTGTACTATAGAAATGTACAGTTGTGAAATGTAAACAGTGAATTTAGCAGTATAGCCCATAGGTTGTGGTGGTGAGGGTGGATATCTTCACTTACAGTAACACAGTAGCCGTGAGTGAAGTGAGTAATGATCGTGTTCACTGCACATGCACAGAGATCATATCTGCTCTCTTACCTCTGGAGTCTTATTCAATTCTCCCTCTGCATTGTGGGAACTCCCCTGTCTTGTTTCTGTTGGTCATGTGTGTGTTGTCTGAACGTTCACTGATGCTCTGCTGTAGGAGAATGCTGCTCCGGTGGTGTAGATTAATCTGCATGTTTCCCCTTGTGTGTGTGTTTGTGTGTGAGAGCGTAAACTGATTTGTGATGTAGGAGCTCTCCAGTAATTACACTTCTGTTGCTTAAAATGTATCCAGATGTGCCTGGAGACTTGTAAACCTCGGTCTGCTTCACTGTGTGTGTGTGTGTGTGTGTGTGTGTGTGTGTGTGTGTGTGTGTGTGTGTGTGTGTGTGTGTGTATTTATTTATTATGGGTCATATTCAGGCTAGCTCTGTTTGGCACACAGCATTGCAGCAAACACAAGTGCTGCTGTGTGTTAGGCTGTTTTCTAGCCTGTATTCACTCAGACTGCATTCGCCTCCAGACTGTTAAACGCTGCTCTGGGTTGGTTCTTATTAACCAGATTTAAAAGTTCAATCTGTGATTATTGGTAGGGCTGGATATTGTTGATAAGATTGACAAGATTTTTCATCCCTTACTTTGAAGATTGTTGAATGATGTCTAAACACAAGCAGCCATACTTTGCCTAAATCAAATAAAATGTCAAATTTAATTCAAAGAATTCACATTTCAGAGAATAAATACACACAATCACAAGCAAGATGGAAACTTTTTGCACTATAGTGTTTTCTGTAATGAGGTTAGGGAATTTATTCTTTAATAATTAAGCTTCCATTAGGCTGTACAGTATTTAACCCACACAGACTGGATAGCAGTGAGCTTTTTTCTGGTCTTTGTTTATACCTGATCATTCCCTATGTCTGTTTAATATATAAACTTATTAAAGTTAGTATTTTTGTTACATATGAAAACCATAGGATCCTGAGAGCAAACCAGAAATTTAAAAACTCATATTTCTGCTGTGATAACAACTATAGAAGATGAACAGGAAACAGGAGAAACAAAAACAGAGTGCTGGCAGGTGTAACAAACATCCACATCCCTCCTCAGGACTGGAGCTCTCTTATAGGAAGCCTGTAACTTTAACTAACTGCTTTAAGCCTCCTAAATGTGTGTGTGCGATGTATGTGGTTTATGACGCATAGAATAATTACCGTGATGATGTATGGGCTGTGTTTGTCACTGTTTTCCCGTGTGATTAATAACACGGTCACCAACTGCACCGCTGCTGCATTTGTGTGGAGATATAAATATGGCCTCTGTGGTGAAATTTGCATATGAAGCATGTACTCATGTCTCATAATGAAACATTCATTTTTGGTGTAATTGTTTGTGCACAGTGGAGTCCAAAGTCCGAGACCTCTTAAGGTGGTCACACAGTCCACTGTACAGGTTGTCTGCAAGAATTCTAAATATTAATGTGAAATATCTGAGAGCTTCTAATCATTTCTGGTTAAACTTTGCTAAGGAACCCCCAGCGTGTATATAAACAGAGTCTGTTTCAGTAGTGACATATTCTCTCTTTCCCTCCTCTAGCTCTTCCTCCAAAGCCAGCAAAGCCCCAGCAGACCTCCTCTGTGGGGGTGGGAGGGGGCAGCAACAACGGCGCCAAGGACGGTGGAGCAGGAGGCTCACTGCAAGAGGCTGAATGGTACTGGGGAGACATATCCAGGTGAGTGGCTGTGATGTTTGGCAGCAGAAATCCTTGTTGTAAAATTTTTACTTTTTTTGGTGTAAATCTGTAGAAGCGACGAGACTTAACCGCCTCAGTCTCTGCTTTACCTTCCTAAGTGTTGGTTAGTTCTCAGCCACAGTCAGATGATAACCACACCTACAGTGCAGACAGCCAGTCTGCCACCTTAAACATACACACACTCATGCAGAGCAGAGACTCTGTTGGCGGGGACCAGTCCATCCAGTCCCTCCCACCATCATTTAGCTGATGGATTGTTTACTGTGAGGTGTGTGTGTGTGTGTGTGTGTGGCTGCGGGGAAAGTCCTCAACGCCTGCCACTGATAATTGGACGCAGACTTTTTCAAAATGAACACCATCTGTGCACAGATCACTCAACCAACTCAAACACTGCTTTTCTCTGTACGTTCTGGTGTTGTGTTCAGGGAGGAGGTGAATGACAAGCTCAGAGACATGCCTGATGGGACCTTCCTGGTGCGGGACGCTTCCACCAAGATGCAGGGAGACTACACGCTCACACTAAGGTAAACTCTTTAGTTTGTGTCACAGAGTCATGAATGGATTGTTATTTAAAACCACAGGGGGATTTATGGAGGCTGGAAGGGAGTGGCGGTGTGCTTCTCCTGCTCCACTTTTATACAAGCACCCCTCTAGTTAACTGGAGTTGGAGGAAAATCATGTGTTAAAGCATTTTGCAGACACAGCATCCTGCTAAATTGGAGCAAATCCCCCATTGCCCTGGAAATAGTGTTTCAGGGGGAACTGAGCCCTGAACAAGGAGCTGTTAAAGTGTGAATACTAACAAGAATCTGTCTCTTTGAATCAGGTGGATATGTACTCATCTCCTTGCCTCTCTTTTTTTCTCTCTTCTCGTGTTCAGGAAAGGGGGCAACAACAAGCTGATAAAGATCTACCACCGGGACGGGAAGTACGGTTTCTCCGACCCCCTGACGTTCGGCTCGGTGGTGGAGCTCATCAGCCATTACAGACACGAGTCTCTGGCTCAGTACAACACCAAGCTGGACGTCAAGCTCATGTACCCCATCTCCCGCTTCCAGCAGGTCTGCACACAGAAAACACACACACAAACACGCACGCACGCACACATCCAGCAAGACACATTGTGTGTTATAACTTAATTTAATGGGAAAATCCAAATCCAACCTCGGTCTTCAGTGTAACATTTTAGTGACCAGCTTTGTTTTAGAAAAACAAAGACTTGGTGACATAAGCTAATCAGCTGAAGTCCAAACAGCCTAGGAGGTCTATAATACCATCCCAATGGCCTAGTGGGTGAGACACATAAAATGTGGACATATTGAGCCCTGAGCAGCAGGTCCCTGGTTTCCCAACACTCTTTCTCCTGTATTTCTTGTCTCTTTCAACTTTCCTCCCAAAAAAATACCCCAAAAAATGAAAAAGAAAATGCTAAGAAACAAAGGATGGGATCCTCTGCCTTAATGTTACAGTAAAAAGTGATATTTTAGACAAACGTGTCCTCTACAGTTTGTGTCTCCTGTCTCACCATAACGGGGCCCCCTGCACAAAGAAAACTACTTTTCCTTGTTTGGTGTGGATGCATTTAACTTCAACCTTATCCAGCAGCTCATGACATGTTCAACCAACACACAGAGGTGTAATGCTCAGGTGTTAAAATACTGTAGTTGTGTGCAGTGAAGTGAATGCAGCTCTAATAGTTCAGGTGTGTTCACTTTTGTTTCCTGAGTATTTGATTGAACTGCATTTGTTTAAAACCTTTCTGGTGGCTTGTATTGGACTGCAAGTCTTCATCTCGTCTGTCTGAGATGAAGCCGAGAAGCCAAATGTGATCTGCATCTGAAACACCATCCTTACCATTTCCCTGTATAACACCCCCGCCACCCCTCCCTCCATACCCGGTGGCTTGTGCCTGGTGTTTCCATTCCAAACTGCAGCGGCAGCAGGATCACTGCTCGCTGAAATATTGCCCCATTCCACGGCCCTCATGCCACACTCCCCTAAATAATTGCACACATCCACCATGTCAAAGGGCCGTCATCGCATTTATTCCCTCCCTCCCGTACTCCCTCGCTCCACTCATTTGCTAGGCGAGTCATTACTCAGAGTGAAGCAATATCTTCGAGCGCGCACACCTTGCTGTACACCCAGGGCATTGTGGGTGGTTTATTAACGAGCCTGTTCAGGAGTCGCCCTCAGTAAGCAGAATCCAGGGTGAAGGGAGCAAACATGCACATGCACTTTTCCCTCTGTCCTTAATTACAAACAGCTCTTTATTCTTTCACACCTCACACTCTGACACATGGCTTTTCCCTTTATCCTCGTCCTGTCTTCACTCTTTAATGCTGTCATCTCTCCTCTTCCATCCCTCAGGACCAGCTGGTGAAAGAGGATAACATTGATGCTGTTGGGAAGAAGCTCCAGGAATACCACAATCAGTACCAGGAGAAGAGCAAAGAGTACGACAGACTGTACGAAGAATACACCAAGACGTCACAGGTAAAAACCCACTCACATATAAAGACTGAACAGAAACAGAAAAAAAAATCAAGTTTCTTGTCCACTCACTCACCTCCACTTCCTCCCTCCTCCTTTAGGAGATCCAGATGAAGCGCACGGCCATCGAAGCCTTCAACGAGACCATCAAGATCTTTGAGGAGCAGTGCCACACGCAGGAGCGCTACAGCAAGGACTACATCGAGCGCTTCCACCGCGAGGGCAACGACAAGGAGATCGAGCGGATCATGATGAACTACGAGAAGCTCAAGTCTCGGCTCGGGGAGATCCACGACAGCAAGGTGCGGCTGGAGCAGGACCTGAAGACACAAGCCATGGACAACCGCGAGACGGACAAAAAGATGAACAGCCTGAAGCCCGACCTCATACAGCTCCGCAAGATCAGGGACCAGTATCTTGTGTAAGTACAGAGTGTGGAGTTGAACCATAATGAGGTCAAGTAACTTTGTGTTAGAAAGTTTTTTATGATAAATTATCAAAATTACCCAATTATGTGTTGCCTGTCTTCTTCCTTAAACTTGCTCCTTTTATAAGAGTAGTCTGTCAACATGGACATTATGACGTAACCTGTGTTGCTCCAGGGTTCAGTTCATGTTGACTGACAGACATTGACTCATTAAAGTCTGAGAGGAGAAGAACATTTCCAAGTAATTCAGTATTCTTGCTTTTATGTTGGCCTCAGACTGTGTCTGCAGGTCCCACTTTTCATCCCTGCTATGCTCAAGTTGAATGAGAAAATGGTCTCATTTTAAAGCTCCATACTTTCCTTTAAGTGTTGATCCATAAAAAGATATATTTGAGGTTGTAAGAACCAAAAACCATCTCAGTAAAGTTTTACATCTCCTCTCTCAGGCTGCTCTCTGGAGCTCTAGTAACAACAGGTCAGTGAGCGCGGCCAGCTTTATTATGACATCACAAAGTTCCAGAACTCCTGATGGCTCGTTTTAAGGCTCAGTGTCTGAATACAGGCTGTGTGCATTTCTCTGTGGACTGAGGCTTTGATACTTTCACTGTATTAATATAGAACCTAGACCTGCTTTATAATCAAACACATGGACATCTGCCTTTTATACTATAAGGGACCTTTAAACAGAACCTCCTCAAATAATTTTATTTGAAATATTCTCTGGGGCCTAAAGATGTACAAGTTCCCAGTATTTCACAGAAAAAAAGTTGAGAAAAGTTTTGTATCCCTGTGATCATGCGGTGACCCCCCCCCCCCCCCCC
>NW_019525437.1:3219739-3243428 GCF_002814215.2 Seriola lalandi dorsalis
AGTGGAGCTCCACAATATTCAGTTCTCTTGCAGAATAAAGAAAATATTTTGTTCAAATACAAACTTCTGAGTGTCTGTATTTTATTCGGGTCAGCTGATTAAACCGTTTCTACACATTTAACGTTTTTATGACTATACTATGACATTTTATACCTCACTGTACTATGACATATTTATACTTTACTATACTATGACATTTTAATGACTTACCTTATACACTATATATACATACATGGAAACGTGCATACATGCATGCACACAGAAATAAACATTCATAAATACAGATGTGTATAAGAGACAGGTATTAAAGAGATGGATAACACACTAAGCTAAATATCTGACATTCAACAACTTCCTGTTATCTCTTGGTGTACAGCACATCATCCTGTCACCCAGGACACAGTTAAGTCTGTCAGGCGGCTTGATTAGAAACTTGTGTTTCCTCTTACTGAGGCTCTTGCCTGCTCTGCTTCTAAGACGAGTCGTGCAGCTTCTGGTCTCATCCCAAATCATTCTGTGAAGACATTTGTTGGAGGCTCACTAATTTGATTTCTGTTCAGCTTCATGCTCGTTCACTGTACCATAAACCCTGCTGTAAATGAAAGCAGCCTTTTAAACTGATCCCTAGTGGTAGTAATGTCTCTGTCTCTCTCTAACTATCTCTCGCTCTCTCTCTCTCTCTCTAGCTGGCTCAATCACAAAGGAGTTCGTCAGAAACGAATTAACGACTGGCTGGGAATCAAGAACGAGAACACTGATGAGTGAGTTTTTCTGTTTCCTCGGCTACAAATTTGAGATAAAGCTGAGAAAATGGGGTTAACACTGCTACTGTATATGTCAGTGTACACAGAGCAACTGTTATGTTCATTTAATCTGCAATTTTAAGTACTGCTCACCATGTCTTTCTCATTGTGTAACTGTGTACGTGGGTGCAGAGGCTACTTTGTGAGCGAGGAGGACGAGAACTTGCCTCACTACGACGAGAAGAGCTGGTTTGTCGGGGACCTGAACCGGACGCAGGCGGAGGAGCTGCTCCTCGGGAAGCCGGACGGGGCGTTCCTCATCCGAGAAAGCAGCAAGAAGGGCTGCTACGCCTGCTCTGTAGTGTGAGTACATACCAGACATGACTGTGGTGATGTGCATCTGACATGTCAGTCCAGCTCATCAATACAGTTTCCACTCTGAGATGTCATATTGCAATTACACTCACTCGTTTATATATATATATATATATATATGAGAAGGTCAGAATATTCGAAAAACTTACAAAATAATGCATTTTAAGACAACAGCATCTCTAACTCTAGCCTCAGACACTCAGAAACAACAGACACTGAACATTGTGTTAGAGGCACCAGAAACGGGTTATTACATAAAACAGAGACAGCGATAGTCAGCCAGTTTACTCATTTGTCAGTTAGATTCTCAGCTTCTGCACATTAATCTGCAGTAGTGACATAATTTTGTTCTTCCACCCACACTGAGTTCACATTCTTCAACTCCAGAAACTGAGCTCTGAGATGAAGTTCGTCAAAAATAATTAAAGTTTCAGTTCTTTCAGAGAAATTCCTCCTCAAATCAACATGAGGAAATATCCATTCATTCATTTATTATTGAATCAGTTTTCCCCATGTCTGATTTTATGCTTGCCTGTAGACTCACAGGACACAGGACAGTTAGAATTAATTGGAAGCAATTAAACCAATTAAACAGCCTCTATTTTCCATGTAATTAACACCAAATTAGTCTTTTCCAGGAAGAGTAGCACAGTAGTGTCTTTCTAAGAAAATATAGATCAAAGCAGCTTTGAGGAAATTATCTGAACATTAAAACAGTATTTGCTTCAGTTTGAACTGAGGTACGTGTAACATGTAACCTGTGAGCAGTTAGCTGATTGACCCTGTTCCCTCTGTGTCTCCGTCAGTGTTGAAGGTGAGGTGAAGCACTGCGTCATCTACAGCACACCGCGTGGCTTCGGCTTCGCTGAGCCCTACAACCTGTACAGCAGCCTGAAGGACCTGGTGCTCCACTACCACCAGACCTCCCTGGTGCAGCACAACGACTCGCTTAACGTCCGCCTCGCATACCCCGTCTACGCACAGATGCCCTCCGGACGCAGATGAACCCCAACCACCTGGCCACGACCCCCACACGGACAACAAACCAACCCCCTCTTGGGGAAGGGAGAACGGGGAGAGTGAAGGGAGGAGGGAAGGGAAGGAAGGAAGGAAGGAGGGAATGGGGGGGGATTGGTTGAAATACAAAGCAACCCCAACACCAGAACTGTCAAAGATAGATAGAAACGAAGTAAACACTTGCTGCAACACACACGTCAGCCACCTTGGAGTTATATATTTTTACAAGAACAATTTCGGAGGGCATTCTTTCTAAAGACTGCTTGATTTGCACAAGGAAGTTTTAAATGTTTGTGAATGTGAAAAAAAAAAAAAAAAAAGCGACAGAAGGAAGGAAGGAAACGGAGTAGGCAACTTCAGAGTTTCAGGTTGACCCCGCTGCTACCTAAACTCCAGCTCAGACTTTTTACCAGAAACTCAAAAAAACCATGCGAATGACGACGAAGACGACAACAAAACATTCCCATTTTAAACCTTTTTTTCTTTTCCACCTCAGATGATTATATTACAACTTTTTTGTTTGTTTGTTTCTGGAGTCGTTTTCATGTTTCAGATGTTTCCTTTTTTATTTACTCCTAACCTTGTTTGTGGTAAATGCAAGAGGAGATGATGATGATGATGATGTTGATGATGTCAAGTGTCTTGTTTCTGTCCCTCTCCGTATGAAAAGCAAAAATAATGTAGCATTACAAGACAACGGACACTTATTCTGTTAAGTGTTCCTCCATGTAGACTGCTGCTGAGGGGTTTTAGGGGGAGGGTGGGGGAGTTGAAAGGGGGAGGGGGAGCACAAGTGACATAAAACAGTTTTGTAGTCTTAAGAAGGACAAAAGGTTTGCTTTTATACTAACTGTTAAGGGTTGTTTTATGTTTTGCCAATGTAAATGGCAACGTCACAGATCAGAACCAGAGACCAAAGTGGTGTGGAGAGGGAAGGAGGAAGGGCAGCATAGTTTTTCTTTCTTTTTACGTGAATGGAGAAACGAATGAGGAAAAGCAAACGAATGGTGTGTTTGAGACCACACATAAAACCGAGTTTTGGGCCATGTGCTTTTGCACCAAATAGCCTTTTTTCTTTTTCTTTTTTTGGGGGGGGGGGGAACCAAATGATACGTAAACAGAGACGCCAGGACCTTCTGTAAATACAGATGGTTGAGTAAGAAGCACTTAAATCGGCCCCTGTTTGTGACCTCAGCTCCCTGTACGTCATCCTGTGGTTCCGTCACCTTTGTGAATTGAAGTGACAAGTCTAAAACTAAAGTTGAAATGATCAATTATGATCAAATAAGCCCCTTTTCCACTGGTCAAAAAACCCAGTAGGACCTACTCACATTGGGCTTTTGTCAGCAGTGTGAAAGGGTACTATCAGCATTCACACCAGGGTCACATGATGCAGTAGACGCGGGTATTTATTGGCTCCAGCTCCCATCGGCAGTAATGTAAACAAAACACCCGGGAGAATCCACTAATGGCAGACCTGTCACCTGTCCAGCACAGTGCTGTTAAACCAGAAACACTGTGGCTACACTGTGCTTGGGGATGAAACAGTTCTCACACGTAAGCTCCGACACTTTTAGAGGAGCACCAACCCAGAGATGGCACGCTACAGAACTGTTTTACCAGTCTGCACGGCGGCTAGCAACTCACTCTTTTTCCCCTGCATCTGTATGTGTGCTCTCAGAATGGCAAACTCATCTGGCAGTGTGAAAGGATTTACCCGGGTTTAAAAAAAACCTGCTTACACCTGCGGATTTTGGTCTGAAAGGGGTATTAGAAACTCGACAGGAGAAAGGTGCTGAGGTCACAAACGGGTACAGATGAACCGGTAAGGAAAAGGTCACAGATGGTCAGTTTCACCAAAATCATCCACTGAAGGAAAATTAAAAAGTCTGACCATAAAACCTGAAACCCATTTTATGTGTGGTTTAAAAAAAGAAGAGAGAGTGATAAATGCATATATGCTAATGACTGTGGGTTGAAAACTGGGACTGTTTGTGTTTTTGTTACAAAACCTGCAGATATAAGACGTTTTGATAAAAATGTTTTATGTGTAACACAGAAAGGAGGTGGAGGCAGAGGCGAGGTCCTGAGCTGAAGACACAGGCTTTAGATGAAAATACTGAAAACTTGAAAGAACGTGCAATCTAGCATATTGTGTTAATGTAGTTCAGCAGTCACACAGAGAGAGCATGAGATGCACTACGGTCAGAGAGATAATCAAAGTGCACAGTGAAGCTTTTGGAGTGTTCAGTTTTGTTTTTGTCTGATTGCTTAGGTTCCTTTTTTATTTTTATTTTATTATTTTTCTAACTCAGATCTTCTTGCCCGGTGCTTGACTTTATAACCAGTGGAAGAATTTTCTGTCAAAGACTAAAAATAAGGAAAAAAAAGCATCACACAATAAAAAATTATCTTCAAAAGCTGAAGAGAAAAACACAACCAAGTTGCATTCGATTCTATTCTTCCTAGAAATTCTTTGTCGCTGATTGGCTGTTCCTCTGGGGAGACGTCGCTGAGATGGTCGTCCCCGTCGCTGCCTGTCTGATAATACCCAGCTATTTTAAGGTCCTAATGAATTAAATCCCCACCCCCTTTTCTAAAATTGAGATACACACTGGCTTTTTTTTTTTAAATTTAATTTAATTTTTTACAGGAAAAAACTTAAAGACGAGACGACGCTGGTTACAAAGTCAGACAAAGCACCTCCCCCTTCCCCCCTTTGTCGTCTGCAGTGTTTTTCACAGTACGATAAGCCAGCATTAGAGTGTATGGGCCACACACACACACACACACACACACTGTACAATGTTACATCTGAGGGAGTGTGTCAGGTTTTAGGAAGAGGGCCATTGTTTGAGAAGCTGCAGAGGAGTCATTGTGAGTGAATGATACAACCTTGGTTGTACCCACCATGTGTTTATCTACACCCGTCTCAATGTCCTCCTCACCATCCTATAGTGTAGTATCACCGTTATCTCCCCCCACCACCACCCCCCCACCCCTTTCAATTGTCCATCCTGTAAAGATAGATGAATAGGGGTGAGGTGAGGTTTGTGGAGCTGAAAGCCATTGATAGTCAGTCGTCTCCACCTTCATGGGGTTTTTTTCTTTTTTTTTTTTTAAGTGGATACTTAACAAGTTTGATGCGTCCTAAAGCAGGCAGCACTAAATCCAGTTTGGCCTGTTCTGACACTGACTGCCTGTCATGTTAACACCAAAATGATGTAAAATTACTCAAGTAAATTTCCGAAAATTTGAAAAAAATTCTCCATCAACTTGGATTACACAGATATTTTCAAGAAGGCGTAACAAGATAACGAAAATTGAATGGGCGCCAGTAAGATGGCGGCATCATTTCATTACTGCTTTCTGTGATCAGATGTTTTTGTGCATTTACTGAAGCGAAATTGGCAACGTCAGTTTCCATTTGAATTTTAACTTTATCAATATGGCAACATTTCCACCTTTACCGAAGTATAAAACTTCTTTTCAAACTGATGTGCCGCTTGGAAATGGACATAAAAAGGTGGATGGAAACTTGAGAGTATTTATTGTGACTTCCAGGTCTTTTCCTGCGACATGGTTAGAGCAGACATGGCTTAAAAACAAGAAGTAGACAAAAATGATCATAATTGTGTCAAAGTAAACTTTTAATATGACACAACCAGTTGTTTTGCTTCTGAGGACAGACCAAATTTGATTCAGCTTGATGCATACTGCCATCCCAACTAGTCCCTCTCTGCCATCCGAGTGTAGCTAAAAACAGAAAGTGTGGAGGAAGACGGAAGAGACAGTATCAACACAGCTGGACATTTGGTGCAAGGAGATGATATGAGTTGAACTGTGGCTACAAGTATTTATGTGACATTTCAGGGTAAATTGTCTATAAGGTTTTTTTTTTTTTTAATTTCCCATATATCTAAACCAGTGTTTTTGTCTTGATATTGGTTCTAGGATCCAGTGTGCAGGTCATTTGTGACAATTAAACCGTCACCTTGGTGGGAGGCGTCCTTTTAAAGACGAAGACCCTCCCACCTTGATTCACTTCCTGTCTGTTTCTGTCCAGCTGTGATGATGGTGTTTCATCTGCGTTCTCCCTGCAGATTCAGGACTCTTTTAGTTTTACAGGGGACAGAAAGGCGGGGTTTGTCGATATAATCTTGAATGTACAAAAAGGATCAGTCCGGGTCCAAAGCAGTTTTTTTTTTGTTTTGTTTTCTTTTTAAAGCACCGCTGGCGTGTTTTGTCCGTAACGGAAACAAGACGATCCTTACTCAAGGTGCTATCGGAAATGCAGGCCCATTGGATTCGGCAGACTTGTAAACGTCTCCATCTCAAAGTCGTGAACCCTCAGGTGTTTTCAAGTTTACCGTAGAAACTACCACACAGCAAAGCCAGCCATTTGAAAGAAAAAAAAAAAACAAGTAAATCAGGGTTTTTTCTTCATTGATACTTAAATCACTCTCAGTCGATTAAGCTAGACCCCCACCACTTTGACTTTTGTAGTGTCCTAAATTCAAGAGGCTTGTCCCTCATGGCTTCCTGTAGCTTAGACACAGCATCGTCACCAAAAGGATGTCATAGTCTTTCCTTCCCATCCATCACCACACAGTCTGAAGGTTTCTTTTTCTTTTTCTTTTTTTTTTCTTCTTTTTTTTTTGTTAGCTGACATTTTTGCATAGGGAACTCAAAAAATCCCTAACTCTATTACTTGAACAATATTGCATTGCTCACTGTTGAATGTCTTTATATGGAAATATACATTTATTAAAGATAAAAAAATGGAAAACGAAGAGTTCCCTTTTGTTTTATGGTGAGCAGGGCGGAGGTTTTTAGAGTTTTATGACAGATGTACAGTATTCATTACAGGCAAACGTAACGTAGAGCTACTTTAGGAGGGAAGGAGGCGCTTTTTAAAACTTTTCTCAGAGATATGTTTGAATCTTTTCCTTCACAGAGGGCTTGTCTGAAATTGCACACATTATCCTCTACAAGAGACTTGTGTTAATATTAACCTGTGATGTCTGTATGCATCCTGAGTCACATTTACACAGAGATGTCATATCTATCATACATATATATATGTATATATATATATATATATATATGTATATATATATATGTATATATAAATAATACTAAAAGATATTACAGTTTGAAGGGTTGTTTTGAGTCGTAGTCATTGTTCTTTGACTGTTTTCGTTTGCCCCCCTCAAAAAAAAAAAAAAAAAACATTTAGACCAAAGATTTCAGTTCTTGTTAATTAATATTTCAGTTGTCGATGGGAAAGGGATGTGTCAGTGATGTTTTGCTTTTTTTTTTTTTTGCTTTTTTTTTTTTAATCTCCATTGCCTTGATATTGTCACAACTCAGAAGATAAAACCATGTAGTGTGAATGAGTGTCCCGTACAGCTAGCTAGGATTGTTGGTTGATCTGTTCATTTGTGTTGAATTTAAGGTCAAACAGGTCATTTTAGTTCGGAAGGATCCGTTTTTAAAGTCCTTGTTCAATGATGTCCCGATGGTGTAAAACCAATCAGATTTAACTTGATCCGTTTTCTTCAGTTTTTATGTCCCGTTGGTATAAACTGACTTCTGTTGAGGATTTAAAAGACCAAAAGTCACAGTTTTTGCACATGATGACCATAGCTGGAGTTTTAATTTTGTTTTGGAGTTCGAAACGTTTCTGTTTCTGTGCTGAAAATGTCCTGTAGAAATCTCAAGAACAAAAACTGTATTTTGGGGGATTTCAGATTAAGTTTTCTTTGAATTGTGTTTCTCATCTTGTTCTCTAAAACATGTAAAACATTTTTTACAGGGGCTTCATATCTTGCCCCAGAAAACAAGAGTGACACATGATTTAGGATTATTAATTATTAATAATTATGCACAACGTTTGGATCTTAGTTTTTGGAAACTTCAGGGGCTCCGTGCAGTTTACAACAGGGGCATTACAATTTAATTTTACGCTATTTATATTACATTTTCTGTGTTTAGTTTGTTTTAAAATCTCAATTTGTCCATGATTTGATTTTGATCAAAATCTAATTCAAAAGAATGATGTGTATCATGAAGGCAAAACTTTCACCTCAGACAAACAGCCACTCACTATGTGGAAATGCTACAGGAGATATGGAAGGTCAACAGGGACGAAATTCTTTTTAAACATTTTTAATGTGTCAATTGAATTGGTCTTTTTTTTTTTTTTTTATATTCCTGATATATAATGTCCATTTCCAGTCATGATTAATTCAGCAGTTGTGGATCTGAGGTTTCTGCAGGACTATTTTCCCTCATATCTCACTCCATCACAACATGCAATATTCCCTTTTCTGTCAGCCAGGGGTTCGTGATGGAGGGACAACTGTTTTCACTTCAGGTGCATCGACCCCCCATAATGCAGGTGTTTCTGAATGGGCGCGGGGGTTCTGTTTGTAGTTGTACTAAAAAACAGGTGGAAATAAAAGCAGTTGAAAGTGTTAGTGGGACAAACCAAAATAATCAATTTTATCAAGTTTATTTTTACTGACTGTTTAGAGTTTTCACTTAGGAAAACTCAACTCCAACTCGAATAACTCCAGGAAACAGGCTTAGGTCCGCCTCAGAAAATAAAGGTACATTTTGATTCAAAAGGTGCAGATATTTACAATAAGCCTACTGTTACCTTTTTTTCTGAGGGTTTATACTCACTACCACCCCAGGACTGTTAAAATAGCAACTGTCTGTTGTTCCTCTGCTACTACTATTATTACTACAACTACTACTACTCGCCCTCAAGCAGTTCTGCAAAGTTTTATTTGCAGCCAGGTTTGAATATGTTTGTGATTCTCACCGAGGAGTCGTGTTGTGTTCTTACCACTGCTTATCTGATCACAGTACCCAGCACAGCTTCGAGGAGTGACAGCTTCTTATATATATGAAAAAAAAAAAGAACTTTTAGAAAAACAAACTTAAAAAAAAAAAGATTTAAAAAAAAAAAGTGTATATGACACCCCTCCCTCCCCTTACCCCCCCTTTTACCCCCTTTTTGACATACGTACAGATCCAGCATGCATATTTGGTACTCTTGACTGTTGTTTTTTGTGTATAAAAGAAAAATGGTAAAAAAGATGTCTTTGAAAAACAACTGTTATTTGTCTGTTTATGGTGTATTCAGATCTGAATTTAATATAGCAAATTTAACATCACTGCTTACAGCTGAAACAAGTTCCAGTCTTTTTTGTGTCAGTTGTATAATGCTATGACAATGTAATACTGAGAAAGTGGACCATCACTAACGTTCTCTTAATACCAAGACATAGGGACTTTGAGTATTTATGTCCTCATTACTGAAAATCGTCCTGATTTCACGGATCATGTTGTCTAAACTGTGTCTTATCACCATAATGTTATTCGTTTTTAAGACATGGTGAACATCGCCCTTTAGGTCACTGTGTTATGGGCTATTAGAGAAGAATTGTACACAATAGAATGAGCTTAAAAACACAACTGTTCCACATTTAAAATACTAAATTCAGTCAGTAAAGTGTTGGTTCTCAAACCTCTTAAGATCCAGAAACAAGAACTCATACAAGACGCCATGTGTTATAACAGTTTCCTCCCATACAGCTGTTTGACTGGCTGTAACCGGTCTCTTTCTCAGTGTTACCCTCTGCCATAACTGCTACCAGTTTCTCTTGGTATTCTCTCTTTGAAATGGTTTTTGGCCCATCACGGTACATTTTACTTTCTTGTATCGGTTGCAATAGTTTGTTGGTTGTAGATTCTCCATTTGTTTGAGCTGAACTCATGTACGTTTATCAGTGGAGCTCCACAATATTCAGTTCTCTTGCAGAATAAAGAAAATATTTTGTTCAAATACAAACTTCTGAGTGACTGTATTTTATTCGGGTCAGCTGATTAAACCGTTTCTACACATTTAACGTTCTTATAACTATACTATGACATTTTATACCTCACTGTACTATGACATATTTATACTTTACTATACTATGACATTTTAATGACTTACCTTATACACTATATATACATACATGTAAACGTGCATACATGCATGCACACAGAAATAAACATTCATAAATACATACAAACACATGTATGTATGCATATACGTTCGTATACCATTTACCCCCCCCCCACCCAATAACCCTATATGGATAAGCGTTATAGATAATGAATGTATGTATATGCATGTGTGTACAGATATATATTTATATATAATTTGTAGATTTATGTTTGTGAGGGAGTACTGCTACTTTTACGTAATTAGAATATCAGAATACTTCTTCCACCACTGGTCTTCCATCTACATTTGTAATAAGAGTAAAAGTAATATGACACTTACTACATCACCTTTAAAGGAGACTGATGACTGAGACAATGTGGTATAGAATATGGACAACCGCTAAAAATATTTAGAAATGAAATTTGTCATGTTCCCAATTTTGATACTTTGGTAGTTTTTCTTGTTTTTTCATTTCAGTTTCTGTGGCCAGATGTTTCTGTTTAAAACACTTCATAGTTTTCTCAGAGCACCATTTATTGTTATTTCTGAGTTTAGCACCTGCAGTTTTCCCTATTGAAATATCAATGCTGTGAACTTATAAACATTTTTATTCATGTCAGTATTGTAGAGACTTCATTGTTGAATTTAGAAAGTCTTTTCTTTTCCAAACTGACTTTTCTTTGAAAAGGCGATGGAATGAAGTCCTTTACTTGTGCTCGTATGTGTGCCTGTGTGTGTGTGTGCCGGTGAACCCGTTAAGTAAAATCAATAGTGTGTGAGCTTGAGTGATTCCTCTATAAATGATTCGTGCCTGCCGCATTAATCCAGACTCTCTGCAGCCTTGAGAGTGGCCCTCTCTGCCAGCCCTCTCTTATTAAAAGACTATTTCTCCCAGCAGGAGTCCACATCAATATTCTGCTCTATATAAAGCTTAATTCTACTGCCTCGTTTTGAAAATGGAGGCCGTGGCCCCTCTGCAGACTCACAACACACAACCTTGGAACACAGGATGGGGAAACCCCGCGGGAGCCAACTCTTAAAAGTATGGACTCATATTTGATCTCCTCTCCTTATTCTTTCGCTCTTGCACTTTGAATTACAAATTCCATTCAATTAATTTTACATTTTTGCTCCATTTCCCTTTTTTGGGCGTGTTAATTAAAAGTGGTGAGCGAGATATGGAGTAGCTGTAATTAGATCTCGGCGAGACATTAAACAGACCAGTAGGGCATGAATCACCACGCTGTAAATGTTCCTCTTTCTTCTTCACGCTGACAGACTCACGTGACATGTGCCAATCAAATCATTCGAGCGCACATACAGACATGCACGTGCAGTACTGTGGCAGTATGGCCTCACACACACACACACAAATATGAAATACATACTGAACAATTCTTTATACAAATTCAAAAACAGACTCTAGTGGCAGACATTTATCTGTGCTGACTCACACACACACACACACTCACGTGCACTCACACTATACACACTGTAACTTCATTTGGCCCAATGACACGCACGCACACACACACACACACAGACACACACACACCCAAACACAATGAGCTTTAGGTTTAAAGGGAAATTATGAAAATTTCCAACTGGTGTTTTGGATGAAGTAATAAGAGTAAAATTAATAATATATGACTGAAATTATAAATTTATTATCATCAATATGTGCCCAAACTACCAGGTATTCATTATACACAATGACCTCTTCCAGTGTCATAATATTATGCATATTTTTTGTTATTAGATGGTTATTACTTATGTATTCACATTTAAACATTTTAACATCATACAGTAGCCGGTGGAGGTTCAGGAAGCCTCATTGTAACCACTGTCTTACTTTTGAGAAGTTCAATTTATAATAAAGCATCATAAACGGTTTGGAAATGAATGAGATGAGCAGAAAGCAGCATGAAATGGAGACACTTCCCAGGACTCCATTTACCAGTCCTGGGTCACCAGCTTCCAGCCCAAGCCCCAACTACCCCACAATCCTCTGCTCTCCAGTGACCAGGAGCCTTTGCCGGCTACCTTGGCTGACGCATCAGCTGTTTTAGCGTCGGGGGTCCCGGTCAACTCCTCCCTTGTTCCCGAGTTGGTGGTTTTTAGACAATATCTCACCTGGTCCTCGTGTCCAGCTGCCCAGCTGACTTCTGATTCTGGTTCCCAGTCAGTGGTCCAGCCAACACCTGCTCCCCCTGTCCTGTCGACGGTCTGGCCGACTCCTGTTCCTGATTCCCAGTCGGCGGTCCAGCAAAGTCCTGCTCCCCCTGTCCTGTCGTCGGTTCAGCCACCTCCTGTTCGCCGGCCTCCTGTCCGTAAGGCCTCCGGGCTCCTTCCCTTGCCCGGTTACTTTCCTTCCTGTCTAATATATATATATATATATTATATTATATTTTAATAGATATATATATATATATATATATATACACATATAATATATATCTGTACTGTATATATATATATATATATAGTATTGCTGCCGACTAGCTCTGCTGACATAATAAAGTGAGAAATAGTTGCACAGGGAGCAAACAGGGGCAGTGGGAAATAAAATCACTGCAGTGCGAGGGGAAGCAGAGTGTACTGCACTGCACCCAGTCAGATTCAGAATTCATAAACCCAGGTACCAACAAGGTCTGAGAAAGTTTTTACGAACTTAAACCTCTATAGATCTGGGTCATAGTGCAGAGAAGTCAAACTCATTATATCAATGTAATGTCTGTTAGTGGTTTCAGGACAACTTTAAGGGCCACAGTCCGCCCTCCATAGCCTGAGAGTAAAGCTAAACCATTATTGAGAGTCAACAGTGACAGTGAGAACAGTGACCTGACAGAGTGAACTGAACTACAGGACTTAAAGCTTGAAAAAGCCCCTTCATGGTCTGCAGCTCAGGGCCCCATTAACCGTCACCCTCCTCCCTGCGCAGCCTGCTGTGACACTGCCAACACAATCTGAACTCTTCATCCTCCTAAAAATGTTTTGGAGAAAGTGTTTGAGTGTCTCAAAAAAATATACATACACAGTCTCAGATTTTGAAGCTGGTTCACAGAAAATGATGATGGGATTTCAAAAGGCTTAGTTGTCACCATATATGTAGAAGCTTTTATTTACCTCAGCTGCAAAGAAAACCAGGTTTTTATTCCTGATTTATATTGATTTATATATTTAATATTTCCTTTTAATAAAACATTTCCCCATTTTCAAATCTGCTCCTTGTGCTCTTTAATTTACTGTTGATGCTGTTTGTTGTTAAAACTCAATACTTGCTCCATATTTATCATCCAGCAGCTCAACAGGCAGAATCCCCCTCTTGACTTTTAATGTGAAACCTCTGCAGGAAGTGTTGAGCATCATTTTTTGTTTCTATTGGACACACAAACCAGTAGCCTATAGTCCTCTTAGTCATTCCTGTAACCAAGTTATTGGACTTTGCTACCAAGACAGCGAGTTGGAAAATCTGTTCTGACACGTCATGCTGGACTGAACATGTTCGAAGCCATAACAGCCAGGAAGCTGTCAGCCACTTCCACACAATGACTTCATTCTGTTCTGGGACCAGAAAAACAAAACAATACACCAACATCCATGAGTTCTCTGCTACAAGCTAACTGAACACTAATTTACTAGAACAAGATGGAAAAAAAACTGACTGTATATAAAGATGGATGACATGACAGCTCCTCAAAAAGTGAAACCAAAACATCTTGATCGCCCCCTTTATAGCTCGTAAGCCACGCCCCTTCCATGTTAGCAGATGGGACATGGGTCAAATCATTTTTTCCGAAATATGGTTTCTGTCATTGGAGGTCGTTGTTATCACACTGATGTATGTTTGGTTTTAATGGATTATTTGATGCTATAAAAGGGGGTGTGGCTTTATGATCGACAGCTGTGACTGACTCGTATATATGGGTGGGACCTGGATACCGTGGCTCCACCGCCTGATCACTACTCTGGTGCAATCTCCAACT
This sequence comes from Seriola lalandi dorsalis, assembly GCF_002814215.2. Classification (NCBI taxonomy): domain Eukaryota; kingdom Metazoa; phylum Chordata; class Actinopteri; order Carangiformes; family Carangidae; genus Seriola; species Seriola lalandi. The sequence goes on from NW_019525437.1 coordinate 3,233,866, forward strand.
CCAAGTGCAAGTAGGAGGAAGTGGAGACGTGTCCTCCATCTTTATAAACAGGCATTGAGTCAAACAAAGAGCCAGATACAGTTCACTTCATCTGTACAACCACCCGCTGCCGAACCGTGCACGCACATAAACCCACACACTCAGTGACGCCGTCACAGAGTCTTTGGTTCCAGGCGTCTCTGCACCATCCCAGAAGTTAATTGCCTCGTGCAGACTCATCCTGCACTGATCGCACAGAAAGCGCGATACACATCCAATTAGCATGTCAATTAACAGAGCTTTATCAGGGGCTTCAGAGGGATCTGGAGCCCGGCGCAGACTCAACTGCAGCATCATGAGAATGAGATATCTGCAGGTATTTTGTTTGATGAGATTAATGAGTGTAATCTACAAATCTGGACCAGGACAGCTGGCAGAGAACAATAGAGCCTCATGCAGAGGACTTCAGCTCCATGTATGGATGAGCAGACAAAGATGTGCATGCATTAATTTCACTCTCCATCTGTGAGCTCATGATCCTCGTCATATGTGAAGTTGAGATGAAACCAGATACACTGCAGGATTAAATCACTAAAGATCAACATCAAATTTCTAGCAGGGTTTAACCACTCTCACTTTCATCAAATACAAACAGTACTTGGATTTTTGTGTGATTTTCTTTCTTATGTTTTTTCCCACATCATGTCATTGCTTATTGTAGTGAGAGCCATTTAGATTTCACACAAGTCTGCAAAACTTCAGCCGAATACAAAAGTCTTCATTTCTTAAGTATTATAACAACGCAAGATGTTAAAACAAACTTTTTACTGACCCTATGAACAGGGATTATTTAAATGAAATGAAATGTTTTCAGGAACCCTTAATCCATCACTGACATTTGTCAAATATTTTCTGTCAGTGTATCAAACTTGAACCGTAGTAAATTCAACATTCAACAACATAACAACCGGAAACCAAACACGATGCCATAGCTGCCAGGTTTCTTTCAAAGCTGAGCTAGAGTCTAAAAAAGTTAGCTGTGTTTAGTTAGCTTCAGCTGCTCGCTGGTAGATTGCTGTTAGTCAAATGCACCCTGGGAGTTCTTTTCTTTAACGTTCGTCTGCAGGCTCGTACTTTTGACTCCTCTTTATCAAAGAACCAGATATTTTTCTAACACAGTTGTTCATGTTTTGCGCTGATGATTCAACCAGGAGAGTTTCATGCCGCTACTCCAACTGTTCAACTCATCTAACATGGTTCATGGACAGGAAGTGAAGCAGACTTTTACTGCAAGAACCCGAACGCCCGAAATAACAACTTTGCAACTCTATTTATCCGAGGCACACTTCTTAGCACTTAATAAAAGTTTCCAGCTCATTATTCCTGCATGCTGAATTCTTCTGTGCTCTGCTGAAGTGGACTCCCGCTGACTCTCATCCAGCTGAACCTTGTTATCTGCTGCACTCAGACCTCTGTTACTCAAGCCCTTCTACCAGCCTCTCCTGATTCTGCTGTTGATCTCCGGCTGCCAGGCCCTGTGGTTTTTTTTTTGTTTTTTTTGTATTAGACTTCTTTTCCTCACTGTTGAGATGATTGTGATAGTGTCAGCTGCAGCTCTCACAGACACAACACTCACACCGCTCTCAGTAATAACAGCTTTTTGTCCGTCTGACACTTTCCTCTCAGGGTGAGTGCTGAGAGTCTGAGAGCATTAGACTGAGCTAAATGTTTGTGTTTAAGAAGCTGTTAATTAACATCCTAATGGGCCTCTTAATTACTGCTTTACACTTTGCATTGAAAAGTCAAACCAGTTAATATATAATGCAGAGACCATTAAGGGTGTAGCTTTGGTTTCAGATGTGGGGGAAGAATTTGAAATTCTCTAAATTGCTTTATTATTAACTGACAAACGTAAAATACATAAAATCATTATCGGCTCTCTATAAATCAAACTAAAGTTTCAGTAGTGGAGATCTGATATTTTATGATGATGTTTGAAGTCTTAGGAGTTTCATTTAAGTGGAGGATTAACAGGATGTCCACTTCGACTGAACCCCAAAAAACTTATCTCTAACCAACAGAACAGAACTTTATTCTCTAGTAAAGAAAATTGTGAGTCAAGAGTTGCTGTTTTATTTCCCAACATGAGATCTAAATCTAGCCCTCTCCACACTGCCAGGAATGAAATTCTCCTGAGTCATAGTGGAAAAATACTACGACTAAAAATACTGCAAACCTGAGCCTCAGAAACCTGATAGTTTGACTGTGGAATACAAAAATCCCCCAAACATTACTTAAACCCCAAAATTCACAGAAGAAACGAGTGCTGAGGGGCATAATAACCTCCTCAAATGTAGCCGCTGACAGGAGGATTAAAACAGAGGTTTAAACAGTGAGGGAACCAGGTCTTCATCTTCTCTTCTCGGTGGTGAAAGTGTAAAACAATACATTTACATCTTCCATTACATTTATTGTGCATTTTCACCAATAAGTGATGAATTTACACCGTAGACTGAAACAAAGATACTCAAACAGATATGACACTTTACAGGCAGCGCCAGTGGTAAGAAATGGTAGACGCTTGGTTGTGATCGCTTGTCCGTGTCAAAACATCACAACAATACAACACAAAACAATGCAACATTGGACGCAGTATGAATTTGAGCCTAATTTTGCTGTTCGTTTTCATCTGTTACAGCTTAATATCTGAGCAACCCAGTACAAGATCATATCAATCTAATAATATTCCGTTTTTTACGTCCAAAAACAGGTAAATTACAGTAACAGTAATAGTATAATTAAGCAAATAAATACAATTTTTATTTAGGTTTTAATTCATGGTTTTATTACCTCCGGTCTCCTTAAAGGGCAGGGAGGTGGAGAAACCCACGTGACACAGTTACAGGAGATGATTGTAAGTGCGCCGTCTCCTTTCTCAACCGTCTCTGACTGAAATTAACTGAAAATATTTCAGTGGAGGGCTAATTGTTGTTATTTTGCATCATTTTTAATTAAACTAATTCAAAGATAATTGCAGGGTAACATACTCAGAATCTGAATGAATGAACTAACTACCCCATAATTAACTTGACTGTCTCCCTGTTGCTCTGTCTCTGGTGGTGTGATCTCTTTAGTGCACCTCATGGCCATTATATAATAGTGTCCCTGAACTCCACTGAGATGCTGTGGAAAAGACATGGAAACAGATCTACCTGTTGATTGACAGCTGCATAGTCACTAATGGAGTTAAAATGCTCAGAAGACATGGAAACATTCAGTGTAGACTTTCCAGTAGAGGCCATACAGTAGAGCCAGATTTACTCTAACTGCCGCCCAACTCGCTTTCAGGGTCAGTGCCTGCAGCAGGATGACTCCCCTCTTCCTCAAATCAGCATCACTGTAATGAGCTCCTGCTCTGCCTGCCCTTCCATCCATCCCTCCACACCTCCATATTCTCCCTCCATCTCTCCCCAAATAACCACAATTTTCTCTCCATCCCTCCCTCAATCTTTTCCCACCGCCTCAGCTTTTCAGCAGAGGGAGAATTAAGGGGAGGAGGAGGAGGTCCGGGCATGCTCTCGAGGCACAGCAGGCATGCACTGAGCACCGTGGCAGCAGCAGGGGAATAAATTAGAGGCAGACACAGAGAATAATAAGGTGATAATGAGTTTGCAGCTGGCCGCCGTGCCAACCCTGGGCCCAGCCCAGCGAATATTTACCACCCTGCTAATAAGTCGTGGTGAGGACTGAATCAGTGGGCATGCCAGGGAGGGCACTGGGCCATCTGAAAGAGAGGAACAAAAAGAAGGAGAAGATGAAGAAAAGATGGAGGAGGGTGCTGTGGTTACATGGTGTATCTGCACACTAAGCAGAACAGACACACACACACACTTTTAAAGGAATACACACAAACACACCCAGGGGAGTTCATATATAATGCATGTATGCACACACTCACTGACACACACTTAAAAATCTTGTCCTGCAGGGTGGGAGACTCTCTGCATACTGTGCATTCCTGTTGCGTGCATATATGTTTTATTTGCATGTTATTTGCATATTCATATCGTGTTGCACATGCATGTCTGACACAGGAGCCTGAACATCTGCATATGTCTGCATCATCACTATCTGATTTATGTCTCTATGTCCTTTTTCCATATGTATCAGTGAACAGCTCCATATGTGCTGTATGAACCAATATTACAATACATTAAAGAAGTTGTTGAAAAGTTACAGAATATATTCAGTTGGTCACTTTAATGTATCTCGGTGAATAATGATTCTTCCTCCAGAGTTTTGGACAATTGAAAACTGCATCAGTGTTGTAAAACAAATTCACACAGTGGTGATATATACTGTATTGCTTTTTCTTTTTTAGCTACGCTAGTGATGTAGCAATAGGAATGGTCGGTCATCAGTCCACCACTTTCGGCCCAGAGATATCTACTTGATGGATGGGCACAAAATCCATTCATGGTTCCCAGATGATGTACAGTTCAATGACCTTGTTGGTCAGAATTGCCATGAGATGAAGTGTAAACATTCATGTCCCCAGAAGATGAATCCTATTTTTCTTCTAGGTTGATACCCCAACTTTTCCTCTGGTGCCACCTCCTCAAATGAAGTCATTTCAAAAACAATTGAATGGATTGGTTCCGACATTCATGTTCCCCTGGGGATGAACTGCAGTACCTTTGTTGATATGTATCTCAGTAACGCCTTGAGGGAATTTCTTCAAATTTGCAGACAACCACGAGGCAGTAATTCAAATTTTTTTTAGCTATGCTAGTGATGTAGCACTAGGGATGGCAATGCTCGTTGGTCATCAGTCCACCGTTTTAGGTCCAGACATATCTACTTGATGGATTGGTACAAAATCCATTCATGGTTCCCAGATGATGCACAGTCTATGACCTTGTTGGTCCTCTGACTTTAAGTTCAGAGTAAAATGTCTCGACAACCACTGAAAGAATTACCATGAGAGTGTGGACATTATTGTTCCCCGTGTTCCCCAACTTTTTCCTCTAATGCCACCTCCTCTAGTGAAGTATTTTCAAAAACAATTTTACGGATTGGTTCAGATATTCATGTTCCCCTGGGGATGGGCTGCAGTAACCATGGTGAAGCCCAGGTTTTTATGCCTCACACAATACGTTTTTGGTCTTGTGAATGCAATGTCTTGGGAGCTCCTCAAGGGAATCCCTTCAAATTTGACACAAATGTTCACTTGGACTCAAGAATGAACTGATTAGATTTTGGTGGTCAAAGGTCAAGGTCACTGTGACCTCACAAAACACAGTTTTGGCTATAACTCACAAATTAATACACTAATTATGACACAATTTAACTACGATGTCAGTAGGATAAAATTAAGTGATGATATTTAACATCCAAACGGTTAAAGGTCAACTTCACTGTGACATCATAATGTTCTGCAAAAATACTTCTGGCTATTATTCAATGCTGCAACTTAGGAAGGAGAAATTATGACCATATTTCCTGCAACTTGGCTGGTTGGCGGAGGCATCCAACCAAATTGTTTCATCATCTGGTCAAAATTTCAGTTTGTCCAATAAAGATGGGGAAACTGATGTGGCTGATTTTGTTTAGGTCTGTTTTAGGTTTTTTATTTTTCAGATATTTTCTCTTTTCACATCTGGTGGAACAGCTGGTTTGAATCACTTTTCCTAATGAAAAATGGTTTTGACCAACAGCCGTAGGCCACAGTGACACTGTCTTCATAGTGGGGTTGTCTGGTTTGATCTCTCTCCTAACTACTGACAACTACACACAGTTCATTTTAGGATGAACAATAAAAATAAAGACAAGTTACTTAGGAAGATGGGTAACAAATGTACATTGCTTCTTTAAGCCAAACTCTAAATACAGACCCACACTTTCAGTGCAGTACTGTTACATTAATTTTCATTAACAGTTAGGGATCTGAGCAGCGTTTCCAGCCTCTCCTGCCTAAAACTCTCTCCACATGGGGACATGTTTCATCTGGACAGCACATGCTGAGCATTGAAGGCAGCTCTGTCTCGTCTCTCTGAGGTGGGCTCCGCTGAAGCTCCATTACTTTAAAAGCTAAAGTCACAGGTGTTCCTCCTCACATGCCAGCTGCCCGCTCCAGACGAAGGCCAGCCTTTGACTCCGCTTCCAGGACGTCCTAACATACACACATAGAATGATGTACGAACACACCGCCCATAGTTGCTCTATAACAGTTCCATTCAAGGCTCCCAAAAATAACAACACATTACGCTGGCAGGGCCGGGCCCACCTCCACCCCCTGCCCCCCCCCATCCTTTACTCCTTTCCTTTCATATTCAGTTTTCTTTAACGCTCAATAAATGTTGACTTTATTTTGGTTCTGCTGAATTCCTTAATGAGGCCCTCGACTTCCACGGAGCAGAGCGGGGGATTCCAGCCGCCTTATAAGGCCACATGTGCAGAAAGAAAGAAACGCTCTGCCGTTTGACATACCTTCAACACTGCCTTGTTTTTTTTCTCCTTATCCTTTTACTACCTGTATGATTTTTTTTATCTTAACAGAAGAACCATTTATGAATTAACTTAGATGTGCACCGTATAATAATCTCCAATTTAATCTCCAATCAAAAGGGCGTGAAGGAAAGACTTCATCAAATACACTTGTACAAAAAATGTCAAAAGGGAGGAGATTGGAAGAGTGTCCGTCTCTTTCATTTATAGGACATTCAACATCACACAAGATAGTTTCATACTCCAAACTAAAAGACTAAAAGCCTGAGGTCTTTTACTACAAGCTGTAATGTTCATGTGTCTTTCCTTGTGTCTTCAAGAAGATGTGACAGATTTCATACATCCTCTCAAAATCCCTCCTCTCAAATCAAGCGTCCATTTCTCTCTTCTAGCACATGTGCAGTCAACATGTTTGTAGGCACATATAGCCCATATCATCATTTTTCAAAGGCGCAGTCGTGGTTTCAGGCTTGAGCAGCTGACTAAACGTATGGCTGGCAGACCCTCATTATACACAAAGAGTGAGTCTGTGTGTGTGTGTGTGTGTGTGTGTGTGTGTAGTGGAGCTAAAAATGTAAAATGTAAAGTGTAAAACAAAAGAAAAAGTCAAAAGAAAAAGAAAAAAGAATGTGCTCGGTAAGGCCACGTTCAGACCACACAGGCCTCTCATTCATTTGAATGGAGTCGTTCCTCTGTTGCAGGGTCTTTTACTGTTCTGTGAATTTCAAGCTCTGATTTTTTTTTTTTTTTACTCTCAATTCAACTTTTAGTAACTAATTTTACTGTTATTTTTCAATGCTCACAAAGCTTTAAAGAAATATTATATATACATATTATATTCAAGTTACTCAAACTCGACAGGCCAAATTAAGATCCAGCCAATCAAGTTACACTCTATTGGTCATGTGACGGATGTCAAATTGTTGAATTTTTGAATTGTTGAATTTTTCATTGTGAATTTGTGAACATTGAAAAATAACAATGAAATGAGTTAAAAAAAAAAAAAATATTGAAAATTTCAACAGTTGAATTTGGAGTAAAAAAAAAAAAAAAAAAATTTATAATTTCAATGCAAAAAAAAAAGATTAAATTTCAAGTCTGCAAAGTCCATCCTTTCACTAGCAGGGCAAAAGGTGGGACAGACTGTATTCTGTGATAGTTTGAATGTTCTCCTTCATGTCTGCAGCCTAACAGCTGACTCAGCTCCAGCTCACGTCTGACCATGTAGCGATGACACTCGCTGCCCCCTCGTTCCAGTGCGCGCTGATCCGTCTCAAGGCTTGCTGCTTACTCTGCACTCCCACACTGATAACGCTAATCAGTACTATCTTGAGCATATATGTAAGTGTGTGTGTGTGTGTGTGTGTGTGTGTGTGTGTGTCCTATCTTTGCAAGGTCTTTGCAGCGGGCCCTAGGCCTGGCAACCTTCAGACGGAGGTCCTGAAAGAGATGAGGCAGGGGGAAGAGATGTGTGAACCAAAGCAGAGCAGACATCATGCTGACTGCTACTTGCTACTAACATGCTACAAACTTACAAACCTCTTACTATATAGTGTGTAGGGGCTTTAAGCAAAGATCCTCCATACAGAAGATACCACATTACACGCAGCACCAATGGTATGAAATGGGACACAGTTCCGGTCTCCAACCCCTCCCTCATGCCAGGGCAACTGGCATGAAATGTGACAGTAGCTAATATTAAAATCTCTCCCTGTCTAGACTCACCTCTCTGCAGACCTTGGGAAAGAAAAGACGGATCCGTTTTTCTTGTTATTACAGCCTGTTGCTGCACAAAGCTCGGGCATTTTAACACTCACTGATGGATTACTTGTCCCTGCCAAAAGAATACAACAACAGACGATACAACACAGATACATCTGATCATCTGATCTGATCAGCCAAGTACAAAGTCATGTCAATTTAACAGGCTAATACTCTGTTTTAGCAATTGTTAAGCAATGAAACAAGTTTTATTTAAGTTTTCAAGTTTAATCCATGGTTTCACATAGAAGTAAGTCAATCCAAAAATAACTCTGGTCCATCTAAACATTTGGATATCGGTCGGCAAACGATGTCGCCAGTTGACAGATCTCACGAGAGTATGGCACTGAGACAGAGGCAGGTCTCCAATAAAGTAAATTTTCTCCTGATCTGTTGATCAGAATGTTCTGAAGACGTGTGGCCCGTGAAAACTGGGTCCAATATTTATTTTGGTGACTATGGAGTGAAAAAGAATCTGTGAACTCGTTGACTTCGCCCATTGGAATGAATAGACTCCTCAAGGGGCGGGGAGGTGGAGAAACTCTCGTCACACAGACACAGGAAATAAACAGAAATGAAGCGTCTCGGTTTCTCTACTGTCTCTGGTTTAAGTTAAACCTGAACCATCTTAGACCTTTGACCGCCAAAGGTCAAAGGTCACAACCAGCAGTTCTGCTGCTTTTTGCTGAAAACAGAAAAAATCTTGTAGATTAGAAAACTACTAATAGTGATTGACAGACATTGACAGTAATTGGAATTTCTGCTTTACTTTTTTTAGAGCGATACATTTTTCCTGTATTAAACCAGACCAGGATCTTTCCCTAACCTAAACCAAGATCTGTGAGAGTCTGAACAGAACCATAAACCAATTTAATAATGATGGAGTCACTACAGGTGGAGATTGTACTGCAGGATCAGATATTTTAAGTCGTCTATGACCATTTGACTGATGTGTTCAGTGTCAACATATTTGCAACTTGCCAAATACATAAATTAACAACATATCAAAGTGTAATCCTGTTTCCTCCAAACGATAGAACAATAGAAACATTTTGTATAATATAAAACACACTAGACAAAACGCAGGTAAATAAAGAAAACAACCTTCACTACTGGATATCTGCCAATACAGAAACACAAAAAGTTTCTGTTATAAAAGTTTCACGAAAACGTGATGAACATGGACACGCAGGATGTCGCCATGATTTTTGTCACCGTGCAGGTACAATAGCAACAAACCTGGCAACCTCTGTGACAACAAAACTCACTGCACTGACTGCTGTTCAACATAAAAATACTTCCAGCATGTAACCCAC
>NW_019525437.1:3243448-3251225 GCF_002814215.2 Seriola lalandi dorsalis
CTGAAAAAAAAAAAAAATCATAAAATGTTGTTTTTACATTTCAGGTTGTGTAAACAAATGAGATACAACATGTTAATAAGTCACAATGGCGTCGAGCCTTTACCAGTAAAAACATGCAATCTAAATGTGTTTTTTACACACACACACACACACACACACACACACACACACACACGAACACACTGCTGATGCAAGCTGTAAGCAAATGTATTTAATGAGTGTGACCGCAGATAAAACTGCAGCTACATCTTAAATTATACTTCTATATTTAATTAGTTTGAATACATTTTAAAATGTGTTTCCTCCCAGGTGGACGTGTTGCTGCTCCACCGCTGACCTCCAGCTGAACTCAAACTGTTTGAGGAGAAAACACAGCACCGAAACTTAAAAAAAGAGGTAATTGCCAAAATAAGGAAACACTTGTGCAACCGAGGGACTCAAAGTACATTAGACCTGTGAGGTAAGACTTTCCTGGCAGGGTCGATAGCTCCTCCGAGGGCAAAACGAACACGAATAAATACGACATAATTCTGAATAATCATCCTTCATCCTGTGGCGAAGGATTTCAGGCCTGATTGGAGCGCGCTCAGTGAGAATCGAGGCCTCGGTTGGTCACTGAGATTGATGAGTATGAGAACAGCATAAACCATTTGTCATGGCTGCTTCAGTTACCTGGTCTAGACCCAACTGAACAGGCCTCAACCTGCATTTTCCATTTTCAACAAAACCCCAGATGATGGGATTTCTCAGTCAGACTCTCCGTTTGTGTTTGTAGACCTTTTTTCTTTTTCCATGACAAGTTATGTCGAAGTTTTACTTCATTTTGGCAGTTTCTTGTACATTTATATGGAAGAGGAAAAAATATGGATTATGACTTTTTTCTCCATCCAAAGTCTTTTCATCATCAAACACTCTGCTGTCGGCTTAAAGGCTATAAAAAGTTTGTAGTTAAGGGGGGAACAGCAGCTGCTTGAATTCATGGTCAGTACAGATTTTCATGGTGGGAGAAAGGATATGAAAACATCCCTCAAACTGCTCCTGCAGCATTACACACTTCTCCACTGTCCCTCCATCTAATACGTCCTACAGATCAGCATCTAGTCTCCTGCCAAAACATCAGCAGATTTATGAACTGCTTAATGCCAACCACAAGACTTTGAAAAGACAAAAGTCTGACACCCTGTCACACCTAAAGACTATGAGTCATAAGTTTTTTGTCTCGCACTATGAGATCTTGTAAAGAGTGGGGATTTTGCAGGATCAGTATTTGCAAGAATGTGATAAGATTCCTTTGAAATTATTTCCCAGCATGCTCCTGGTGGAAGTTTATATACAGGAAAAAAAACTGTTTTTTTACAGACTTTTTTTATCTTTGAAATTCTAGATAGATAGATAGATAGATAGATAGATAGATAGATGCTTTCCTGTAATTATTTTCCTTGCTTCTCTTATGTATTTAATGTTGCTCTTAAACCAAACGACTCATATTATTGCGCCTCCCCAGAGTCGCTTCCTTGCTCGCTATAAACTCAGTTTGCTGCTTCCTGGTCTGTGCTGCGTCATTGAACGTCACTATCTGCACGAGCCAACACAAAAAACTTACGATAATATTAAATATGTTTGATTTTATTGGAACGTCAGGATGAAAGAAAAGACGATCCCCTCACACCAAACAATGGAACTATAATCATATATATTGTAAAATGTGTCAGTTGCCAGACTTATCACCTGACTCTACAGTTCCCTTTTAGCACCTTTCAGCTCATTGTCTTGGTTTTACGTTCGGCAGCTTTTACGTCGTGGCTCAGTTTCATCGGCATCATTTCCAGCAGCTGCGATGAAGCCGCTGTCAACCACCTTGCTCAGCACCAGACAGAAAAGTTTGTGAAACATCAAGCAGCTGAGGAGCAGCAGACCATCATCAAGAACAAAAACAAAACAAAGCCCATGAGCCTCTTTCCAGTAAGACGAGGAAACACCCCTCATATAAACCAGGCCTCAAATGACTGTCAGCTTCCAGCAGCCAGTTCTGCTTCGCATCCAGTTCAAGGTTGATAAATACCTGTTAACTGTGAAGCTCCGAGGCTGACAAACCTCTTATCACATCTTGTGTCTCCTTTTTCCTTTCTCTTTAATTAGCTAACAGCCGTGTAGAAAACACTCAGGGTGCAGCAACTCAGTTCAGCTGGCACCGAGCATCGCCTTCCTCTGGGTAGAATAACAAACAGAGCCAGAGGCCGATTATGTAAGCTGCACTTAATTAACCTTAACATCAAAAGTGTGATGACACGTCAAAATAAAACTGAGGGGTTTGGTTAATGTGCTCTCTACAAGCCAGGTACGGCTCTTTATGCAACCGAAGTAAGGGAGGAAACAACGCAGTGTAACACCTCTGAAACAACTCACCTCATCATATCAAGTCACAACCTCAGTTAAACTTTCTGACTTTACACACTTATCATTCAGAAGAAACTGCAGCAGAGAAAGATATTTTTAGGTGTAACTTAGAAAGTATCCAAATAAGAAAGTCTGTCCACGTGGAGTAGTTCCTATATAAGACTAAAGGGGGCGGAGCTTCTGCTGTCAACTCTGACACAACCTGCCTGATGAACTTTTAAATTGTTTCTAAAAACACATTTCTTTCACAGAGCTTTTAAAAAAATATTTTTTTTACATTGCTTACATGAGTTTTTATTGTGTTTTTATTGTGTTTTTTAAATTTTTTATCTGGAGTAATTTATCTGCATGTGTTTGTTGTTGTTTTGTTATTTTATCCTTGTGAAGCATTTTGTTATCTCTGATTTTGATAAGTGCTATATAAATAAATTGTGTTGTTATTATTTATTCTTTCACTAAAGAATAAATTTGTGTGTATTTGTCTCTCAACTTTAATTTCTGTTGAATTTGTTTTGTTTCCATTTCAGTTGTTATTGATATTTATTACATTTCCAGTGAAGTTAGCTGTTATATTTGTTGTTTGTGCTGTTTCTGACCTTAAAAATGTCTTGTTCAGTCCATCTACAGGTTACTAATCTGTTTGTAAGTTTTGCTATCGCTATGTATAGCCAACGTTAGCATTAACAGCTGTTTAATTACCGGTCTTGCTATATAATAATATGCTTTTGGAACAGTGCTACTTCCTCAGGGCAGCCAGGACGCTACGGGCCAACTGGGGCGGGACTAGCAGGAAAAGAAAAGAATTAAACAAAAGGGTCAGTTTGCACCTCGGGAGACAGCTGTTGGTGAGTAAAGGAATAAAGTTTGATGCTGAATACAGCTGTTAATGCTAACACTGGCTCCGAGCAAAAGTAAAACTTACATGTAGGTCCTTTAAAAAACCAAATTTATGTCATGTAGTTAATACTGGCTGATATATTGTCACCTCATTTTGTATATTATATTTTCATCCCTGTCTTTCACCATGTCACTTTAATCATGATGTTAAAAACGGTTTTGGGCAAAGACTCCCTGTTCACTGTGACACTGTTTAACATGGATTTACAGCCTCAGAGTTACCTCACTGTAAATCCACATCATTTCAAACCTTCATGCATCAGTTGGATCTTTTACCTTCTTGTGTAAATCTCATTAGCAAATTCAACTAATTTGCAAAAGTTCTGAGAAATGCAATAACCGCTCTCTCTCTCTCTCAAAAAAACAGATTGAAGTGAATATTTCATGGAAAAATACATCCAAATTCCAGCTCATGTTTTATTGATCTGGACTTTATAGAAATGAAGCCGCTGGCTGGCTTTGCTCTTCCTGCAGAAGTGCTATTCTTTCTTTGGTTCAACAGTTCAAAGTTATGAAACGGTCAGTTCATACTGGCGCTGGCAGGCAGACCAGCGGGTTCACCACTGGTTAACGACTGCAGAGGAACCTGCAGACTCTGCAAACGTTAACGACGGACATGTTTATGCAGTTGGAACTTGTCAAATATGGGAGAGCTGCACTTAAAGAAACCCAGAAACTTTGAACCTTGTTTACACAGAACCGGAGCCTGAGAGAAGGAGGGGAGGGGCAGCTGAGGTGAGGATGTTGGTTTTGGCAGCAGAGAGAAAGGACCACTACAGAGGTGAGGAGGTGAGAGCAGCTGCTGCTACCTGAGCTACCTGTGTTACTGTGTGTGGGATGTATTTTGGTCTTTGACGGTGCATTCGGTTACAACTGTCATTTATATAAATTTGATATGTACATACACCTCAACACTTCAGCTAAACACAATAGTTTATCATGTCATATCAAAACCAAATTAATCTGCTGTTAAAAACCAGTCTCCACTCTTTCTGTTTTTCCACCAGGATTTGGAAGCTTTATGGAGTTTTAGCCCTGTGTAAAAAAAACACGGGCTCATCCAGCAAGAAAGTTGAACCTGGCTCAACTTTTGCCAGAGATGGCAACATCCAGCAAGAGGCTGTGTTGTCCAATCAAATACCTGCAACCAAGGATGAAATGATTGCCATGACAGCTTTCCAGAAGTGTAAAATTTGGTTTCCCAGTATTCTTAAACCTCTGTGCGGTGTTTCATCATCTGTTGCTCAAACAGGACTTCCTGGATGGCAGTGTGTCACCTCAAGCAACAAGCGCCCCCACCAATGCCACCCAATGTATCTGAGAGCCCACTAAGTGGATACTGAATCTGTCTTCTACCTACTTAATTTACTTTGTGTAACTCCAAATAACAGCAGAAAATACAGAGGAAGTTGTCAAAATTGTTGCTATAGTTGGCAGTATTTTGTTACTGGGCCGTGGCTGAGGCAAAAAATGAGCTATATATAGAACAAAAATGCGTTTTTGGCAAATACATACATGATTATAATGGAGAGTGATGAGGTAAAAACCAGAAAATTGCAACACTGAGGTCAATGACACACAGGTCAGACATAAATTGGCTCTATATCTGAAATAAAGCCTTCAGGGCATGAAGATTATACACTGAAATTTTCATGCTTTAGTCATAAAATACACAATAGGACATGCACATAGTAGCTCGTATTAAGAAAAATTGAAACCAAAGTCCATCTTACTCTGAAAGTGACCCAGTGCACAGGAGCTTCTGCAAACTGAATCAGTATTTTTCTATTCTGTAAAAGTCATTCATATTCGTGCTGAAAGGAAAAACCAGCGCTCTCACTACAGAGCTCGTCCTCTCACTGCAGGGTCACTCTAAATAAGACATCTGAGAGCTGCGTAGTGCAGCTTGTATCATAAAAATATGTGAGTCAAATAAGGTCAGAAACTGCTGCATGTACACATATGTGCACATTTACAGTAGCCAGGTTACTACAGGTGCCTGGAAACACATCCAGTTCCCTACCTAATCCTCCTTCTGTCAGTAATCTGTGCATATAAATATACTCAGTGTGTAACTTTGACATTTCATTTCTTTGAAGCTGTGGAAAAACAGCACTACAAGGCACCGGTGTGGCGTTCAGGAGCAGTTTGCGCTTCAGCCTTCAGTTCAAGGGCACGAAACAGAGGGAGCCAGGTATGAAGCAGTTCCACACAGGAAGCGCCCACACAGAAATATAATACATAACATATATGTCCCTATATAAAGAAGAGTGATGTAGCCATATATATCACCTTTAAGGTGATACAAGAAGATACGATAAAAGATTATAAGATATATAAAATACCCATAGTAATTTTTTAACATAAATTAAAAATATTCATATGATACATTTTTATGCGATATAACATATTTATTTGTACTAATATATATTTAATTCATAAATGTGAGTTTATCAAAACAACATACTTCATAACTTTTAATATACATTTTGAAAGTTATAAATGTTTATCTTTGTATTTACTGTATATATATTATATCAACATATATTGACAGGCTTTGTAATGGATATATACTGTATTTTTAATGTATATCTACAATATAAACATACATATTTGTATACGCCAGACATATATGTCAATATATGAAATTGTTAACATTTTTAACAGGTTTGATGTATAATATTTAGACAAGCTCCTGTCTGAGAGTCGACACATCCATCCACCCCAACTTCATCCTCCTAATCTGGACATTACATGCTACATAAATTACGCGCTAGAGGTCACGTGACAATACAACGTGACCATGAGTCGTAATAAGCTGCTCGCACAGACGACCTGTGGGTTTTCACAGGAGGACAGTCTCAGCTCAGCAGCTAACAGAGGAAAATTTCTGGCTCTGTTTAAGTCACAAAGCAGACTCCTGTGTTTCTGTGTTTCTGTGTCAGAGGCGACTTTTTCTTTTTCCTGTCTGCATCACGCTCTGGAAAACTACTGTGGACACAAACGCTGCACTGTCGAGAAGAAGCTGGTGACAATCGTTATGCTCTGTTTAATATATTTAGCAGCATATACTGTATGTGAGCAGGTACCGAATGAGTAAAATTAGAGCTTCTGATCTGGTCACATGTTGTTATGAATGCCTGCAATTATAGTCATAATTTAAAACAGAGCAAAACAGAAACATCAGATCTCATTTTTACAGGAATAACATTGTCACTCGTTAAAAAAAAAACTCTGGTCAGTAATTATGTCATGGCTTATAATAGTCTATGGTGTGTCAGCAGTGGCTATTTTTAAGCCTTCTTCAGCATGTGGCCTATTAGCGTGGAGAGTGTGTGTGTGAGTGTGTGTTTATGTTTGACTAAGGCGAGTGGTGGTTGAGAGGTAGGTCAGGGGTGTGTGAGCAAATGACAGGATGTGCGGTCAGGCTGCTTCACAGAATCTGCTTAGTAATGTTGATAAAGATAGAGCTGACCTCGTCGTTGCCGTCAATGGCCCCCCTGTTACCCGCCGCCTGTCACACACACACACGTGCAGTTAAACATACCTGAATGGAGGCCAGTGTGCTGCAGGGCGGGGACGAGCACTGTTAGACCAACAGAGGGGAAAGGAGGAGAGCGAGATGAGAGGAAGAGGGAGAATAAGTTATTTTATACGCGCTGGATATTTGGGTTTATGACACAGAAAAAAAACAGGTGGCTCTATTCTGATTCAGCAGTTGTGGTTTTTATCTTAGGTACACTTTCACATGTGACCTACTTCTGTGGCAACACATACGTAAACTCATGAGTGGTGCAACTTAATTATTTTCTGAATACTGATTTTAGTTGGAACTCGCTGTAGTCACATATGAAGGCCTCATTCATTCACAATTCTCTCTCGCTCTCTCCCTCTCTCACCCCACTTGTAATCAGCTGACTTCAGGTGTTTGCGGTAGCCAATCAGACTTTGCCATTGAAAGCGAACTCTCTCGGGGCGTCGTGTAGCGTAGTGGTTTAAGCAGGCGCCCCATGTGTAGAGGCTACAGTCCTCGCTGCAGTTGGCCCCGGTTCGAATCCCGCATCGGACGGTCTTTCGCTGCATGTCATTCCCCCTCTCTCTGCCTCCCTGTTTCCTGTCACTCTCCACTGTGCTGTCCATTAAAGGCATAAAAGCACAAAAAAATATACTTTAAAAAAAAAAAAGAAAGCGAACTCTCTCGTCATTTGTTTAGGCGGGAGCCTGGTCTTGTCTTCCCGAAATAACTGGGCAGGAGGCCGTTGCCAAGATGGCTGCCGAGTTGTGAGACCTGCCTGTAAGGATTTTGGTCATATGCTGTACTGATCGTAAAGCATGTGCAGCTATGGCAGGGTATTTATCCTCCATTTCCACATTGTTTCATAATAACTGAGGAATATCATCCCGCCCTTGTTGCTCGTCATTTTCCAAAGTGTCAACGTGTCACAGAAGCAGCAACTTTTTTTCCTGATGTGACCTTTGAAGT
>NW_019525437.1:3251245-3364896 GCF_002814215.2 Seriola lalandi dorsalis
TCCCTCTCTCACCCCACTTGTAATCAGCTGACTTCAGGTGTTTGCGGTAGCCAATCAGACTTTGCCATTGAAAACGAACTCTCTCATCATTTGTTTAGGCGGGAGCCTGGTCTTGTCAGCCCGAAATAACTGGGCAGGAGGCCGTTGCCAAGATGGCTGCCGAGTTGTGAGACCTGCCTGTAAGGATTTTGGTCATATGCTGTACTGACCGTAAAGCATGTGCAGCTATGGCAGGGTATTTATCCTCCATTTCCACATTGTTTCATAATAACTGAGGAATATCATCCCGCCCTTGTTGCTCGTCATTTTCCAAAGTGTCAACGTGTCACAGAAGCAGCAACTTTTTTTCCTGATGTGACCTTTGAAGTTGACTGTGCTGAAGGTGACGTGACATCCAGTAAACTGTTCTTGCATCCTGTGGAGGTTTGCTGCAGCCTGAGGCCACCAGAGCTGAATACGTTTTTAAAAAATCTTTCAGGCCAAACTAAATCTAAAATAATATTTTAATGTCACTCTTTTAGTTTTCCCTTACATAATTTTACTCCTTATATCCTTATAAATGAGTTATTAAATTATTATAATTTTTAGATTTAAGGTAGCACATGTGTGACATGGCACACTGTTTAGACCAAACCAAATAGTAGTTAGGGGAGGAAACATCAAAGAGTTAGCGCAGTTAGCATCTTTTATTTGTTTATGTTGTTTGTTAGCTTGTAACTGACAGTGGCTGACACAGTGTTAGTGGCTGTGCTAATGCTAAACTCTCTCTATCTCTGTACTGGCAAGGTTTCAGGTTTATTTAGCCCCGCCCCCCGTCCCCACAAGTTGACAGGATTGGTTCCTTAGGTTTGTGACGTATGAAACCCTGGCTGTCTGAATCTGTTGTTATGAGACTGTCATTGGTTCACTGCAGTTCAAGGTGGAAACACTCAGTCATGGAATTGACAGATTTTTTCACTCGTGTCTTGTATTATATTAAAAAAACACCATATGGATGTTAACAAGGTGAAACACTTGATTTTTCATCAGGGTGTATCTTTAAAAGTGGAGGTAAAGGCAGGGTGGGAGCCTAAGAACACCGCACAGTAAAATCCCAATGTTGTTGCTGTTGTGGTTTGGTCTTAACAAGAGTTTAATCACACTGCTAAAAATGTACTTGACTGAAAGAGCAAAATAAAAAGAAAATCAGCAAGTTTTGCTTCTTCGAAACATTTTTAAAAGACGCACAATTAAGAGGGAGATTTCAAACTGAGAAAAGTCTGAGCTCACTTAAAATTCAGAACAAGAATATCCAGAGGATTAAAGGAGAAGAAAGAAAGAAAGAAAGTGACTATGGGGAAGATTGGATTCGGAAAGGGCTTGAGTTAAATTGGAGGTGACAGCAATTCCATTTCAGAGAGTTTTGCCTTGAGTACCTCAGAGTGCCTTGGCCTTCGATACAGAGGAGAGGAGAGGAGGAATTAGAGGAGGGGTAGAGGAGAGGTGGAAATGAACAAATGGAATACTAAATATAGACAAGTCACACAAACAGAGGAGGATGGAAATGTACTAGAAATAAAACACACATCGCACTGGGTGGAAGAAGTGAGCGTGTCACGTCAACTGCAAACGTGTTCATCAGGTGACTCCTTCTCCCTGCCTCCTTCCCTCCTTCCTTCCTTCCCTTCCTTCCTAATTCACCTGTTTTCCTCGCTAAGCTTTTCCCGAGCTGAGGCTGCACTGATGGATTAAAAATAAATGAGAGGGTAAACACAGCATGAGAAACAGGCTGCTGCTCAATGAGCTCCGCACTCCGGTCCGGGTGTTAACAGAGAAACAACACAAGCTCGCTTTGTCTCCACATTCATCAAATCCTCACACTTCAGTCTCTCTGCTCTCTCAATATTTGTCTTTTTCAATCTCTCTAACCCTCCACACACACACACACACACACACACACACACAAACTGAGGCCATGTCCACACCAGTGAAACACCACAACAATAGAAACAAGCTAAATCAATTCATTTCAATCGACTGGTGACATCTGTGCGTAAATATGCACCACGTTTTTCTGTGGAGTTCAACTTTGGTAAATTGTGACGTGACTTTCTGTCAGTTGTAAATCGTCTTGACTATGATGACAATTGAGGAAGACTATAAGCTGTTCTACAGGAAAAGTAAAGGTTTGGAGTTAGTGGTGTAGATTCAGTGGAAACTGCTTAGAAACCTGGGACAGAGTCGTTCTTTTACAAATGCTGTTTAAATAAATCACGTATAGTAATCAGGTTTTGGGTGTTGTAGCCTGCTACTGCAGCTGCCATATACTTAGGGTGTATTTGTTTTATAGGATTTTGGAGTGTGTGTAACAACTGTCCCTGCCTGCTGTCCCAACTTAAATTCACTGCGTATGTGTGTACGTGTGTGTATGTGTGTGTATGTGTGTGTGTGTGTATGCACGCTTTCGGCACACACTCATGTTCCTGTTCCGCTGTGTTCTGGGACAGTTACAGTGCAGTAGTCATCATCCCCGCTCACAGCAGCAGGTGTGTTACCTGAGTGGAGTGTAATGCTTTCGCCCTGATCATCTTTAAATCAGTAACAAGCGAAGCTGTCAGTTTCATTACTTATATTCATGTATACAAATATCAATTAAATGATAATCAGCATGAGAAATTAAGAAAAGGCGGACAAATAATTAGAGTTTATATTATAGTTTATAGTTTATATTAAAACTTAAAGGTTGTAATTAGAGTTGTTCTAATTCCAATACAAATATTGGAGATGTCTGAAATACTGGACCGGGCATTGGCGAGTACGCAAGTCTATGAAACCATCTGATACCATGTAATGTATTGATAAACTTTTTAGTTTCACACCAAGATATAAAACGATAGTCCTTTCGCTGTGCAGCCACTGGTAACTACTGTTATTTAGTGGCGAAGAAGAATCTGTTTCTGGTAAATGGCATAACGTTAGCCGTTGGCCGAAGTCACTAATAGACAAACCAAGCATCTGGGTCCAGACCCAGAAGCTGTCCTAACCAGACCCGGACCTATAACCTATAAATCATACAGTTATTTCACTTTGACAGTGATTCTGTTTTAACCTGTGCAGCTTTTCTATACAGGGTGAGACGAGTCAAGAGACAGTCAGAGGAAGAAGACGGAGAGCCTCAGCATATGACAGCTTGCAGTTGTAGGCTACAACAGTTTACAACATTATTTTTTCATATGTTGTCAAGTATGAGAAAAGACCCTTGATTTATAGAAGTGGTTGAACACTGTAACTGTTGATCACTATAGGAGGTTTCCACTGTAAAAAGAGAGATTCTATGGTATTCATGTATTTGTTCATGTTTTTTACAAAAGGGTTTAACCTGAGCCTGCCGCATCCATACAGGGTTAGTGGTACACTAACACGCTGGTATCAGATCAGTGCTCAGTATCGCCACAATGCACAGGTTCACGTACCGGAATCAGTATTGCTAAGGAATAAATGGTATTGTTTCTGTTTATTGAGAGTGTTTATTTTATAATTAGCACAAGTTGTTTTGACTATTTTATTCAGTATGTTATACGATCTAGCATGTTACCCACTATCTATGTAGCCACAGTAGCTAGGCAATGTAATCATTCCACAATCAAGCACCTATTTTACCAGGTGATTACCTCTACGCTCTGCCCTGCGGCCACTTCAGGACACCTCAGACTGAACTTGTCAGGTTCACCTCCACAAAGTCAGACCAGGGTCACCTTCATCAGTGTAAGTTGGACTCCGTCGGCTTCAGCAGTTCTTTGAGCTGATGTTAAAACACTCACAGTTTAAACAGGAGGTGAAAGAGCATGTGTTATAGCTTGTAAGGGCAATATTATGATAATTATAATAATTACAGCTTCTCAAACATGAGGATTTCCTGTTTTCCTCTGTTATATGTGATTACGGGAAATTTGGCAACTAATGCCAAAGTCATTGGCGGCAACCCTGAGAGTTTTTACCAGAATCTAAACCTTAAGCGTTTTACGAGGGCTCTCTAAGTGTATGGTAGGTTAACATCCAAGTAACATAATTTGAGAATTAATTCCCCATTTTCCAAATATTTACGAGCTTGAAAAACCTTCAACTGCTCAGGTTCGTCACCTGTTGGCAACCTCTCTGGGGAAACTGAAAATGAGCTGACGAGCTGACAGTAAATACCGGCCGCACCACATGCTCGTGTCCTCTGCGTCTTCCCATCAGGAAAAAAAAACTGTTGAAACAGTGAAGGACTGCCAGCTGCCTATTTTCCTCTCTAAACTAGCAGTGCAGCTATAGCTGGCATCAGCTGAGACTCACATGGCCTCTCCATGAGCCGAACACTGAAGACAGTCACTCAGCTCATTGTCCGCTGAATGAGACTGTGGTCTGTGTGTTTCTATCTGTCTGTCTGCTCAGTGAAAAGAAGGCAGTCAGCTGAGAGTCATTAGTCGTACTGGCAGTTCTACTTCTCCAACTGGGACTCTGGGCCTGGGCTGGTCATGTGAGAGACCAAACTCTACTTTTCAGTGGCAGTGATATAAAACACAGAGGGAGGTCACAGGTCATGACAGGACACACAAGTTTTATTACCTTGTATTAAAAATATCATAAAGCCTAACATCATACTCTGACAGTGAATATGATGCTTATCAGTTAAATTCTCTGAATACTGAATAGTTTTTGAAAATTAAAGGTGATGCAAACTTCAGCTGAACGGTGGCCCCTGTGGCTACAAGCTATAATTACAGCATATGAGGATTATTTTAAAATTGTAATATGTAAATGGTCTAATTAAAAGGTCTAAAAACAACCAAACCTATGTTATACCATTTTTTGAGTTGTTTACTTACATTATCCCAAATGCGTCTGGAGAAATCTGTAATTTTAATCAAGGTAAAGATCTGTTTCATTTGTTCCCCAGTCAGTAGCTGGATTTCCATTTCAATTTTGCAAAAGATTGCTTTGTCGAATCATCTTTTTTTTAAGGTCACAATTTCAAATTGTGCAGGTTAATGTAAACACATCGTTTTCCTGCCAGACACATCAAAATGTACATTTTATTCAGTTTTTAAGCAAAATTTTAACAATACACCTTTTAAATCGTCCTGTGTCTGTCGAACAGCATCGGAGAAACACTTATTTTTAATGTGAAACTGCTTTATTCAGTGTTTTCACTGGTTATAATCAACTGATCTGTTTGTTTTGGAGAGGAGGGCACCTCTCTGGACAATTCTGCTCAACTCCCATGATCCTAGGGTACTTCATGATGTCACCAAACTCTGCCTTTTGTTATTGTTTTGATTGAGCATCCCCTATTGGCAGACGTTACATACTGTGCATTTAGTAATAGTTCACGTTTCTGTGTTATACCAGAGTCAGGATGTGCTTATCCTAGCTTAGCATGTGCTGAAACCAGGGGCAGCAGCGAATCCTCTTTGCTCAAAGTAAGAACATAGACGTTAGATTTATGGAGAGACTTCTCCTCTGGACTCAGATGGCTCAAATCTTTACTAAACTTTCACAGATTATGTCTTATTATTGACAAATAAACAAAAAACAGAAACAGTTTTTACAGTGCTGCAGATTTATATGAAAGAATATTTCTCAGTTCTGCAGAGAGAAATAAGACCAAGACTCCAACGCTACAAAGAAAGCTCTTATCCAGAGGTTCATCCTGGGTAACGGCGGTCAGACAGGGAAGTACTGGTTTCATAGTCTGACTTGACCAAATCAAAGGCCCCATTTACAAGAAGTGATGTTGTGAAACTTGTGTACTTTAAGTTTAGATTGTGATATTGATCCTGATATTACTGATATTGATACCATGCCTGGTGAATTACATAGCTACTGTGTAAAGCAGGAAAAAAGCAGAGAGACATTATCAGCTCACATCATTCATCCACGTGTTTTTAAAATGAAGCAGAAAAGAAGCTTAAATAGCATTTAAATGTTGTATCAGCCATTCCAGCTGTCAAGAGTTTAGTCCTGCATTTCTGACACGACAAGCTGAATCTGCCATTGGTGCGCATGTGCCACATTGTTACCCACCAGCCGTTCTCAGCCTCCTCAAATCAAAGAGGGATAAAGATAGCAGAGAAACACAGCACCGTTATAATTAGGTTTGTACTACTTAACCGTAATATACACGCCATAACCACATCTGATACACGATCTATCCTGTGATTCAAACGAGCGTCTGAGCCTGAACGCATTCACAGCGAAACACACAGGCAGGAAACCCGACTGCTGCTGTAAGAGAGGTGCACTTAACTTCCTCCTCGCTGACATGTTTATAATACCTGAGCTCTGTGTGTGTGTGTGTGTGTGTGTGTGTGTGTGTGGATGGTCATACTAACCAGAGACACCACATGTCTGCTGGGAAGTGTGAAACAGACACGAGCCAGAAAGACAGAGGCCCCTCATTTGTTTATACTCAGTCAGAGGAGAGGTGTAGACAAAAGAAAGGGATGGAAGGTGGAGAGAGAAAGAGAGAGAGAGAGAAAGAGAGAGAGAGTGAGTGAGAGAGATGGGTTGAGAAGAAATGAGCGTATCGGGGGTGAGTAAAGAAGCCAAAGAGGGAAAAGTGAGGATGATGAAGAGAATGAAAGATGAAGCTGGCGTGAGGAGGAAACGGGGACGAAACTATTTTCCACGCTGCAAGTCTCCAGGATTTGTTCACCTAAGTCCATCGCTTTCTTTGCCTTTTTGTGTGAGTGTATGTGTCTGAGTGTGTCTGTGTGTTTTATTTTTGGCCCTGACAGTCTGTTGAATATTTTCTAGATGAAGTGTTGAAACTTTTGAAGTTAAGTTGACATATTTGGAGAATTACTATTGGAACACTACAACAAACTGAGAAAAGAAAAAGTTAAATATGTTTTATTTAGTTAGCATTATTTTAATTTACCTAACTGAACTAAAAATGTCTTCTAAAAATGGTATATGGTAATAAGGGTTGGGTTAAATGTTCTTTCCCTTGTCTAAAAAGTCAACTAGGTGGTGAAATCTCCGAGACTCTAGTTTGTTTTGACAAAGTCTTTAATAGTTGTTTTTGATTGGCTGAGATGGTAACGTTGGTTTATTGGTAAAAAAGTTTCTTCAGTGAATTATTTGTCACCTGTTATGAAAAATCTTGGTTCATTCTTGTTTTTTAAATTTCCTTGACCATTTCAATGACATCAAACCTATGGATAACAGATAGCTGATCATTATTCTTGAATCAGTCGTACCTACATGGTATTGAGCAGAAATCTGTGCCAAACCTAGCTGGGCTCATTTACATGGTAGGTATTGGTGAATCAGTTTCAAAGCTGTGGACAGATGCCTCCTGAATCCCTTCAGTTATTGATATTCTTCTGGCTCTGCTCTCGGTGGATCTGTGGCCCGGAGTCAGGAGCTGCTGCCAGAATGGGAGGATTATTGGGTTGGACTGAGCCACTGACAGGGATTCAACATAATCATACTGTGTTGCACCTCTGGGAAAGTTGTGGGTATGAGCGTGCGTGTGCATGCATGACTGCCGTGTGTGTGTGTGTGTGTGTGTGTGTGTGTGTGTGTGTGTGTGTGTGTGTGTGTGTGTGTCTAAAAGTATGGAGAGACAAAAAAAAGGGAAAAAAAGGGGTGGAAGGGAAGTGATAGAGTCTCGCCAGAGTCTGTGTCAGCGGCTGACAGAAGGATTTAAGACCAGAGCTTCCAGTAAAAATGAGCTCCTGCATGGGTCTGAGTCCCCATCTGGATCTGCATGAAAGCCAAACTTAGAGTTCACTGCACAGATATGAGAGGAAGAAAAGGTTGGCCAGGAAGCTAAACTTAGTTTGTATTTTCCATTTTAAGTCATTTCTGTTTTGTTCTGTTCTGAACAAATTGAGCTCCTTAGTATTGGTGGTTGGACATAGCATGGCTTTATTCTTTAGTTATAAACTTGAATCTTAAAGGTTTCATATAGTATAAAGGTAGATGTCTATGTGTTGTTTGATTATAAAGCAGGTCCATTGATACTGTATAGGCTACAACAACTTTTCTCCTCCAACCAACACAACCCCTCAGGGGTCACGTGGTGGAAGTCTGTGAGCACTAATGAAAGGGGGAATTATACAGGATCTAATTTAAACACCAGTGGAACTGATTGATTGAAATCTTTTATATGCAGCTTCTAAAGTTAAAGCTCCATATAGTCTAAAGGCAGATGTCCATGTGTTGTTTGATTATAAAGCAGGTCTAGGTTCTCCAGAGAGAAGCCTGAGAGAAGAGATGTAAAACTACATTGAGATGGTTTTTGGTTCTTAAAACCACAAATATATCTTCTCATGGATCAACACTTCAAATAAAACACAGCAGAAGAAGAAAATATGGAGCTTTAAGAGGAGCCACATTTGAGGATGTTATAGGATCTGAAAACCTATTTTCTCAATCAGCGTCTTTCTCTCTACAGGTGATGGCACAAACAAACAACTTTCCATAAATCTTTGTATTTGTGATTTTGACCAGAATCTGAATCTACTGACAGTTGAGAGGTTGTCAGTCACATCTGATCAAACGCACCCAGAGTCCTGATCAACTTTCCGGCGCTTTGAGGACACCATGCACATTCTTTCAGACTATTTTCTGCAATCAGTGATTTGAATGATGCATTCATCCACTCAGCCCGCTCAACATCAGCTTTGTTAATCCTGACTAGAAAAACCATGAAAAAGTTAAGTGAAACCAATCTAATCAAGAGGATGAAGAAGGACTTTCACAAATAAAGTCTCATACTTTAACATGATTTTCCCCTTTTTACAACTCTTTCCAGATTCTGCACACACACACACACACACACACACACACACACACACGCGCGCACGCACACACACACACGCACACACAGGCACGTTCAGCTTTTAATGCTGGAGTTGGGTGGAGTGATGCTCTGGGTAATTAAACTTCCTTAACATGGAAGATTTATAAAAGTGTGAGTTGTCGTCCTAAGAGAAGATTCTGCTGTAAACACAATAAACTGCTGATAACATCATGAGCCGTGTTGCAATTCAGGGGCCGCATCTTTCAAAGGCTCCTTCAAATGTAACCCTCTTTTCCTGGGCAACGAAGGATACAACAGGGACTCAACCTATCCCAAGATTCATTGCGCGCCAGTGATGAAAGCAAACTACACCAACATAGAGCCTGAGGATTACACTGTTAAATGTAAATATTAGGTTTCAGCTCATTACAACAGCTAACGGTACAACTGTTAAATCCAAGGGCCTTCAAACCTCACGTTTTATTGAAAACATTTTACGTGTTGTCAAGGTTGCTAGGCGACAGGAGCCGTGCTTTGCAATGCAACGGTAAGGGCTAATCCTCCGTAGACCGGACCATCTCGTTCCGGTTCTGCCTTCATGGTCTACCACGTCTACAAAGAGCCACATCTTCATAGATTAGGTCCTCCGAATGCTGCAGCCCCTGAATTGGGACAAGGCTATGGACTGTATTAGGCAAAAAAAAGTGACTTCCCCCATGGCAACGGTCCCCCATGGCAACAGTGATGAGGAAAACCTGAGCAGAACCAGGCTCAAGGTGGGCGGCCATGACCTTTCACAGAGATGCATCTGTAACTTCAAGATGCAATATCAAACTTTTTTCTTCCTCTTGTCTCTTCTGCACTTAGTGAAGCATAATCTCCATAGGCTGTTGTCAAAGCACACAAATCTTCACTGAACTTTTTAACTGTTGATCCCAGTTTCCATATGAGCACATAAAGCTATGAAAGATGGAGGAGAAAACTCAATCAATAAATAAAAACGATGTTCTTTTCCTTCCAGTATATGTCTCTCACTTGAAAGCTACTTTCAGCCACAGAACTTCAAAAATCACTCCTGCTGAAGAGACGTTAGCCTGCTGCTGTCCTTTCAGTGGCCTTTCAGAAGAGAGGTCAGAGTCAGTGTGGACTAAATGGATGGATGCCTCAGTTGCGCTCACACGTTGCTGACATTTTGTTGCACGAGTGAAGCTGGGGTTGGCAGAAACCTCACAGACAGATCTCTCTAAACTCTCTGCATGAAGAGATGCCACAGGAGGGAATGAGAAAATATATTTGTATAGTTTCAGAGAAACAACCCTTTGAAGTAATTTAATTTGATATTTATTTGTCAAAAACAATCTTTTAAAGCTCCATATTTTCCTCTTCTTCTGTGTTTTATTTGAAGTGTTGATCTATGAGAAGATATATTTGTGGTTCTAAGAACCAAAAACCATCTCAGTGTAGTTTTACATAATCCTCTCTCAGGCTTCTCTCTGGAGCTGTAGTAACAACAGGGCGGTGAGCCAATCGAGCCTCTCTTCTGAGTGATCACAGATTATTACCGAAATAAATATTCTCTCAAACATTTCTCATTAACATTCTGACATTAAAATGACATTTATCAGAACAACAGATCAGGAGAAAATTTACTTTATTCGAGACCTGTGTCTGTCTCATGCAACAAACTCTTACGAATTCAACACAGTCGAGCAACACAGACCTCTCTGGTTTTCACTGCTGCAGTGCTGCCAATGTCGCTTTCCAACTGCAGAAGTTTAGAGGGTCCTATAGGTGCAGTTAAGTTAAAACTGGAATAAAACACGTATTTCTTTGCCTATACTTTTACTGTTGTTATTATTTAACTTTTTTTGGAGGAAAACAGAATATTATTAGACTGCTATGATCTTATACTGAGTTCATCAGCTATTAAGCTAGCAGATAAAACCAAGCAGCAAAATCATACTATATCTAGTGTTGTATTGTATTGTTGATATGTTTTGACATGAACAAGGAAGTGGATATCATTTCTTAGCATTGGTGCTGCCTGTAATACTTGATCTCTTGTTGAGAGTGTAGAGTATCTTTGACCAAATCCTTCAAGGTTGGATGGTAGGTCCAGGTGGGAAGGGCTTGGGGCATGGTTGAGGGCAGTGACTGCTTTGTTGTGGCATCACAAAGTTATGTTAGATAAAGACTCAGTTTCTGAATACAGGCTGTGTGCATTTCTCTGTGGACTGAGCTTTTTGATACTTTCACAGTATTAATATAGAAACTAGACCTGCTTTATAATCAAACAACACATGGACATCTACCTTTACACAACATGGGACCTTTAATTGTAGAAGCTGCACATAAAAGCTGTCAATCAATCAGTTCCACTGGTGTTTAAATTAGATCCTGTATAATTCCCCCTTTGATCATTAGTGCTCACAGACTTCCACCATGTGACCCCTGAGGGGTTGTGTTGGTTTGAGTTGAAAATTTGCTGTGATGTTTTCCCGTAGAGCTGCAACTACAGCCTCTCACAGTGAAATCATCATTATATAACTTCGAATGTGACCTGCATCTTCGCCTCACTGACTCGCCGCCATCGACTTTTCACTTCACTTTCAGCTCTGAACCCGCTGACACTGAGCGCTCACATACTCCCACCACCTGGCTTCCGAGATTCACATGGGCACATACCGACACACACAGTCATAGTGATGCATTCAAAAACATCCTGTACAGAAAACTGTTGCACATAGACACACACTCACTCTCACACCTGCAACTGTACGTAAAAATTTAACTTCCACATTAAAATGTCTATTTTAGAGCTCTGTGATATATATATAAATATACACTGAATTGTTGTCATTGCGATCCAAAACACGTGACCGGTACAAACATGATTCAGATTGGTGTTTGACGTGCCATCTGTACAGTTACAGTGCAGCATGAAATCTTGGAAATTGTTTGACAGAACAGCTTTAGCTTTAGCTCAAGGTCCATTTACTAGATTTTCCAAAGTTTTCAAGGAGAAACACACAGCCTTGCTTGGTCTGGTATGACCTCTAGCTTATGGCGGCTAATGTTAGCAAGCTGAGTCACTGACATTACTGAGTCAGTTTCCTGACAGGTCTGTATTTACACTGCAGCTGTGCTGTGCTTCAACAGATAATATTTAAATGGTTTTATCAGAAAAATGAAATGTGTTTGTTTGGTTCGCCCACTGATAAAATCTTTAAAGCAAGTAAATCAAGAAAAACATACAAAATTAAGCTAATTTAATTTGCCACTCATGGTTATTGTGGCTTTTTTTTCTGCAAAAGATAGATACAGCGGCCTTTCTTTAAAATTATTTTCATCAAACTACTTGATTAAGGTTGGAGGAAGATCGTGGTCATGGAGGACAAACCATCATTGACTTTTGGTAGGATACATGATGCTAACATCCATCCTGACCTCCTTCTTAAGACATCTTTGTGGCACAAGCTCACGTTACTTTCTCCTTTGTTTCAGAGAGATAACTGTTATGAGTTGCACAGTTACAGAGCACTCATACCTATTTGTTGGAGGCTTCAACGGAGACGCTTCTCCTTCACTTTGAATGTGTTTATTTCCTGTGTACTTCCATTTAGCAATGCATGGACAGCTAGCATGGTACGTTATTGCACTCAACAGCATGTCTCTAGCACAGCTTGTGTGTCCCGAGCGGGAAACCGATATTGGTTGTTGTCGCTATGATGATTGCACCCGCATGTGTTTGTGTGTGGTCTGCTTCAGTGTAAACATAAGTGATAAACTGGACTACTTGATATTTTTGTCCTTTGTGATGCTCCAGTTTGGTGATAGTACAATCATTCATTCTTGACGTAACTTAGCCGGAAGACATGGCAGACTCAAGCCAATCACAGTTTTCTGTGTTGGTTAGGTTTAGGTAGATAAGTTAAGGATTTGTTAAGGTTAGGGGACCTTTAATGTCACGGCTGCAATAACAACCAGGTGGTTAAGGTTAGGGAATGATCATGAACATGTTCAAACTTGTTATCCACTCCAACCTTCTCCATTCACAGACCACTACAGGGTTTCATCATTTGGAAATTATCTGTGGGTAATTTTTGGGGCACTTGCTAAATGGACTTATTGTGTTGTTCTTCTTGGTCTTTTTTTTTTTTTACCTGAAAATGTGACAAAACCAGCATTTATTGTGCCTAAAGCTCATTTTCCTTGGGTCGGGACAATATCAGGCTGATATGCTGTATTCTGTCGGTGGTGAGGACAGTTTTCTTCAATGCTAGTGATAGAAAAATATTAATACGACTATAAGGGAGGACATCATGTGCAGTCATCTCTCCTTGAGAAATTAAACTTTATGAAAAGTCCATGTGATCAAGTTAATGAGCTGAGTTAAACTGAAAAGCCTTGTTCTGCAGGAGATGTGACCTGAGGTGAGCCTCTATCCACAGCAGCATGTGTGAACCGTGTCGAAGAGACATATGAATCACTTAAACACGGCAGCACAGGCCTTTTTCCACGCTTCACTGTATATCACATTGTGAAGGCAGAGTTCAAAAGCATCAGCGAAAAGGAACTTTTACAGCAGGTAAAGCAACGAGGACTTTACAAGTCTGTAAGTGCACAGAGTTGACGTGTCCTCAGCTGCTCCACTTGCTTCCACTTTTGTTTAGAATTATACAAACGTTAGAGCTCTACGTTCACGCTAATCATGCTCAGCGTCTATATGTAATTATTCTGAGAAATATTCCAGCGGAATAAAGAAATGAAGACGACTCCAAATGCAAAGGGTCAAACAAAGCTTTAAAGAAAAGCATGGCGCACACACGCGGAAGGCGGACGGTTGTGTCCTGGATTCAGTGTCCTCATCTTTCCACGCCGCCTTGACTGTTGCACAAAACTGCACAGAAGGCTCTTTTCTCCTTTTCCTATTCATCTTCTGCATCTCCATTTCTCCCAGAGTTCATTGCTCTGTGGGGGAGCTACAGGTGTGCCCCATATCGTGCCATGTGTGTGTCTGCGTAAAGGGATGAAGCATGGCGTCGTGGAGGAATTTCTCCCTCTGATGTTTTTTTTTTATGCTGCACACACACACACACACACACCTCCACTGAATCACTCACTCTGTCTCTCACAGCGGGGAGGGGTGTGTGTGTGTGTGTGCGGGGGGGGTGTATTTCTTTGAAAAGATAGGTGAGGAGAATGCATGTGAGGAATAAACAGAACAGGAGACAAGAGGGGAGAGGGGTGGAATCCAGAGTTATTTTTAGCCCCAACACAGTTTGAATGTGGAAGGACACAGGACAAGGTTAGAGTTACTTTTATATATATACTGTATATATACATACATATTTCTTTTATGGCTGTAGGGAGGATTCTGTGCCGTAACTGAGTGTTTGCAGCTTTCTTAAAGTTATAATCTGTAACTTTCCTGCAGAAATGTCTAAAAATTACCAGACAAACTATGTTTTATATATTGTTGACTTGTGTTCTTACATTATCCCAAATGTTTCCATCGTTTCTCAAACCAGAGAAATCTGTGATTTTAATCTGACAATGACATTATATCCTCTATGATCATGTGTCAGTGTTGTGTTTGTCTGGCAGAAGCTCAACATTGACTTCTATCTAGTTTTAAGCCACATACACTTTTTACACCTTGTTTTCAACTGCATTTTAAACAGATAAAGGATTTTAGTTATCGGACGTCTGGATCTGAAGCTCCCAGCCACTGGAGACGTCCTGTCCTGTGTCACTGAAGAGCGTCTGTGAATCAAGGATTTTTAAAGTGAAACAGATTTATTTTTTGTTTCTACTGGTTTTAATCCCCTGGCGTGTTTGTTATGGAGAGGAGGACACCTCTGTGGATAATTCAGCTGCTGGTAAAAACCTCCTGAACATCTGGTTTATAAGATATCAGAGAAACAATCCAAACAATGGTAAGTGGCAATCTCAGTTCCAAACTCTTCCCCGACGTCTCGTGTCCACTGACGCAACACTGACTTTAAATTTGAAACTGCTTTATTTAGTATTTTTAACGGTTATTATCACCGGGTCTGTTTGTTATGGAGAAGAGGACACCTATGGATAATTCAGTTCAAGGTAAAAACAACTGAAACACTGACACTCAAGGAATCCAAACCAGGAGAAGCTGATGGCAGTGGTGGTGAAGACAACAACTCCCATGATCCTGCGCTACTTCTTGAAGTCTTTTGTTACTGTTTTGATTGAGAGACTCCTAAAGGCAGAAGTTACACTGCGTTTATCACTTGCCATCACACTGAAGTTGCCAGATTTGATTCCTTTGTTGTGCCGCCAACTTTACCTGGCAACCCACATACTACAGCCAGATACACTGCACTGTTCCAGTACATAAGAATATCTTGTTTTGACAAGTCTGTTCATTTACAGGTAAAATAAGATATATTTAGTTACTGTAGAGGATTTGGAAGGTGTATTTTTCACTCTGGACTCAAACTCATTCATTCACTCACTTGATCCAAGATTCTTCTTGACCACAAATTTCGATTGTCAGCTTCTGTCTGACTGCCAACCAAGGTAAGCCCTTTTGTGTTTGTTTACAGCTTAGATGAATTACCCAGCCAGCAGTGGTGAAATACGTCGTAACACCCAAACACCCTACTGTTTCCAATGTACACACGCTGGAGGCGTCACGCCACATTTGATAATTAATATTCAGTCTCTGGATCGACACACCCCAGCTGCTGTACCTTGATTACTTTTTCTGGTGTGTGCTGTGGGTGTTTATGGATCCTCAAGTGTTACAGACAGAGGGAGAGACGTGGCTGAGGAGGAAATGGTGGCGAAAAAAGAGGGACAAAAACGAATTTCTCCCCACAACCACAGCAAGACATGTACACACACATGTACATGCCCTTACAGAAGTTGATCTGCAATAAAGCTATACCACTATATCCCCATATAGACAAGACTAAGATCAAAGTTCTCCAAAAAAACTTGTGTTACCAGGTTGAGACATTTATACAGTTAATATCATATGATGGTGATGGGGTCTGTGTCTTTTAACCTTCAAACAGCCCTTTTATGACCTCACAATAATGGTTTTTAACCAAAATTGTCCTCACAATTATAGAAAGACATGAACACACATGCAAAGAACCATACATCAACACACACACACAAGTACACGCAAATACACCGTGTTGATTTATCTTAGAGTTGCTCTCATACCTGAGTTAAAAGTTAAAAGTAATTAATGAGTTTAATTAGCCAACCAGAATCAGCTTTGCCCATTTCTGCCCAGTAACACCTGCTCCTGAATTTGTATTACAGTCAGTGGGAGAGGTGGAGGGTACTCCCATCACTTCCTCAAAAACTGTAAAAGATATCAGAATGAGACCAAAACTGGGTGATACAGGACAAAAAAAATCTCTACAGTTTTGATATAAAAATTCTCTGAGTGTTTACCTGAAATCTGCTACATTTCTATCTAATCACTCTCTTCTGATTGGCTGACTGACCTGTTGTTACTAGAGCTCCAGAGAGAAGCCTGAGAGAGGAGATGTAAAACTCCACTGAGATGGTTTTTGGTTCTTAAAACCACAAATATATCTTCTTATGGATCAACACTTCAAATAAAACACTGGAAAAATGGAAAATAATGCACATACACATTGAACAAAGGCAAATAAACGTATTTCCCAAAATGTTTAACCATTCCTTTAATGGTAGAAAAAAGTGAATGCCCAAGTAAAGAACCGATGAATTCTGTGTAAACAAACGTTTCAACAAAGGCCAGTTCAGCGTCTCCAGCAGGAAGCGCAGCAGTGACGTGCAGCGGAGCCTCCATCTCTGTCTTCAGCGTAAAAAGCTTCATCCTCATCATGAGACACAGTGATCTTTCTTAGTTCAAGTGAAGCCATGAGCGGCTCTCCTCATTGTCTCTACTCAGCGGTCTGCTCTCATTCAGCCATGAGACAGCAAACCCACAATGCTTTACATCTGCTCCATTGTTCCATAACGGTCTCTTATTTTTCCTCTGGCGTGTCGCCGACAAACAAAGGCGCTTCTGTTGTGCTTGTGTCTGGATGCGAACCCCCGTCCGTGATTATATCATCGAAACACCCAAACCACATGCCGTAAATTGCAGACTGTGTTAAAAACTTCATTACGGCCTTTCCAAGTCATCGCATGGTTTTTACTGTTAATTAAAATTCCATTTATGGGAGTTGGGTAGAGAGAAAAAAATCTGCTGTTTCAGCGGTCTGGTACACATAATGGATGCTTTATGAATTGTCAGTGAAATGAAAAAAGAGAGTTTAAAGACAGTTGGGACAGAAATGGCAGCCATTGTGAAATTTAAACAAGGGTTGGCTTTCGTACCACAGCGTGGTTTGTGAGGCGGGCCGCTTCATATAGTGCTGGCAACAATTTAGACTCCCATATGTCACACTGAAAGGCAAAGATCTCAGCCTCTCTCATGCATTAACAACACATTAAAGTCGGATCAAAAGCAGGCTCGTGAGAAATCTGGAGTCACGAGGGTCGGGAAGAAATCAATGCACAGGGAATCGATTAAAAGAAAGGCCATCAGATGCATGATCGCCTCGCGTGCCAGCTTTACAAGGCCGGCGGGCGGGCAGCACCGTGTCGAGTCTCTCCCCCATTCATGAAACTGTAAACACACTGGACAGAGCATGAATGTCTCACTTGTGGATCGTGTCCATGTGCTGCCCCATGTGCGGGCCAGCCTCGTCCTGCCTTGTCAGGTTTACCACCGTCATTTTCTCTTTGTCTGCAGCTCTGCTCTTCGTCTGCTCTGTCGTTTCATGCCTCAGCTGTGGAATAATTAGTCTGAGGTGATAGAAAAGCAGTACAGCACATCCAGCAGCAGTAACACACAAGTCATAAAGATGTGGTTTGGGCTGTGGCCGAGGTATTTAACCCTTTATTCACCACAGTAAAATACTCTGTGTACTTTAAAGTGTCCACAAATAGATTTGGAGGGAGTGTTCAGAGCAGCAAAGTGATTAGACAATGAGCAAAAGAAGGCAACAGTTTCTCTTGGTACTCTAAATCAGTGGTTCTCAAAGTGGGGTTCAGGGATCCCCAGGGGTCCTTGATAGGGTTCCTGGTGGTCCCCAGCAAATATATATTTATT
Source organism: Seriola lalandi dorsalis (assembly GCF_002814215.2). NCBI lineage: Eukaryota > Metazoa > Chordata > Actinopteri > Carangiformes > Carangidae > Seriola > Seriola lalandi. The sequence continues at coordinate 3,269,161 of NW_019525437.1, forward strand.
TTTACTATGATTCCATCCAAAAGTAACACAGTGGTCACAGCTTTTAAACACTTTCTGTAATGAAATAACTAAAAGCAAAAATCTTATCAGATGGGGGTCTGCGGTCTAATTTCTGGCAGTTTAGGGTCATTGATGTCAAAAAGCTTGAGAACCACTGAGGTAAATCATTTGATTTGGAGCTAAAACTCAAAGTAAGTTCAACTAAAGTGTTGGAAAGAATCCTTCAGGGCACTACGGCAAGCACAGTGGACAAAGCTGAACCAGGAAGTTGTTTTTTCATGCCGGTCCCTTTTGTTTGTTTTGGTTTCTCTCCTAAGTAAGCCAGATATAACAACCTCTCCAATCATCTGACGTTCTTGTTTGCTTAGCGATGCTGCCACATTTTGAGATCTTTGTCACTGGTAGCTACAATATCATCATGACTGACAGAACTGATGGACCAAGCTACAAAATAACGCCCAGGTTTTAAATAAAAAAAAATTTAAATTAAAAAGTGAAATTAAAAAAGGTGTATCAACAAAATGTCTTTGTACAGTACGTGCATCAAATCCACTAGTCAGTGGGCAGTAAGAAGCATATAAAAAGAAACACCAGTTAAAACACATACACACAACCCCTGACCAACCCCATACAGAGATGCAGTATGTGACATATATATCCCAATATCAGGAGTGATGTTGCCATACATGTCACGTATGAAGGGAAATATTATTATCACATATACGAGTTTATAACATATGAAATACCTATAGTAATCTTTGTATATGTACTTATATATTAAAAATATATGTTGAATTTTCACATAGTGTAACATGCAAGTTAATTATAAACAACATACATAAAAAAATTAAAAAACTAATAACTAAATAACTTTTTTCTATCTATGTTTTTATTTTATATGTACATATATTTCACATATGGAAATTGAATATATTACATTGTATATGGGACTAGTCTGTCATCCTGACAGTAACATACAGTCCTACTTCCTGCAGTACATTATTGTCCTAATAATGCATCAGAGGGTGTAGTGACACAGTTTTGTACAGATAGAGTTTGTGAGTCACCACCATGTAGGAAGAGTTAACTTTCAAGGCTTCATTTAATTCCACTGCTGCAGGAAAGATGGCAGTTCACCAGTTTATTCATCCCTGAAAAAGCCTTTTTCTATTAAACTTACATGATTTTTCAGTTTTTGGTGACCTAATGTTTTTTTTTTACCTTGAAAAGTTGACCTCTGATTTTCGTACCATAATACATGGAGGAGTGATAGTATATGAGATGGTTTACAACCCTGAAACCAGACATACTGCTGCTGAAACTGTGTGAAGCACTAATCTAGGTCACTGTGTCACTAAACCGATCCTCCTGTGGCAGCATATAATTTTAAAAGACGACTTTGGCACAGACAGAGGATGTTATAACGGCTTAGTGTGAGATGTAATTAGTGAAAGGCTGCAGAGCAAACACACCGAGTGGCTTTCTGTCTCTCTCTGACACACATACCGGGTAAAACACCTGTGGCATCCTGACTCTAGATCCTGTTAGACAGCTCTGATATGTGTCAGCAGGAAAATGAAGGTGTGTTTAGGTGTTTTAACTCATCACACATGCAGCACATAGGACTGGGTTTCGATAGGTGTTCCACTTTGGAACCAGTTCTAAAGTTGGCAAATTACCCAGATGTGCCAGGCTCCGAGCCCAAAGAACCTCTTATTTACTTCTTTTTTTTTCCCCCCTTGCCTCTATTAGCAAACATAAACGTAGAAAACATTAACATTACTAGCTTCTTATGTTTTATCTTATTGCTGCTTTTGGCAGTTTGAAAAGCGTCACCAGAGACAGATCAACTTTCTGTGCATAATTTGCCTAAAATGAAAGTAGTTGTCTGGTTGAGGCGCTCTCTGCAAAGACCTGATCACCACTCTAAGAAAGAGACAAACAAGATTGTCTGATTGTATGACATCAATTTCAAAAGTCTGTCCGTATTATATCAATAATTGAAGCTGATCAACTCAATCAGGACCTCCAGTATTTGGAGAAAGTAACTCATATCATAATAATCTCTGGTTACTCATCTGATTTTCATGTTGTATCTACAGGTTACCAACACTGATGTAGTGTTTCTTCAGGCAACTCACAACAGGATAGGAAATATTGTGGTTTTGTAAAAGCTGCATTAATAGATTTTTTTATTAGTTATGCCGACCACACACTAGGAGACTTTGAAAAGACTTTGAAAAGACTAAAGTGTGACACGCTGTCACATCTAAAGACAAGAGTTTTTAGTCTCACACTGTAAGGTTTTGTAAAGACTGGGGCTCGTGCAGGGTCACTGCTTGCAAGACTAGATTCCTTTGAGATTATTTCCCATCATGCTCCTGGTGGAAATGTGCAGGAAGAAAAACTTTTTTCTCAAGTTTTTTGCTCTGTTGTTGTTGTTGTTGTTGTTGTTGTTGTCGTCATTATTATTATATAAAGTAAGTAACTCAACACTATAATTGTCATGATTTGTCCCTAAAATGACTGTTTGGACTTTGTATTCATGAATTCCTGTTTTATTTTGAAATAACTTTCCTTACGTCCAGTTACCCTGTCCTCCCTCATGTACTTGATGGCGGCCCAGATACTTGCTCCTCCCCGGAGTCGCCTCCATGCTCACTATCAGTTAACTGCTTCCTGTTTGCTGCTGGAGGACGCATCACTGAACGTCACTATCTGCACGAGCCGACTTAAAACGGACGATCACTTCACACCAAACGATCGAGATGATGGGAGCGCTACAACTCGAGCAAAAATTTTATTGCGACAAAGTCAGCATTGACCTTACATCAACACTGACACAACACTCACACAACACCGACACAACACTCACACAACACCGACACAATCACCTCATGAAGTTGCTACGGCAGGTTTGGTTATACTTTCAACAGACATGCAGCAACATTAGCACATTAACAACGAATATAAGACGAGTATTCCCTCTCTTTTTGCTCAGGTTTGGGCTCCACCAGCTGCAGGAAAACATCTGACTCTTTAGCTGCTAGACGCTCCCCGTCCTCCACCAGCTGATCTCCGCAGTCTAACTATAGCAGACCCAAAATAAGAGTCAAGTGATCATTTTCTGCGTTCATCACTCGAGCCCTTTAATATTACATGTTGCCATTTCATCCATAATTGATAGAAGACTATTGATTAGTGCAGCTTTAAATATTTAAAGTTAATGCTGATGTGAAACACAAGACAGAGGGTGTTGAGTTTTTCCAGTTTTTAATGAACTTACACTAATCTGAACTAAGTGTCTGAGCAGCATCCTCTCTCCCCTCCTCCCTGTATAGGACTTATTTGTGGTAGAAGAAAGTCACATTTCCTGGAGTGGAAAATTACATAATCCCGGCACTAATTACGTTTTATCTAAAATGTGTTTGGTAATGGATATTAGCATTTAGTATATAAATATGCTTTGAACGAAACAAGGTTTGCGTCACATATAACCACTTACTTCTTAACTTTTCACATGTGGCCTCGTAGTTAAACAGAGCAGTGACACTGTCAATGAGACACGGTTCATATTCAGGTCAGTGCTGACACAATCACACAAACACACACACACACACACAAAGACACACAAGTTTACATGTCAGTCAGTGTTTAAACCTCTAAATATTTTATTCTGTTTCCATGAGAGCTTCAACAGCCCCAGAGAGAGAGAGGGAGAGAGAGAGAGAGAGAGAGAGAAAGAAAGAGAAAGAGGGAGAGAGGGAGAGCAGTCTGAAGAGTCTGATTAGAGCCGTGCACCTTTCACACCCCACAGGAGGTGTCCTTACAACTGCCTGACTACAACCCTGGATCCTCTCACATGATGTTACAACAACCCCACAGTCACCCTCATTATCCAGGAGCCCTGCCACAGACACACACACACACACACACACACACACACACACACACACATACACACACAGACAGACAAAGAGAGCCACCACCGCTGGCATCACTGCTGCCACGATGTGTTTACAGCTGCTGTCACACTCTGACGAAGCAGCGAAACATCAGAAATGTTTTGCAGTGAGTTGTAACGTCACGGAGCGTTTCGTCTTCCTTTTTTTTTGCCCATTTTTCTATGAATCTGTCAGACGAGCCTCGCACAGGGACGGGGTGAACGACGGGTCGGTGTGTCTAGCATTTTCTCACAGCGTTCTCAGAGCAGTCCTAATCAGTGTCTGGGCCCTTTGGGGGCGGGGGGGGGGAGAGAGAGAGAGAGTGGGGTTTGGAGAGAGTAAAAGGAAGGAGCCAGTGGGGCAGTAGTGACAGGAGCCTGCTTCAGAGAGCCCACAGGCTTCTGTCATGTCGTCTGTCTGAGAAGGGTTTCTTATCAAAGTGTGAGGCCCCTCACATCCCCATCCCTTCGCCCGGCTCTAGCTTCTGCTGCTGCACCGCTCCGGTTTTAATTATCTCCTGTGAGAGCGGAGCAGCCGTGCAGCCGGCTCATTAGGCCTCAGCAGGGGCGAGCGGTAACCTGCGGTAACCCCGGCCTTCTCCCCCCTCTGTCACCCGTTCAGTCTCTCTCTCTCTCTCTCTCTCTGTCCCACCTCACCCTTCTACATTTCTACAAAATTCTACAAAATCTTTCTCTCTTTTTGATGTTTTTTTTTCCTCCTTCACAATAAAGCTCAGCTGTCTGACCTGTTTCACTGCACATAGCTCCAGGCCTGGGTTCAGGATTGGGTTTGAATATTTTTAAAGGTAATTCATTAAGGAAAATACCTCTTTCACTGCAATAATCTCTATCTTATCAAGTCACGTCTGTCTGTAAAAATACAAATCAACTCGTCTTTTTTCTCTATTTATTCATGTTTATATTTACAAGGACAAGTAGAGCCAGGAACAGTGTCACAGAATTTATGGCCTTAACTTGTCTGTTCCTAGATCAGGCTTTTATGCAAATACATACAACTCAAACTCTACAGTTCAAATTGTAGTTAAAAATAGACAAATATACAGCTAATTTTGTCCCATAGCACAACAGATGCAGCAATAATTGTTCATTATAATGTATGAGAGGATATAAACAAGTTATTTTGGGAATTATTTTGTTAGCCTCTCATGATAAATATAATATCTATTTGCCTGTTGTGTTCATTATAATAAATAAATAAATTGTGCCTCTACACAAAAAAAACTCAGTAACAGTTCTTATCACTAAATAAATAAATAATACCATAATATTATTGAAAAAAAATGCATATTTTCAGAATACAATGCTTATTGAGACTAAAAGCAAAAATTAATAAGTGAAATGTAATATATTTTTAATATGTTGCAACCGTCCCCCGGGTTGGGCTTTTTCCGTTCAAATAAATATTGTGAATTAAATGTCATGTGTAATCATCTTTAAATCATATAGGTAATTAGCAGACAGATGTAAGTTTAATATATAAAAGTTTGGTTGGTCTCTGAGTAATTTAGAGAAATGTCTTGTTTGCACTCTTTACTCTTTTTACTCTATTTACGCTTTACTGTTTGTTTGTTTGTTTGTTTGTTTGTTTCTTTGTTTCTTTGTTTCTTTGTTTCTTTGTTGCTGTAAAACTTAATTTTCCTCCATGGATCATACGATTTTAATCCTGTCTGGCTTCAAGACACTGACTTTCAGTTTTAGAAAATTCTACCAATATGATTTGTATTAAAAACAGCTTGACGTAGTCTAACCATATCTTTTAGCACTAATAGACAATAAAGATCAATATCAGGAGTCAAAAAGTACTTGTTAAGAAAGAGATTCTCGTGGTGCACTGTCCCTGTCTAATGTGTATTATTTTTTAATCCCCGCTTCACCCCTCCTCTATCTTCTCATCTGCTCCGTCTCCTTGTAAAAATCGGTTATTTTGGGGATTTGACAAATGCAGGAGTCAAACTCCGGTCACCAGCTCCACAGCAGTGGGGGCCTGGGAGTGCTGCGAGAGCGAATCTGATCTGCTGCATTTCATTTCATCTCTCCACACACGGAGAGAAAATTCTGACACCAAGCAACGAAAAAAAAAAACATGTTTCTTGGAGGATGCTGTGAACGCGGGTTCATAGCGAGGACACTGAGGTAACGAGAGGAGAGAGAGAGAGAGAGAGCGAGCCAGGAACTTGTTGACAACGGGCTCTCTCTCCCTCCGTCTCTCTGTTTCTTTCTGATCCTCTCTGCTCTGAAGTCTGGGTGAAGTCCAACACACAGGGAGCCAGGAGGAGCAATTACCAGGGAATAATTCTTACCCGTTGTTGTCAATGATTCACCATAAAAATACAATTTCTCAGGTTATTAAATAGGCCTTCCCATCTGAGATGCAGTTTATTGTTAAAGCTGCTGGAGCCAATCAATGCAGAGCGCCCCAGGCTCCCTCTCCATCATTTAATTACTCCTCCATCAATCAATGGAAAACACATTTTTAGGAAAGCCGATCAATACAGAGAGGTGACTTAACTGACGAAAGGGGTTGTTACCTGACTGACTGACACACGCACTGAAAGACAGACACACATACATACCGATAGGAAAACAGGATGTATTGATCGTGATACAGTTTAATGTGCCTCTGTATGGATGGAGCTATTAAACTCATCTCAAACAGTGTTTACATATGTGTCAGCTGGGTGCTAATTACTAAAGAGCTCACAAAAGCACGAACATTCACAAACTGACGTGCTCGTAGTGCAAATATCCACACAAAGACAAATATTCACAGTCAAAGTATTAAAGTTTTTCAGCAGCTTTAAAGCCTGAAATCACAAAAGTCTTCCTTTTCATCGGGCAACAATTAAGTCGAAGTGATTTCTATATGTACTGTTCATGTTTTTCCCTAGTAAGAGGAAGCCTCCAGGCCTCTGAGTGCACAGAGACACCGCTAACTGTAGCTTAGCCAAGGATGGACAGTGTTTTATTGAAGGTTTTCTTTATTATACATTCATTCATCCATTCATTTCTCAATTAGCAAAGCTACAGAAGAATGAACAGCATCTAATAGAAGCTTTTATTTACACTGAAAAAGTAGATCATATGTCAAAGTAAGATTGTCAGATTACACACCCTTAATTCTAAATAACACTGAACTGTTAAACAAATAGCTCTGGTGCTGTGCTCTTTGACAGCTGTTTCTGCTGATGGAAAAATTATGTAGAGTTTTGTCGAAAGGGGAAAATAAACTGCCACTAAAAGAGCAACAAGTAGCAATAAGCTGTATCCAGCTGTAGAGATGAAGAAATAACAACTGTTAACTGACCTCTTGAGTGATGTGACTGATGACAACTGCCTCGGACAAACTCAGCCACAGCTTCCGTGTCGACTGAAGATGTTACATCAGTCAGAACAGACCCTGAAAAGGAAATAAAAGGCTCACACATCATGACGCCTGATGATAGATAGATAGATAGATAGATAGATAGATAGATAGATAGATAGATAGATAGATAGATAGATAGATAGATAGATAGATAGATAGATACTTTATTTATCCCCTAGGGGAAATTCATGTTTCCATTAGCTCATTGTTGATAATAATACTAATTATAATTATAATTATAACTATAAAAACAGTTAATAATAAATAAACAATAATAATTAGATCAGTCCACTTCCTTTGGCTGAGGTGTTGTATAGCCTGATGGCAGTGGGAACAAAGGATCTCCTGAACCTCTCTGTTCTGCAGTGCAGTGAGTTGAGACGTTTGCTGCAGCTGTACCTGCTTCTCTGTCCTGCCAGACTGTTGTGGAGAGGATGGTTGGTATTATCCAAGATGACCTCCATCTTACATTGCATGTGTCTCTCCACAGCAGTCCTGAGTGAGTCCAGACTCTTGCCAAGCACAGACCGAGTCTCTTTTGACCAGCTTGTCCAGTCTCTTTGTGTTCATGTCTGACTGATAAAACATGTGCAGCATTTCACTGCAGACGTCAAAGGACCTGAGCCTCCTGAGGAAAAAGATGGAATAATTTATGTATTTAGATCGGCTGTTGTGTACCACTATGTAATCTGGTACTGTAGTGATTCACATAGATTTTTACAAGCAGGTACAGGTCAGGTCACAGGTCTTAGATTAACCAGTCAGTTCAGGTATGAGATGGATATAGAGATATTTAAAGGTAACCCTTCAGGTCTGGTAGGGGGGCAGGGTTGGTACTGAGGTTTGGACTCATGCAGGACTCACACTCGTGTGTGACGGTGATACATTACAGTTACACAGTGGATTAATTAAACTGGCACGTCCTGTTCAGACACAATGAAGGGAGGAACCAAAAGAGGGAAAGGTTAAAAGATAATGAAATGAAATCTCTCTGACACACAAGACCTCTCTGATACTCATCTCTCTCTCTCACACACACACACACACACACACACACACACACACACACACAGACACACAGCGGTCGACTCGGGGGATCATCCGTCATTGGCTGGAGATATGAAGAGGGTGTAATAGTTCTGTAACCATTATCAAAGGTGTAGAATAATTGACCTCTGCATGGTGATTGATCCAATGATGACAGATAGGACAGATCACATGACCCCATCCATGTCTGTGTGTGTGCAAATGATGGAGATAATTCAATCTGCTCTCATACTGATGTTTCAGTGAGAGCAGCTGAAGGACAAGTTAACTTTATCCACCCTGCGTCTCGTGGTGAGGTGCGTTGGTAGAAGCCGACCTGAGAGCGTCGTCTGCAGCTTCTCAGCCTGTATAAACATCCTCCTGTAGTTCATTCACAACACAAACTCTCAGCCAGAGTCAGAGCTCAGTCCTGTCACGATGACACACTGCAGGCAGGATCACACACTCACACGCATGCACGCAGACTTCATTCACACAGGTAAATGAAACGCTGTGAGTCAAGTGTGTTTGTTCTTGTGTTAGAAACAAGGCGACCAGCAACGCAGCAACCACAACGGAGTGATGTCGCCAGAGCTCAAGTGCCTTAAGATGCTGGATTAAGCCGGGGATATTCTTGGCTTTGAATGTTTGGATGCACATGATGGCTACCCTGGGTACCCTGCATTCTTTGTGAGCACTTAGCGCTGCACATCCTCAAAAATATTAAGAACGATACACATCCGCAAGATGGAGTGAAGCAGTAAATCAGAAAAGTTATAAAGAGAAACTCATTTACAAATCTAGATGGTACCACTGACACTCAAGTAAACATACGGGCATACCATGTTAACGTGCAAAATCACAAGTCCTCAAGGAAAATATTCAGTGTGGGACCCTGATCTGAATCCTTTTTTTAACCTCCAGGTACAGTATGTTGCAGCCATTCACCTACACAAAAAAATCCTATGAATATCAAACACGGTCCCTTTGTAGGCTTGAAAAATTACTCCTTCAGTAAGGATGTCAGCTGTAGTGAAGTTGGACTGACAGCAGTTACATGTTTTATGTTTTATGTGTTATATGTTTTGCTTGATAATGACTTAAAATAATTAAGTTATTTTCAAATTGCTGTAAATTCATCATCAATCAATTACCAAACTGTTGTAATAGGATGTAATGGCATTGCATTTAAGTCCGTCTCATACTCCCTCCTCCTGTATCTTTCCATTGATGGATAAGGACGGTGTGTGTCCAACCATCTCTGTAATTTTCCAAAAAGTCCAATGCGATGTTCACACACACCTCACACCTGATTGGCCAGCTGTGCAGAGGTGAGAAAGGAGAAACAAGACTTTCAGATTTTTTTCAATCCTCTGATACAACCAATAGGAGTCTCTCCTGAAATAGCGCCCCTACGACGGCAGGCGTACCGGATCAAGGTTACAATAATAAACACACGCCGCACCCACCTTGGTCGCCATGGCTACTATAATAACCATCATGGCTTGGTTAGGTTTAAGAAAAGATTGTGATTTGGGTTGAAATAAGAACTTCCTCAACATTAGACGATCTTTGTTGTCATGATTACAATAATAACAACGTGGTTAACTCTGTCATATGGTCATTGATAATAGAAACAATATAAACTGCTACTTTCACATGGGAATTGACCAGCGCTCTCCTGTGTCATATTTATCCATCCACCACAGCCTCCTCCTGATGTGGACGTTATCTCCCTTTATACTACTTCACTGCACTTTTCCCTTTGCACCTGTCATAATTACAACAACCACTAAATGTTACTTAGCAACAAAACCTAACTATTGGTCATAATAACCTGCAGCACAGACGACCTATGGGTTTTTTTTTTCATTTGTTACTCAACTACGGTCTCCCTGGAGTAACTGTCTGAAAATGTGCACCATTATCTCCATTTTCAAACAACATGGCATCTCCCTCTCTACAACAGCTGGCTTTTCACTCCTCCTTTGAGTGCGGCCGTTCAGGGTCTAACCAACTTCTTCTGACAGACCTTATAGTCATGTTATTAAATAAAATATATCACTCAAATATTCTGATTTTGAAATGAGTTGAATTCATTCAAATTCAAGAACGGGGAAAATAAGACAGACTGTAACAGATGTTATCAGCCCCTAGAAACAAGGAATGAACATGAATACTGTATTTTTCTCGTCACTTCACTCCAGGTTCAGATCCAGAGTAGTTTTTCTCAGTCCGGTGCTTGACATGAATAATAACGAGTCTGTTTTAATAACCCTCTGTGCAGAAGACTTAAAATCTTATTTGGGTCCCGGACTGAAAAATTTGAAGAACTCTGGCTTCAAATTCCTCAGCCATCATTTTTAATCATTTTTTTCTTCTTTTTTTTTTTTTTAGTCATTTCACTACTCGAACTATCTACATCTCAAAATTAACAAAAGTTGATTCACTTCACTTTCTTTGAAGGTCTCAGCATAAATAAGCCGACTCCACTTGACAGGTTCTCCTTTGAGGAACCAATTACTCTGAATTCATAATGAAGGCAGAAAATTATCCAGAATATTTTATCACGACCTGAGAAACTGTTGTTCTGAGGGACAAGAGTCACTCAGGCTCAACAAGAGCAAGTAGGGTAATGACGGTGGTTTTCAGAGACCTAATTTAATCTTTGGACACGAGGAACTATACCTGACATGTTTGCAAACGAAACCCCTCCCCCCCTGTCAGCTCATCTTTCATTGTACGCATGACTCCATAGAAAGGTCGTTGGTTCACATAGCGATAAATTGATTATCAGATAGGGCGGTCGATCAATTGACTGATCGATCAGCCAATCCAAAAGAAAAAACTGACTAAATTGATTTGGAGCAAATTGAATCCCCATGTGGATCCCTGCAGTGAAGGTGGCCTTGGCTCAGCACTCAAGGTGAACAGTTACTCAGCCCTATGAACTGCTAAAGTCAACAGTGACAGAGCTGAAAAGTAGTTTATAAAGCAGCTGTACTATATGTGTTAACTTCATGAAGCAGTGAGGAAAACAGAAATAAGATGAGATCAATAAGTCATGGAAATGCCTGTTGTGTTGTTGACAGCCAAGTCAGATCTCAATAATGAACATCAACATTTCCTGTAAATATATGTCATTGAATTCATGACCAAAAGCATGTGGAAATCCAAACATTACAGCCATATGTGATATCTGAACATGTCATTCCAACACCATGTTCATTCATGTGCTGCTCTAACAGTCTCCACTCTCCTGGTTTCAGTCTTTCCACCAGATGTTGAACATGCTGCAGGGATTTACTCCCATGGATCACAGTCGGTGTTCCAGTTCATCCCAAAGATTGGGTTGAGGTCAGGGCTCTGTGCAGATCAAGCAGCAACCTCCATGGCTGAAAAATGAAGCCAACACGAAGTGCTAAAAACTGCAGTTCTTCCAAGGGGCGGAGGGGCGGAGTCAGACACTGCCAAGATGGCGACAGTTGAGCAGCTCAACCCTTGAAATGTGGACAGTGAGGGCGTTAAATCACCAACCCTACAATTCATGGACATCCACCTCCTGAGCCATGTGGTCATCATAGACTTGTGTGCAGCTGCGTCAAGGACCGAGCCCCAACGGCACGTGCTCCACCAGGTGAGCCACGAGGCAGAAACAGAAATAGTGCTTCCTTGAAGGTCACTGAGCTCTTTAGTACGACATGTTAGTCAGTTTGTTTATTGTTCCCATGGTGGGAATTTGCCCTTGGCATCATCTCAAAGCAATAAAAACAATACAAGAATAATAGAAGAATACTGATGAGGACAAACAACAGGAGATCAGTATCAACAAACAACATGGTTTAAAAAGCCATACAGTGAAAATAAAGATAAACAAGTTCTGAAGAAATTCTAAAAATTTACACATTATTGATGGTTTGCCAATGGAGCCCCCATGGCTGTATTCCTGACAGCTGAGGCAGTGTAAATCGCCACTATAAGGGGGTGTGTCCACATATTTTTGGCCATATAGTGTATGTCTGTCTATTTCTGTGTCATATTTTTTGTTGTATAAAAACACTCAATAACCAGCCAAGGTGCAGGAAATGTGGTCACATTATGATGTCACAGTGAAGCTGACCTTTGACCATTTGGATATAAAATGTCATCACTTCCTTAACTATAACTATTAGACATTTAAAGGTAAATTGTGTCATTAGTATATGAATTTGTGAGTTATGGGCAAAAATATGTTTTGTGAGATCACAGTGACCTTTGACCTTTGACCACCAATTTTCTGATCAGTTCATTGTTGAGTACAAGTGAATGTTTGTACCAGATGTAATGAAATTCCCTCAGGTTATCCCTGATATACTGTTTTCACAAAGACATGAGGTCAATCATGACTTTGAACTTTGACCTTTGCTGACAAAAATCTAATCAGTTCAGCTTTGAATGTTTGTGCCAAATCTGAACAAATTGCCTGGTCTTGAGATATCACATTCAAGAGGCCAAAAATGTGATTTGTGAGGTCAGTGACCTTGACCTTTGACCCTTGACCACCATCAGTTTGTACTTGAGTCCAAGTGTACATTTGTGCCAATTTTGAAAAAATTCCCTCAAGGTGTTACTAAGATGTTCATTGGCGCATTGGCATCAAAATAATTGAGAAAAACACATTTCCATTTTTGAGAAACCAGTAACAGGCTGCACTTCACTACACAGTATTTCACGCATTAGAAACTCTGTAAATTCATTACTGCTCTGCACGGCTGAATAACAGGCCCAGGTTTTGATGGATGTTTACACACACACACACACACACACACAAACACACACACACACACACACACACACAAACACACACACACACACACACACACACACAAACCCAAATAAGCACAAAATAAACACACACACTCGTCGCTCTGAATGTTAACGGTGCTACGCTGCAATAATTAAACAGTAGTGAAAAGTAATTAAGTACACACACATACACACACACACACAAACTCTTGAGATCAACGGGGAACATTTATGATTCTGAATGCAGTGGACACACATACATGGATCTTAACACCCGTCCTCCTGTGTCCACTCTCCCACACACACAGTCTCACTTAATAATAATAAATCTCATAAAAAGCCCAGGCATGCTGAATAATGGATGCTTGTCTCCATTCCTGCAGTTTAAATATATACATATTACCCCATGAATAATTAACACCTTCATTTCACAGCTCTCTCTTAAACACAGAACGGAAAGAAGAAAGGATTTAGTTCACGGCTGTCCGTGCTCTCCCGCGGCTGCAGGGTCAACAGGGCACATAACAATATTATTGACAACATTTTGTTGAACACATTTTTTTTTCACAGCTGTGGTCTTCACTCATGTTCCTAACTGATACACACCAACATCTACCAATAAAGGATTATAATGTGATTATAAAGTGTTTGTTCTTTTTATTTACATTTAGACGCATTATCTTTGAATACGTGACCTGGGCCCCGTTCTTCATGAGTAGATAACTGAATTATCATGATTAGAAAGTTGAATTATTTTTCCTAAAGCTCCATACTTTCCTCTTCTCCTGTCTTTTATTTGAAGTGTTGATCCATAAGAAGATATATTTGTAGTTTAAAGAACCAAAAACCATCTCAATGTAGTTTTACATCTCCTCTCTCAGGCTTCTCTCTGGAGCCCTAGTAACAACAGGTCAGTGACCCAATCAGAAGAGACGCCCAGAGTATCCTCTCTTCTGTTTTTTGAGTGATCTAATACAGCAAAAAATCTAAATAAATTATAATGATAAATAATAATAAAAAAATATATAGCAGATTTCAGGTAAACACTCAGAGAAACCAAATCCTGCACATTTGGATGGTGGGTCCAGGTGGGCGGGGCTTGGGGCATGGCTGAGAGCGGTGAGTTGTGACATCACAAAGTTACAGAATTCCTGACGGCTGGTTTAAAGGCTCAGTGTCTGAATACAGGCTGTGTGCATTTCTCTGTGGACTGAGCACTTTGATACAATATTAATATAGAACCTAGACCTGCTTTATAATCAAACAATACATGGACATCTGCCTTTATACAATATGGAGCTTTAAAATTCACCTGGAAGTGACCTCAGAGAAGTCCTTCAGTTCAAACCTGCAAAAATGCAGCTCATTGACAGTTTGCTGTATCATGACAAACACATTTGAAGTAGGAACACAAACTACTCCAACCACAAATGATTCGATTTAAGAAAATGAATTATATTTATGAGTTAGCCTAATATTCTGCATGATGAAATATACAACAAAACAAACATTTGTAAACTAAAAAAGAACTGAGCCAAATTAAGATTGAGATACCATTAGCAAAAAAAGATTCTGACATATAGCATTTAATTTGATGTTAAATTGGGAATTCGTAATGTGAACACTAAAATGTATTAAATGATCTCACTTTGCTCAAAGACGTTCATGGAATTAAAGCTGTTTTCTAGGAGATTTTAGTGAGGTTGTGTCCATGTCCACTGGGGACGACACCACATTCACTGGTGATATCTAAATGTTTAGCACAAAGAGAAACAGTGAAAACATTGTGGAGCACAATGTAGAACAAAATAAGCCCTATAACAATGCAGGAACCTATATAAGATCAGAATTACAGTATATCCATTAATCTTTTTCCCCACTGCATGCTGGGAGGGTTCTCATCACAGTCATGTACCCATGATCAACAATCAGTCAGTCAAATGCGGGTTGATCATGGTCTCAACTCTCTACTCATTTTGTCTTTATTTCAAAATAAATGTGCACTATCATTCAAGATTAACAAATCAATCCTCAACCTGCTTTCGAAGAACCACATTACCTGGATGAAAATAAATGGGATTACTTTAGCCTGAATTAGTTAAGCCATGTTTGACGAACAGACCCAGTAATTCAAGTTGCCACACGTGAGCAAATAAGAATAAAATCACCGCTTGGCTGCTGTCATCAGAAACAAATATTTTCTATATATTCTGCACTGATTAGACAAAGAAGCAAGGTTGAGCTGTTTGTGAATATAAAGACAACTGCAAGGAACATTTTAAAAATCTCAAACTAGATATTATTATTTCCCACCTTACAACTATCTCAGCCATCCATCCGCGCTGCCTAAACCTTCAAACAGCCATTGAAAGGACAGAACGACGGCAGCCAGTGGAGATTAAACTTGGATTAAGTAGATAACCGAACAGACTCTAACTTCTCAGCAGCATTAGTGGTGATACCTGTAACAATCGGGCCATTGATGGTTCAGGACCCTAATGATACAGACAGGACTGTAGCGTGCAGGATTAGGCCTAGTTGTACTGTACCTGCAACAGATTCACTTTAATATGGATTTGGTCCAAATCCAGGAATAAGCTAAGGATTCTGTGAATCACAAATTATTGGCTTAGAAACCTGTTGCCTGTCTGTCTGGTTACCTTAAGTAGTTGAGAAGAAATTAGAGAAGAACAGGCAGGACAAGTCTGGTTAACGTGCTAGATGGGATCCCGCCGAAGTTAATCTTGTGAACTCCTCGTAAGGCTCCAGAAGGTCTGGAAAAAAAAGTCTAACAGCCGTTTAAAAGGCTGAGTATTTGGAAAGTGCACCACTAGTACAACCTGTATCTGAGGTTAGTTCTGTTCAGGTGCTGTTTTGTTGGATTAGCCAAAGAAAATAATGAATGACTCATCTTTATTCTGTGTGAGCGCTGAATTCAAAATGAGTTGAAGAGGCTTTTTTTCTTCACATTTTATTTGTAAATATTTGATTGTTTAAATTTATTGTCTTCTTACTATGTTTATGGTTATGCACCAAAACACCAAAGCAAATTCCTTGTATGTCAAAAACCTTTATACTGTAAATAATCAGCACTAAACCACACTCTGATTTTATGTTTCCATGGCAATAATCAAAAATGAAATAAATAATCCCACAAGTTGTTGTGCAGCAACTTATTATGACCCATAGTGAGAAAGCATCAGTGTTTTCAACAGATGCTCCAAATGACATGTTTACATTAAAGAGTCAGAGCCCTCTAGTGGCTTTAGTAATTACTACAGGAGCACACTGGAGGAACAGTAGACTTTACAGGAAGTCAGGTGACGTGGTTATTGGGTGCCACACGATGGGTTGACAAAACATTGGACTTAAACACAGGAGACTTCCATTCCTTTCTTGTTTCAAACTGACGTCAACGTTCTTTCTGTTAAGCAGGATGACAACAGTTCTGTAATCTTAACCATGTGTTTATTATTGTAACCATGACAACAACTGTCCTCTAATCTTTTTTTCTTTTTTCTTTTATGCCTTTATTTGATAGCACAGTAGAGAGACAGGAAATGGGGAGGCAGAGAGAGGGGGAATGACATGCAGTAAAGGGCCGTCTGATGCAGGACTCGAACTGGGGCCGACTGCAGCGAGGACTGTAGCCTCTACACATGGGGCGCCTGCTTAGACCACTACGCCACACGACACCCCACTGTCCTGTAATCTTACCAAAATACTTATCTTATTCCAAACCAAGTTGTGTTTGAACCTAAACCTAACCAAATCTTAACCACAGCATCATGAAAGTGTTACTTATCTTTCAACAGTGATTTTTAACAGTTTATCTGTGGCATCTCTACTATATCCTATAAATGTGTATCATCCAACCTCATTTGTTGGCAATAAATATGGGCATAGGTTTTGTTTGAACAATCCATTCCACGGCGATGGAGACCCTCACTATGACCTCTAACCTGTTCGTCCGCCCCTCTCTCTCCCTCTCTCTACCTCAGTGACTTCCTGCACAAAGGTCACATTTCAGGAAGCTTTAAACTTTGATTATTCACATGGTCAGTTTATCCGTGATTAGATTAATGAAACCCATACACAAATCACAATCAAATGAGAGAGAGAACTCTGTTAATTGGTCTTTCTCTCTCTCTCTCTCTCTCTCTCTCTCTCTCTCTCTCTCTCTCTCTCATGGTATCCTGAAGAAAGGAATTATGAATTACCCAACAAATAACTATAATTAGGTCACTATTGTTTCATCACTGCTTGCGGTCGGACTGAATTGAATTATTATTAATAATAATAATAATACTCTAATTTATTTAAAGAGCACTTTTCTAAACCCACGTTGCAAAGTGTTTCACACAGATCAGCAAATTAAAACACCAGATCATAGAATCTATTAAAGTGTATTTGTACTGTAGAACAAATAAAACCAAATACAGTGTCACCAGTAAGAGGGAAATCAATAAAAATCAATAAAATCTATAATAATCTAGTAATCTGGGCTAGTAAAATCATGAAAAAAAAGCTCTTTGATAAAAGTGCATTTGAAGAGGTTTTTAGATTCTTCTGACCTGATTTCTTCAGGCAGCTGGTTCCAGAGTTTCGGGGCTCTGACTGCGAACGTTTTGTCACCTTTAGTTTTCAGCTGCTCCTCGGGAACAGATAAAAGCCTTCAGCCCGAGGATCTCAGGCTACGAACCGGTTCGTGTGCAGCTGAGAGGTCAGATATATAACACGGAGAAAGGCCATGAAGAGCTTTAAATATCAATAGTGACATGACTTCCATCTCCGCTCTGCTTTCCTGCACTCTGACTTATACCTACGAATACTGTAGTCTATCCAAGGCTGCTTCTGTTAAGTGGACTTTGACCTGATTTTAAGTGGAGCAAAATGACTCAATATGGATGTACAGTATCTCACAAAAGTGAGTACACCCCTCACATTTTTGCAAATATTTTATTATATCTTTTCATGGGACAACATTACAGAAATGAAACTTTGATATAACTTAAAGTAGTGAGTGTACAGCTTGTATAACAGTATAGATTTACTGTCCTCTGAAAATAACTCAACACACAGCCATTAATGTCTAAACAGCTGGCAACACAAGTGAGTACACCTCACAGTGAACATGTCCAAACTGTGCCCAATTGTGTCGTTGTCCCTCCCTGGTGTCATGTGACTCGTTAGTGTTACAAGGTTTCAGGTGTGAATGGGGAGCAGGGCTGTTTAATCTGGTGTTTTCTCTCTCATACTCTCATACTGGTCACTGGATATTCAACATGGCGCCTCATGGCAAAGAACTCGCTGTGGATCTGAAAAATGGAATTGTTGCTCTTCATAAAGATGGCCTAGGCTATAAGAAGATTGCTAACACCCTGAAACAGAGCTACAGCACGGTGGCCAAGATCATACAGCGGTTTTCCAGGACAGGTTCCACTTGGAACAGGCCTCGCCAGGGTCGACCAAAGAAGTTCAGTCCACATGTTCAGCGTCATATCCAGAGGTTGGCTTCAAAAAATAGACGAATGAGTGCTGCCTGCATTGCTGCAGAGGTTGAGGAAGTGGGGGGTCAGTGCTCAGACCATACGCCACACACAGCATCAAATCGGTCTGCATGTCCGTCGTCCCAGAAGGAAGCCTCTTCTGAAGCTGATGCACAAGAAAGCCTGCAAACAGTTTGCTGAAGACAACCAGTCCAAGAGCATGGATTACTGGAACCATGTCCTGTGGTCTGACGAGACCAAGATAAAACTTGTTTGGCTCAGATTGTGTCAAGCGTGTGTGTGGCGGCACCCTGGCGAGGAGTACAAAGACAACTGTGTCTTGCCTACAGTCAAGCATGGTGGTGGTAGCGTCATGGTCTGGGGCTCCATGAGTGCTGCCGACACTGGGGGGCTGCAGTTCATTGAGGGAAACATAAATTCCAACATGTACTGTGACATTCTGAAGCAGAGCATGATCCCCTCCCTTCAGAAACTGGGCTGCAGGGCAGTTTTCCAACATGATAACAACCCAAACACACCTCCAAGATGATAACTGCCTTGCTGAGGAAGCTGAAAGTAAAGGTGATGGACTGCCCAAGTATGTCTCCAGACCTAAACCCAATTGAGCACCTGTGGGGCATCCTCAAGTGGAAGGTGGAGGAGTGCAAGGTGTCTAACATCCACCAGGTCCGTGATGTCATCATGGAGGAGTGGAAGAGGATTCCAGTAGCAACCTGTGCAGCTCTGGTGAATTCCATGCCCTGGAGGGTTAAGGCAGTGCTAGATAATAATGGTGGTCACACAAAATTTTGACAGTTTGGGCACAATTTGGACATGTTCACTGTGAGGTGTACTCACTTGTGTTGCCAGTTGTTTAGACATTAATTACTGTTAAAAGGATGATGAAAATCAGCAGAGTGAACATTTGAAGAGTTATCAACATGAATATTAACATCACCACAAACAACAATTACATTGCACTTTACAACAAGTGTAGATAGAAAAAAATTTAAAAATCAGGAAACTGTGCTAAAGAGCTGGAAACCAAACTCACACATCTTCCCCAAAAGTTAGTAAAGATGTTTTTTAAATTCAGATGCACCAAAATGCCTCATTTTCATGTTGAAAACTTCTATTATTTAACACTGTCATGAATTTATAATATGTAAACAAATTCCAACTGATGAAATTCAAATTCAAATGGCACACAATCACAACAAATCACACGCCTCTGCTCCTTTGGAGCAGCTAACGCTGGGTTAGCTGCTCTCCTCGGTCCTTGCTGTGAAGAAGGTTCAGTTTGTAGGTATTTACTGGAAACCTTTGCTGTGTTTGTGTCTGTGCAGGAATGGGCCCCTTCGACAACAGAGACACTTCCATAGGTCACATCCAGCAGCACAAGGGAAGGATGTACAGCAGCAGAATCTATTTAACACATGTAGTTCAGTTTATCACAAAATTTAGTTCACAAATGACTTCAGTTCACAACTAGAAGCCAAACTATAGAAACATGGCCTCATGATGTCAACATAAATAATTGGTGAATATGCTGCACGGTGCAGTTTACCTCACTGTGTATATGTGGGCCATTTTATTAAATAATAAAGCTGACTTTTCATCTGTGTGGTGAATTTCAAAGAAGTGGATTTCAGGGACGGCGTATCTCACATCACAGACTGGCTGACCGCAGAGCGCACAAACATTCGTGAACTCACAGATGGAGTTCAGACCATCAACACTACAGTCTCCACAGCCGAGCACCAAGGAGAACAACACCTACACACACACACCTACACACACATACACACATATGGACACACACACAAGTATCGACGAGTGTGACCTCAATCTTACTGCCTCCACACTGGCACTGCAGATATCCAGCCTCCCCCACATGCCCTCAATCTACAGATTAAGTGTGTTAAGTGTGTGTGTGTGTGTGTGTGTGTGTGTGAACATTTTGATAATTCTTCATAGCAGAGCTTTTAAAATTTGATTTCTCATGACTTTTAACTGACCATAAAAATAAACATGTATGTTCTTGCCATACGTCATGGCAGGGACTGAGGCCGCTTTATAAACCGGGCCAGACCCCAGACCCTTAGGGGCCCCAAGAGACCCAAAGGTTTACGGTCTGAAAATTTATTCCTGGTAATATAATTGGCTGCAAACTTGCATGGGAATATGCGCCTGACATGGAGACCTTATGGAGGGGTCCCACATTAAAATCTAGTGGCGCATATATTAAATACTGTATGGTCTCAGGCAGGAGAGTCTTCCAGAGTAGGAGATAAGTTTGGGACCCGGACAAAATTTTAAAGCATAAGAAGCCCACAGCTCAGTTTTGCCCTGAGGCCCACAAGTGGTTTAATCCAGCCACATCAGGGACTCAACAAAACACCTGTAGCATGCAGGCACTATGGGTAAGAGGTTCAGTGTTGGTCCCCAACTACAAGAGGGTGTGTCTTATCATAGCCTGACTGCATCTGTTTGTTAACCTAAATGAACTTCAATAATCACCAAGCTCAGCGCAGGGTTGTCAACACGAGACCAGGACCAAAGTGGAGAGACAGAAGAAACCTTGAGCTCCATGGGCAACTGCAGGAATTCAGAGTCCAGTCTGTTGTGGCCTGTTAGTAGCTGGTGCAGCCATAAGGCTTAGTGGTAACTCAGTCTCCTAGACCCAATAACAAAACATTTTACCTCTACTACCTGTGCCACAACAACATCAACACTTCACCTAGTTGTATTTACTAAAACACCCTACTGGTCCCTCCAATACACTAATTTAGCACACAAGTGAGGGACATCACTGAAGCTTTAGTCCAGTAGGAGACCTTGGTGAAAGTACCAAGACTACATCTATTCAATAAGTTCAAAGAGATCAGGTAAAGTAAAGTGCACTGACAGTGCTTAGTAAGAGCTAGTTAGACATGTTAGAGTGTTAGAGGTGTTGGGAGAGGAGGTGCTCTCTGAAGAGACGAGTCTTCAAGAGAGTCTTGAAGATAGAGAGGGACGCTCCTGCTCTGAGAGCATTCAGTAGCTTGTTCCGCCATCAGGGAACCCCAGACTAGAACAGTCTGGACTGAGACTGTCCTGTGTGCGGGGATGGTGATGACAGACCACAGTCATCAGAGGAACACAGTGGCTGAGAAGGAGCATAAGGTTGTATGATTGAGTTCAAGTAGATGGAGCAGACCTAGAAGTCACTCTGAAGGCAGCATTAGTGACTTGAATTTGTTTCTGGCGGCCATAGGTCGACAGTGGAGGTTGATGAGTAGCGGAGTGACATGCGATCGAAGACCAGACATGCTGCTGCATTCTGGACCGTCTGTAAGGGTTTCACTGTGCATGAAGGAAGGCCCGCCAGAAGAGCATTGCAGTAGCCGAGGCAAGAGAGAACCATGGCCTGGAGTGAGAGCTGGGTGGTGTACTGAGTCAGGTAAGACCTGATTCTTCTGATGTTGAAGAAGCGATTTTAGTGATGATATCGTGACAAAGAGACTGATTGTCCCAGAGTTGAGTCAATCAAGCAATCAATCAATTAGACTTTATTTGTTTAGCACTTTCATACATACAATGTAACACAAAGTGTTTTACAGAATAGAAGCAATAAAAAGAAAAGCCCCCACCCCCTCCACCCCCTCTACCCAAACACACACACACACACACACACACACACACAGTCACCCCCATTCATGCATAATGCACCAAGGGATAAAAACACTACTAAAAATTAAGACAACAATAACAGGAACTGAGGAAACACTGAAGACTGGAAAGCAAAGATAAAGATAGAGTAATAAAGATAAAATAATA
Source organism: Seriola lalandi dorsalis (assembly GCF_002814215.2). Classification (NCBI taxonomy): domain Eukaryota; kingdom Metazoa; phylum Chordata; class Actinopteri; order Carangiformes; family Carangidae; genus Seriola; species Seriola lalandi. The sequence continues at coordinate 3,291,608 of NW_019525437.1, forward strand.
CAATATTAAAACATAGGACATGTACTGTGGTGAATCAAGTCTCATAAAAAATTAAGACAAAGTACTGAAAATAAAAAATGCTAAAAGAGGGGAGATGTTTGGAAGAGAATAAAACCAAATATAAAAGTAGAAATAAAATAAATAAAAGTAGGGTATTAAAAAGAAACAGATAATCATAGAATAAAATACCAGTAAAACAGCTTAAAATATATGAATAAATACAAAGATAAATAAATACAATTCAATTAAAAGCCAGACTAAAAAGGTAGGTCTTGAGTTTGATTTTAAAAGTATCAACACTTCCTGCTGCCCTCAAGTCGTGGACCACAGTAATAAAAAGACGCCTCACTGTGGGTTTTCGTTCTGACTTTGGGTTTAATTAAAACCCCACTACCAGAAGACATGAGGGTCCTAGAAGGTTCACAAGGTAAAAGCAAATCTGATAAATGAGTAGGACTGAGAATATTAAGAGCTTTAAACACCTGTAAAAGGATCTTAAGATCAATTCTGAAGCAGACAGGTAGCCAGTGCAGAGACTTTAGATGGTGTAATGTGGGCTCTCTTTCTGGTCTCAGTCAACATCTGTACAGCTGAGTTTTGGAGCAGTTGTGGTTGAGAGATGTTTTTGTTCGGGAGCCCGGAAAGCAGAGCATTACAATAGTCAATTCTGGAAGTAGTAAAAGCGTGTAGTAATGTCTCTGTACTGGCTTGAGAGAGGAATGGTCGCACTCTGGCGATGTTCTTTAGATGATAAAATGCTGTCTTTGTTATAATACTGATGTGGGGCTCAAAACTGAGATCTGAGTCAAAGATGACTCCTAGGTTTTTTACTGATTACTCGGGTTGAGTGCCAGTGCTTGCAATTTGACAGTTTCTCTCTCTCTGAGCTTCAGAACCAATTACTAAGACCTCTGTTTGTCCTGATTGAGCTGTAGGAAATTCTCTGCGATCCATAACTTGATGCATCAATTGGCCCTGGGTCATCAGGACACACGGTATATATAGCTGTGTGTCATCAGCGTAGCTGTGGATATTGATGCCGTGCATGACGTCTCCAAGTGGAAGTGTGTAGAGGTTAAAAAGTGTCTGACCTAGAATTCAGACCTGAGGAACACCACAATTAATTTTATAACTTTAAGATGTACATTCATTCATGCTTACAGAGAATTGTGAGTGAGATAAGACTTGAACCAGTTAAAAACAGTCCAGAGACCAGAGAGGCCAATAAGACTGTCAAGTCTGTCTAAAAGAATGGAGTGGTCGACCGTATCAAAGGCTGCACTTAGGTCGAGGAGCACAAACACAAATGGTTTTTTCATATCCATATTGGACCGGAGGTCATTTCAACAATCTTTACTAGTGCCGTTTCTGTCCGAAAACCAGATTGGTGTTTTTCAAATAAAGAATGAGTGTTCATAAAATCATTCAACTGGTTAAAACAAGTTTCTTTAAAAATGTTACTTAAAAATGTTCGATTGGAAATTAATCTATAGTCTAGAGGCATCTAAGTTGTTTCTGTTCAGAAGGGGCCTCACTATGTCTTAAGAGCATTAGGGAAGACACCCATCTGAAGAGAATGATTTACAATATTAAGTAAATCATAACTAAAACAGGATGTGGGAATTGGATCTAAAACACAGGTTGCTGGTTTTAATAGGGAAATAACTTTACCAAGCATCTCTGCATCAATCTGGACAAAACTCTCCAGTGTTTCCTCATGTAAAAGCAAAGGTTCTGTGCTGTTAAAATTCATACTTATCTTGGAATGAGTTTGATCTAATAGTGTCTATTTTACTTATGAAGTGGATTGCAAAATCTTCACATTCAGAGTTTGTGGACATGCTGCTGGATGTCATAAAAACAGGGTTAATTAAATGAATGAAAATTAAGTTATTAGTTATGAAAAGTGAGCTTGTCTTGTGATTGTTAATTTATTCTTTCTCCATCCCCTTTCTGCTGTTCGACAGTATCTCTTTAATTGTTGGATTTTTCTTAATTTCTCCAGGGAGGTGTTGGTTTGGTTGTCATCTTTTACAGTTTTAATGGAGCCACTGTGTCCAGGGTTGACCTTAGTTTACTGTTAAAACTATCTACAATAAAATCACATGAGGTAAAATGTTTGGAGAAGCATCACGTAAAATTTGCAGCCACTTCAGCAGTGAGATAGCGTTTCCTGACAGTTCGTTCTGGACAATACTGTTGTATAAAACCTTTGACAGTAAAAGAAGACACAGAAATGGTTGGACAAGCATATATCTAAAACTGAAAGAAAATTAATAGATAACCCATGGGTTATTACAAGATCTAAAGTGTGGCCTCTGTTGTGAGTAGGGTGGGAAACATGTTGAATAGAATTCATACAATTAAGCAAATGTAAAAATTCAGCAGCAAACGGGTCTGATTGATTTTCCACATGCAAGTCAAAATCACCTGCGATGATAATCCTGTCGTAGTTGGTGGATGATTGAAAGTAATTTTGAAAAATCTGAGATAAAAGATGCACAGCGGTTGGGTGGTCTGTAAACTGTCATACAAAATATAGGAGGACTGCTAAAAATAAAAGGGTGATATTCAAAAGATGTATAATGATTAAATGTAATGTCTTTAAAACCAAAGGGGGCTGAGTGGATGGTTGTATTTTGGAGGTGAGGCATCAATAAGGGCAGGCGGTCCATCAGTGTTAAGCCATGTCTCAGTCAAAAACTCATGCCATAAAATGTGGTGTTATGGTCTTTGGTGTTATTTCTGGTGGTGATGATGACAGGAATCATTGACTGGTTGGAGGGTCCGAGTCCAGTAGAGCATGTGTTACTGTTAAAAGCGGAACTAATACAATAGTGAGGAGGCCGGCGGGAGTAATCACTGGCTTGTGTGTGGTCCAGAGCTGTTGTCGGGTGGGTAGCGGTCAGTCAGTGGCAGGAGGCTGTAGAAACTGCATGGAGAATGTTTGCTGGAAGTGCACGTTTGCCACAGAAGCTGGGGTGGAAAACCACCTCCGCTAACAAAGGAAGCTTGTTCCCAAAAAAGATTAAAATTGTCCATAAAAGCCAAACTGAGTGATGAACAGACTGACTGCGGCCGACTGAACAGACGCTACCTCAGCCCAGCGAGGGTAGGGGTCCTGAGATGAAGAGGGATTCTTTAGCGGTTTTTGAATTTGTTTAAAAGACGGTTAAAATATTGTTTTAAAACCTCCGACTGCTGCTTGGTGGTGTCATTCGTACCTACCTACCGAGTAGAGACGGGTTCTGTTGTATTATATCCACAACCTTGGCACCGGGCGGGCAGTGGGTCACAGCCGTTTTTGATGTTATGTGACTGACAATGGAGCCCCCCCCCCCGACGATCAGCAATGTAGGGGAAAAGGTGTGCAGTGGAGGCTTCTGGCGGGAAGCCGCAGTCAGCGGCCAGGTAGCGACCTGTCCGATAATTGTTCTCCAGCTGGATGTTGAAATGAGGAGGTGTGCGAGGGCTGCCAGGGGAGTGAGCGGCAACAGGCTTTGGAGGAGTGGTGACTCCAGCAGGACAGGGAGCAGTGGCATCAGGCACATCAGAGTAGATGCACTTTGATGCACTTTTAGATGCACAGTTGGCTACAGAGCTGATGTCAGTTACATCCTCCCAATACCTGCCGAATTTCTACAATGCATCGTGCAGACCTGACCGTCAACCAAGCTGATTGGTTGATCCAACTTCAAGTCTGTATATGCATAATAGAAATGCAATGCACGCTGAGACGTAACGTGAATTGTATTTAGAGTAAGAACCAAAGATAATTTCGGTAACTTCTCCAGCCTCCAAGTGAAGGGTAATGGAGTTACCTGTCCTCTTCAAAGACTGACACCCTGCACCAGTGGCAGTCTAATGGCTGATGGCCTACAGCATATAAGGATGAGAGATGAGTATTTCTACACTTCCACACTCTCTTACACTGCTGTCTGTCAAAAGCAGAGTATGTGATATCATTGAGAATCAAAAAGTTGAAGCAGTTTGGAGCTGCTTTTGAAAAAAAAAAAAAACTTTGGGCCATATAGTATCAGTCGTGTGTGAGCTGAGGAGTTGTAAGAATTCAAGAAACAAAGAACAAAGGCCGGAGTTAAAAGCGGAGTCTATGCACTGTGGATCTGAACGTATAGAGCTGTAAGTTTTGAGACTAAAGGGCAAAGTGAAGGACGAGAACAACAGGAAGAGACGAGAAAGAGAGAGAGAGAGAGAGAGACCTGTTTCAGGAGAGCGAGCTTTGGCTGCCAGAGAGCCGGAGAGATCTCCTGTTGATCAAAGCCTGCCTCTCTCCTGCTATCTCCCTCCATCGCTCCTCTCAACTTCTCCTCACATCTTTTTTGACAGTATTACCAAATCCCCATGAGCGCCAGTTGGAGAAGCAAATCAAATATTCTGTATGATCTGCTGATGGCAAGAGTGAGAAAAACTTCATCCAAACACACATTTCTGACATCCCAGAGTATGTGTATCTTCATAGTCATTAAATACAGCCAGCCCAGAGCCACCCAAACCAATCTGCACACATATACAGTACTCACATATATACATATATGTATATATATATATATATATATATATATATATATATATATATAAACACACACTGGAAAGCTCTCAAAGCAATGATGTAATAGTGAATTTGGGCCATGTTTTTTTTTCTAACTGAGTGAAGCTGGGAAGTTAATTTTTCTGACTTAGTAGAAAAAGAGTAACTCCACTGGTGATGATTGCAGCACTGAAAGGATTTCAACATCCACAGGGAAATGATTTATGAAGCAACACACTGCATTAAGTCCTTTATGAATACAGACAAGTCGACAACCTTTCCTTGGACTAAAACTTACAAAAGAATCACCTCTAACACATCCTACGCTCCTGACAGTTTCCTGCACCATCCAACTATATCTTCACTCTAGAGGCTGATTTAGCTGCACAAATAAATAATATTCTATAACAAATTTGATGCGTTTACAAGCAGCAACCAAATAATACAAAATTACAAGATCATATCAGTCAAATAATATTCTCTGTGGCTTAAATAATAACAACAATAACAGTATTATCAAGCAGAGAAACACATGTTTTATTTAAGTTTTAACTCTTAAATTCGTGGTTTAACGTATAAGAATGTGATGAGATCAGAACAGAACCGACAGAGCGAAGAGGGATCTGTGTTGCCAGATCTCACGAGTGTGTTGCTTGTGAAAAATGGTTCCAGTATTTATTTCGGTGACGACGGGGAAGAAAGAATCTGCTCAGAATCAGTCCTAATCTGTGCTCACATTCACTTCTCCCATCAGAGTGAACGGACTCAGGACCTGCTGCTGGTCGACACAGTTACAGGAAATGATTCAAAGAGCATCAACAGAGACAAGCTAACGGTAACCACGCACCATCACATTCAGTTGGCTATATTTGACTCAGTCAAATACATCTTTCCCTTAACGGTTGCCAAAGGGGATTTATTGCATAAATGTTACCAAGTATTGCAGCTGCTCATCTGAAGCTCAACCAAGAGGGTGAGTTTAGTAATTCCAGCTTTTACAGAGAGCACAGGTGGACCTTGTGAATTTATAGCCTACATATTTCGAGAACTGACTCCTTGTGTTTACCTGTGTTTTGACTCTTTTGGCTGTTTCCTGAATTCTTGCTGGACTTGGATGTGTTTGCCTGGTTTGGACCGTCTCGCTGCCCTTTGACCCTGGGGGATCTCATCAACTCGTAAGCCTTTGTTTGCTCTGTTAAGTAACTCAAGTGATCTGCATTCGTCCCTTTCCCCTTGTCTTTGCATCAGTTCTGACAGTCTTATTTAAACTTTTGTGAAACACGGTGACAGCTACAGCCTCACAAAGCGTAGATGACATCGATGTAGACTAAAATGCAACTAAATGCAGCTGCAGCTAACAATCACAAGACTAAAATACAACTAAAACTTTTTTGATTCGAACAGTGGCAACATGTTTTAGAAGAAGAGCACATTTAAAATGCTAGAGAATTGATACTACATGAAATACACTGCACAGCAGCCTCAGGTTCAATTGGCAAAGGTCAGTAAACAACGTATTTTAACACACAGCAGACCAAAACTCTACAGATAACACATCCCGCCAAGTGCAGCTGCATCTCTGAAATAATAGTAATACAGAGACGCTTGTACAGTCTCTCCACGCATGATCAGTTCATGATCCACTGTATGAAATGAGGCCACCCAGTGAATCTAATCTGCATATAGACGGCAGCTAATACGGCGTTTTAATGTGACTAAAGTTAGTTTTTTGCCTCGGAGGATTTTTTTTTTTTTTCCCAGGCTTCTCCTGAGAGCTGTGGCCTCCTTTAGATGAAGTGAGGTTTTACCAAAGGCTCATCACCAAAGAGCTTCACTCTGTGACAGCAAATCTCAACATGCCACTACCTTAATTATTCTCTTTACTTAGGGGAAGATGGGCATCTAAAAAAATAAAATAAAATCAGATTCTCTTTGTTGTGTGTGCATGTCTTTGGGATTAAGTCCCTGCAGAGATCCGAAAGGAAAATCAACTGAAACCGGTTCTCAAAGACCGCTGATGGACAATAATAAGAAGCTGCCGGACAGATATCTTCCACCTTAATAAAGTTGTGTTTAAATTCATTTAGTTATTCTACAAGTCTTTATCAAGAGGGAGTCTCAGAGGAGTTAGGAAACAGAGAAAGCAGGTGAAGAAGATCCAGTGTATCAGACACAGCAAACCATCAGACCTCGACAATCTCGTCCCCAAAGCCAAAGAAATCGAAAATATAAAAAGTATTTTAAACAAAATGGATCATTTGGTTTGATTAATTCCAACAGGTGGATCAGAGAAGAAATCCCACAGATCCGAGACGGATAATGAAGAGTGACTGTATCTGAAACTGGTGCATGTGTCAGTGTCAGTCCTCTCAGCTTGCCAATCAAGAGATCTCGTCATTAATAATATTAAATGTTGGTCAAAGACTGAGGGGCGAGGACGTGGTCGTGTGGAGGGAAGAACAGGAAGTACTTCCTGGTTGTGCCAGAGGGCCGGTCACAGGTGTTTGGCGTTTGCCTCTACTCAGTGAAGACAAAGAAGTCAGAGGTGTAATTCGTCCAGCGTCCACCAGGGAACAGGAGGAGCAGGTGAAATAGATCCAGTGGATTCTGATTTATTGACATTTTTACATGTGTGTATATGTTATTGTACTTATTAATATGCAGAAATAAACTGGATAAACTGATGTTTGATGTGATTTTCATCTTATTTATATTATTATTAATATAGCATTTTATCTGTACCTTCAAGTGCAGTTTAAAGTGCTTAAACTCGATACTGTGTGTGGAAAGATACAGTTTTAATTCAAAAGGTTTTAGAGTTCAAATGTTACATAAGTGCGTGTGTTTAAGAACAAGAGAGATGATGCTCCTCACAGTTTTTAGACGTATGAATAAATCTAAAGCAGAAACACTGTATATTTACACCTGACTCACCTGGTAGAGTTTCCAGCTGAAGGCACCTGTGAGGTTCTCTACATGGCCACAAGTATGTGGACATTCAAACTTGAACCTGATATATGAAGTGTGATGTGACTGTGACACCATGTTCATTAACCTGCCTCCACTCTCCTGGTTTCCACCACATGCTGCAGGGATTTATTCCTATTCAGACACATTAGAGCATCAGTGAGGTCCAGCACAGTCTCACAGTCCCTGTTCCAGTTCATGTCAAAGTATTCTGCACCGAACTGGGCAAATCATTTCTTTATTGTCTAAATTATCGCTGTATGATGCAGCATTAATATTTCCCATCACTGGAGCTCTCCAGAACAAACACACATGTACCTGGGTGTCTCCACAGCTCTGGCCACAGCGTAGTTAAAGCCTTGCAGCTGAGCTACATTTTACCTTCACATCACAGAAACCTCGACCCACTTCCAGCTCTGGGAGATAATTAAATTCACTCCAAAATAGACCCAAACCTCTGCTCACCCTTGGGGAGGCTCCTTTTTGTTCTTGTGGCCCACAACTGCTGAAGTCAATTTGAATATATTTCCAAAAATGGACCAATTAAGGCCATAAAGCTAACAAAATATTAAAAATAAACCACTTGAATCCTGTGCTGTTTGCGCAGCAGATTGTAAATGCATTTTTTTCCCAGTAATTATTTTTGAGTAGCATCATCTTTTATAAAGATCTGTGCGGCTCTTAATTTGATCAAACAGTGCCCTCCTATGGCTTAATTGGGTAATCTACATTTTAATGCTTCCAGCGCCACCAAGCCCCTGCTGGTAATTGAATATGTACTTGTTCTCCGGCTCAGTGAGTGACATTGATGAAGCACAGAGGGTGAGAGTTCGTTGCCACAACACTATTAAGAGTTAGGAGAACAGCGGCGGGCGTGAAGGAAGTGATGGGACTGAAGAGAAAAACAGAGCCGAGACGAGGGAGCAGCACAGAGAACAAAGATGCTGATCTGCTGTTCTGATCTCGACGTGTCTGTTTATCTCAGGAGGCCGATTGAGATCCAGAGCAGGATGGGGGAAAACAACAGAGGATGAAAAGGGAAAATGTAGAATTGACAGACGAAGGAACACAAGCAAAAACAGAAACAGAAGCGAGGAGGGAAAAAAAAAAAAAGTTTGGAGAGAAAAGAAGCAGAGAGACGAGGGGAGGCGATTAATGAGACATTTCTGAACTTATTTCTTCATTACGGTGTGAAGCCAGAGGGAAGGCTTGGATTTGAGGTCCACACAGTCTCGAATTATTGATCACTGTAGCCCAGCATGGACACACACACACACACACACACACACACACACACAAACACACACAGGCTGCTTTTTCTGCAGACAGATGAATGAAACATTCATTTGGAAATCGAAGATGTTTTGACAGGTCCTCACCTGTTTGAGGGTCAAGACCTGGTTTTCAGGAGTTCATATGAAGTGTCGTCCCACCACATCTAAAGACAAAAGTGTTTGTACGGTCACACTGTTGGATTGTCAGCTCAGGAAAGTTACAGACAATGTTGAACGCAGCTTTGTCTGATTCCAGCGTCTCCGAGGTCAAACAGGTCGACAGGTGCCTCCAGTGAATCACACCGTGCCCTGAAGGTTGGAATAAGGTCATGGTTAGTGTTGAGGTTATAGGTTGACACACGTGGGTGTGACAGTGAAGGTGGAGTACGACGACAAAGTGATGATGACTATAACAAAGTTTTTATGATCTGCTCTGTTCACTTGTATCATGTCTGTACATGTGCAGAATACCAGTTCACGTCAACTTATATCCTCAGATTTTCACACCTGTATGTCGACAATAAGATTCATAAGTTACTGAAACAGAATATGTCATTCCTAATAAAGCGTATGTAACTAATTCACCAGAGGAATAAGGTAAAGACTACTTCTGACAAACTTTTGAGACAAAGTTAGTAAAACTAAAAACATCAGAGCAGAACAACTATTTCAATGCAATTTTCTGTTTATTTTTCACTGGAATATTTTCACAGTTATGAAAAACTATTGCAGTGTGAACAAGACAGAAGATAATGGGCCATGTTATTGTGTGTGCAACTAAATGACATTGGCTTTTAAATAAGCTCAATATAACATATTTAATATGAATATACATTCTCCATTTTGTATTTGACAGGATAAAAACTATATTTAATTTTAATGGTGTAAACATGAAAACATAAGTTATTTCTGTAGATGTACAGCATGTCAGCCTCTGTGTAGAAACTGAACTATGTAGAATCGTGTGATTTGCTCCAAAAAAAACCCCCAAAAAACAAATGTTGACATCCAAAAGATGCACGTTCTGCACGACTCCACCAGCAACTATTTTTAAGAACCAAAAATTGTTCCCTTTGTTCCAGTCATGGAGTTTTCTGTTGCCTTTTCTGGTTTTCCAGGATGTGTAGGAAAACAGTTTCTCCTTTGCCTTTATGACATTAAGGATGCTGGACTCTGTTTGGTCTATAAATATATAAATATATATATATATATTTTATATTCTGGTATATGTGTGTTTGTTGGCTCTTAAGTCTGTGTGAAAACTGCTCGTATGTATTTCAGGCAGTTTCTCCCTGCAGACGAACTCCTCGCTGCTCTCTGATAGAGATGTCAGAGTCATCAAACAGCTCCTCCACCGTCTGATCAGAGAGGAGCGAGGGAGGGAGGTTAAAAATGAATGTAGGAGTGCGCAGTAGTCAGAGAGACTGAGAGGGGAGAGAGAGAGAGAGAGAGAGAGAGAGAGAGAGAGAGAGAGAGAGGGAGGGAGACAAGAATTCAAATCAATGAAGGATGGAGGAGGTGGAGGGTCAAAGTCTGGTGTGAGTCCACAGCTTCAACAATCATAGAGAGAGAGTCTAAAAACAGAGAGAGAGAGAGAGATAAAGAGAATGATAAAGTGGCCTGTGGACAGCAGAATGAAAATGTCTGGACTTAAAAAAAATGAATGAGGAGAAAACAGAGAGAGGAAGATGCTGCAGCAGTAGCAGCCCCTGCAGGACAAACTGTAAACTGAACGTATGATCAGTCTGTTAAAGGCTCTGTTTACACTGCCAGATAAAAGTGACACTGATTTTATTTTGACAGGTGCTATTTGCACCCAGGTGTATAAAACGGCAGAGACCAGCAGATGTGTTTTTTCTTCCAGGATTTATTACATCTACACACCTGATGTTTTCATGCTTTTCTATCCTGGTCCTGAAACATTATTTCAGCTTGTTTGTTTATGGCTGCAACTATAAATTACTTTCATGACAAATTAATGATTTATTATTAGATTCCACTGATCATGTCATGTTTCATATTTCCATCTCATATCATCACTTCCCAGGTCCGTGTCACTACTGGTAGCAGGAGGCGGCACCTGCAGCCCAGTCAGCTTGCACAGGTAGTCCAGCACATCCATACATGCAGTTGCAAGAAGGTTTGCTGTGTCCACCAGAGACCGGCCGTTACACGGGGAGAGCAGCACAGGGCCGTAGAAAGGCATCAACCCGACAGCAGGACCGTTCCTGCTCCTTTGTGCAAGGAGGAAAGGGAGGAGCACTGCCAGAGCCCTACAACATGACCTCCAGCAGGCTACTGGTGTGTATGTTTCTGACCAAACTGTCAGACACAGACTCCATGAGGGTGGCATGAGGGCCTGACGTCCTCTAGTGGGACCTGTGATCACAGCCCAGCACCCTGCAGCTAGATTTGGTGTTCGCCAGAGAACACCAGAATTTTCAGGTCCGCCATTGGTGCCCCGTTCTCTCTACAGATGAGAGCAGGTTCACACTGAGCACATGTGAAAGACAGGTGTGAAAGAGTCTGGAGACGCTGTGGTGAACATTATGCTGCCTATAACATCATCCAGTGGGTCAGTGACCGTCTGCGGTGGCATATCCATGGAGGGTTGCACGGACCTCCATGTTGTAGCCAACAGTACCCTGAGCACCTATGGGACGTTATGTATCGGTGCATGTGAGGCCAAGTACCGCCACAGACAGGAGCTCACTGATGCCCTGATCCAGGTGTGTTAGGAGATCCACGGGACACCATCTGCCAACTAATCAGGAGCATGCCCAGACGTTGTTGGTTGTGCATACAGGTGCGCGGGGGCCATACACACTACTGAGTCACATTATGAGTTGATTGTGATTTCAATTTCTCACTTTGACTTTGGATGTGATTGTTAATCCAGACCTCAGTGGGTTGATGATTTTGGTTTCCATTGACTGTTGTTACGTCATTTTGTTCTCAACAAATTATACAATGTACATAATTAATGATTTTCAACTTGAATAATTTGTTCATCGAGATCTGATGTGTGATTTAAGTGTTCCTTTAATTTTTTTGAGCAGTGTATTTTAAGTGCCCATCCACCTCAGCCTCCTCCCTATGTGGACTCTGTCGATCTTTACACTCTCTCACATGACTCCTTAAAGTCGTACTATAGTGTTTAATAAGCACCTGATGGCAGCACATATTTGGCGCACCACCTGGTGTATGGCACTTATTAAAGGGCACATTACAACAATTTGTGGGGCCATTTTTAATAGGCAGCCATTGGTCGTTAAGTATGGGTGTAAATAGCCAAACAGCTGCTCTGTGACTGTTTCACCCAGATGCAAACAGTTTTCAACTGATGAACTGGCTGTGATCGTAGATTCTGTTTATTAGCACAAACTTTGTGTATGCAGACAGTTCATGCACACACCAGTTTCCACACAAAGACTGGTGTAAAATCAACATGATGATGTGAATTTGTAATCAAAATAATTTGTAGTTGCAGCCATAAACAAAGAAACTGAAATATTATTTCTCTCAGGACCAGGATGTAAAAGTTTCAGAGATATTTATCTTGTTAATTCAGAGAGAAGTTTTCTTTAAAAAATTAAAAATAAATTCCTGCTCTGTTTTTCTGAATTAATGACATAATCATGTCAGAATTCTGAGGTAATTATCTCATTTATTCAGAAAAACAGAGCAGATTTTTTTTCTCCAGTGAATGCATTATGTTTCCATAGCAAAGTGCCAAAACATCAGACAAAGCCTAAAAACATCAGGTGTGTATGTGAAAGAAATCCCTGGAAGAAAAAATAAATCAGAGTTTGTTTAAATAAAGTGTAAAAAAGAGAGCTTTGTTGAGGCTGTTGTTTGGTTCAATGACTGTGGGGCAGTTTACACAGTGATCTGTAATAAAGTCAATCAAAAGCACGTTTGATTCATTACTGTGGTGCAGTCAGTTATTCTTTTGTATTTACACCAGGACTATCATTTCATTTCCTTCTTCTTTACACTCTTTGTTGTATGTTTTCACATGTGAAACACAAACATTCATCATGTGTAAATGGTGTTTGTACAGATGATTTTTTTGTTGTTGTAATTTATCAGTTTCAAATGTCGTATTAAAGCTGATATTTATGATTTCTTATGTGATGTCTTACATGTCCACACGTGTATGTTTTCATGAGATAAATGATTAAGATTTATAAAACAGTACGATGCCTGTGCTTTTTAAATCTGATGAAAATAATGCATATGCATGTGTGTGTCTGAGCGTGCACAGAAAAGAAGTCATGCATGTTCACAGCCTCAGGAGTTTAAACACAGCGAGGACGACGGGAGGCAGATCTGTATTCAGTACAGGTATCCAAGTTCATGCCTCTGAGTATAGTGTGTGTGTGTGTGTGTGTGTGTGTGTGTGTGTGTGTGTGTGTGTGTGTGTTTGTGTGTTTGTGTGTGTGTTAGCATGTGCCTCTCTCTCTCCCCGGGGTGTTGCGTGGCCGTGCTGTGAGGACAGGATCTTTTATCTTGGCTGACGACCCAATCAATCAGCCAGGCACTGATGGAGACCCGGGGTGCCCACACACTCCACACACACACACACACACACACACACACACACACACACACACACACACACACACACACACACCTGAGTGTGCTGCCAGCACTGTGGGAAACTTTGGTCTGATGAAGTGAATCCAGGTAAAAATCCTTCACAACTTCCTTTGTTAAAGCTTCAGGGCTGTTGAAATAATGTAAACAACAAAAGGTGGACAATAAAAAACGGAATCAGACATTTTCCAGAGAATAATGAAACACCTTACAGAGGCCAAATCATCTGCAGCATCTCAACCTGCAAGATTCTGGACGGAAATCAACTAAATGGGTCAAAAGTTGCATCTAAGCTGGGGAGGAGGAGTTTATTTTATGCACTGAATTTCCTTAAATCTCACAGAACAGTTTCACTGATGTGTGACGAATGATGTAGTACAGCTAATGGCCACTGGATGGTGGGAGCGTTTTCAATTCATCTGACTCCTCTGTGGAAAAACATAAGCGGTATATTTTTCACATATTCTCATCTCAAACACTAATTTTACTTCTTAACCTGTGTAAAGGAGACGCCGTTTCCCATAAGCCCAAGATTGACATGAGAAAACTTATAATGCACACAAAGAAAAAACTTATAAGAACTGTAGTTGGTTAAGTGCTTACAAATTAATAGTTATTTAACTTTATTAAAATCACAAAGGGTCAAATACTGTTGCAGATACTAAGTTTCACATTTTCAGACAAACCAATGAAAAAAACTATAATGAGAAGTTGGATTGAGTCATAGAATGACTTTGACTCTTCATGACACCATTAACATACAGGGACAAGCAGTGGGGGAATGTAACTAAGTATATTTACTCAAGTATTGTACTTAAGTACAGCTTTGAGGAACTTGTGTTTTACTTGAGTATTTCCAATTTCTGCAATCTTAAATGAACAGATTAAGTTAATAGTTCTATAGAGTAAGATTTGGCATTTTTCATAGATTAAACTACTGAGGACGTAGAAATCAGCTTCTACTTGACCAGTTACAACATTAACTTAACTATTTGTAAGTTTTGCTTTTGCTACATAGCTATCATTAGCATTAACAGCTGTTTACTTCAGCATCAAACTTCATTCCTTCCTGTCTCCGTCCTGTTTTGCTTTTATTTCTACCATTTATTTTCTTCCATTGAAGTTAGCATGCTAACCAGCTAGCCCTGGCCTGGTTAGAGCATCTCATCACTTTCTGATACCGAGTCACTGTAGCATCCAGTCTGATCTGAAGAAGTAGCTACTCAGAGGACGTATGAAAACCTCTTGTCTTGTAAACACAATGATGATTGACGCTATCGGCAAGACTGGTAAGTAAACAGCTGTTCATGCTAACATTAGCTATGTAGCAATAGCAAAACTTACAAATAGTGCCTTCTAACTGCTTCTTACACCAGAAATCTTAAATGCTGTTAATACTGTTGTACTTTCACTTTTAATTAAGTATTTTTACAGTGTTGTATTGATACTTTTTACTCACAAAATCTGAATATTTCTTTCACTACTGGAGACAAGATTAAAAAGGAGACCTGGGGAGTAGATCTGTCAGCGCCTAAAGAGAAACCTCCTGGGAAACAGTCCTGAACAGAAGGAGGACCAGAAAGGGGGGCCATGGCTGAACTGGAGGTGAAGTGCAACGACGTACTGATAAATCTTATGATTTATTCTGGCGAACAACAGAAGCTTGCTCCGCTCCACTTTCTAGAGAAGAAGAAGAAGAAGAGGAAACTAGCCCTCTGACCAGCTCTGCTCCTCCTGAACCAGAAACATCGATCTGATACAGAAAACGCTCGTTCTGCCTCCTCAACAATCCGTCTCTGCTCCTCCTCACAATGGCAGCTATTTCACGCACTATTAGTCTCATAGGCATCATCATCTCGGCTGTGACGCGATAGACGTTACAGTAGCCATACATCAGCCACAACAGGCCTCATTAAGTACCTGGCACCTGCTACCTACAGAGACCAATTAGAACACAGGGAGTAATGGGATGCAATCTCTCTCTGCCACGGCCCGAGCCAATCACAAGCCAGATTTAATCACCTCAGTCCGCTCGTTAATGCTGATGAGGAAGTTGAAAACAGGAGTAACTTTTTCCTTTGTTCTCCCCGGTGGCTGATGATGACTGGGCGAGTTGGCTGAGGGGAGAGCGAGGAAATTAAAGCGTTTAGCTAATGAACACGGACACAGCAGCTGCAATATCAGTCAGGTTTGTTTTTAGTCCTGGGGTTTTGCCATTCGTCACCGTCTTTGTAAATTATGAATAAAATTAATAATGGATATTCATATCTGGGTAGAAAAAAATGTGCCGAGAGCATGAGACTGAGCTGTGCTAGCTTTATCCCCGTTTCCAGTCTTTATGCTAAGCTAAGCTAACCACCTCCAGACTGCAGCTCTGTGCTTAACACACACAGATATTGATCTCATGCTCTGGCAGGAATTAAAATAAATAATCAAAAAGCGAATTTACAAAGTGTTGAACTGCTCCTTTAAAGAGTTCAGAGTTCAGTATGAAGCATCAAAATGTCGATGTGTAAAGGAGCAAACAAGAAAAACAACCTTGTTTTTAACTGTATGATCAGATTTTTACACTTTTCCCAGTGCGGCTCTCCTGAGCTTTATAGGCCAGAGTGGACAGATAGAAGACTGTAAACACACAGGCACGCACGCACGCACGCACTCACACACACACACACACACACACACACACACACACACACACGTTCCTCCCCTTTATGAGCCTCTGCTCCTCAGTTCCTTCCTCTGGTTGTCAGTTTACAGTTTCATCTTGTCTGAAGCTGCACTGAGTTCATTTTTTTTCTTTTTATATGAATACCGCAGTTCTCCATCTGATCCACATGAGAAGATGAACATCAGTTTCATCTCTGTGCATCCGTTTAGCCTCGTTTTCTCTGTCAGTTCTGGATTCGTCCCTGTATTGAGCTGTGAAGGTCACTGAAGTATTACTGTAATCATTTGGCAGGAAACAGAAGTAAGGATCAAGACAAAGAAAAAGTGTTTGGCCCACTTTGCAGATGAACTGGCTCTTGTTTATCAGACTTCAAAGAAGAGCAGAGTTTCAGGCCTGTTTTGCCTCTGGTTGGATGTGCTCTGAGAAATCTAAGAAATGCACCTGTAGCCACACGAACAGTGATGTCATCAGGTCCTGGAGTACACCTGTACATCAGAAAGGTCAGAGAGGTCAGAAACAATATCTTTAAGTTTGGATTTAAAGGTAAAAAAAAAGAAGCTTTTGAAATAAGCAAACCCACTACAATTAAGTGAAAGACTCTGTTGACATTTCAGCAGTAAAGATAAAAACATGAGAATTAGCCTAATTTGTGAGACCCCTCAGAGTCTGATTGAGGTTTTGAGGTGGTCCTGGTGGATCCAGGTCAGTCAAAAGGTCAAAGACACGTCTGAGTCCGATGCTTCAGTTTTCTTGTTTGACTGATGGCAGGTGTCCGAGTCCCGTCAGTTGTTTCCTCCCGTCGCCCTTCTCCCTCCCTCAATTTTTCCTCCTTCCTCTCCCCTCCCCTCCCCTCCCCTCCCTCCCCAGCAGCCTGGAATGAATTTGCCCGGTCATGTAGAGCCGTGTCAGAGCGAGGCGAAGCTGGCAATTCATCACCCTGGGCTGCCTGCCTGTCACTGCTCCTCCGCAGTTTTTCCTTCTCTCTCTGTGTGTGTGTGTGTGTGTGTGTGTAGGGTGGCTGTTTGCCTGCTGTCAGGGCTCCTCACCACCACCATGTGTACCTCCATCCCCTCAGGACCTCCAGTAAAGACTGAGAGAGGCCCTTCGCTCTCTTCCCCTGCTCTGACAGCTCCCTGCGGACGCCTGAATGGATGGAAGGAATGGAGACGGGGGAAGGAAGGGGTGAGGCAGAAAGAGGGGGAGAGAGACCCAATTATCCCAGAACGCAGCGGTAGGTGGTGTTTAAATCAGGCGACGCGACCCCTGACCTCAGCAGTCGATTGGCGGGAGAGTGAGGTGCTTTAGCGAGAAGCTGCAGCGGTAGAGAGGAAAGCTAATGGAGCTCCATTTTACCGCCATTTCTTCCCTTGAAGCGCGGCGGGCCTGCGGCGCTGCACAGATTAGTCATTACCCCCCGTAAATGCACCACAAGCCCAGTTGAAGCTGTCTCTCAAGACCATTAAGACCCTGAAATCTCCCGCGGAGACGGAGAGAGACAGCGGACACATATACAACAGCTGATTGGCCCATTTGAAGCCCCATTAGGAAGCTTGGCGTCACAAAAAAACCTCACCACAGCTCAACTGAGTGGATGAAGCCACTTTACTGATAATACACAGAACTGCAGGGAGAACGAGTTTACAGATAATTTACTGCCACTTTTCTGCTCACACTCGCTCTGAGGAAGGACACCAGGACGTGATGTGAACAAATGAATGAACCAGGATGGGGGGGAGGGTCAATTTAACATTACATTTATGAAATGAAAGATCTGAGGAACAGAGTGAGAGGAAAACGCTTCAGTTTCCCTCTGAGAACAAAAAGGAAATACACTGTAAAAAAAAAAAAAATCAGAATCGTACAGATGAAGTTTGGTTTCCAATGTGATTTAAAAACAGATTTCCTTGTCATGTCGATAGTTTAAGTTTAAGTTTAAGCCTCCATAATAGAAGACAAGTTTCGGATTAAGCACTGAAGACTTCCATTTAAAAAGTGAAACAGAAATATCTTCACTGCGAGCGGTTTGTGGATCATCCGGCAGAAACAGAGGAAAGTTCAGTCAGAATATTTTTAGAAAAACTCAAGTGAGATGCAAAAGATCCAAAACCTGCAGCTCTGCAGTGACGTCCGGGGGCGTCCAGGAGTTTAGACGCTCATTTGTTTCCGCTCAGTCACGCTGCATCTCTTTCATGCCACTTGTTCTTCCTCCTCTTGTGACAGTGAAGCTCAGACGCCTGTAGCACCGGTTCAACGTTTCAAACAGAAGAAGAACTTGAGGAACATCGTCTGAGCTGTGACTTTGGGTGAGAGCTGAGTCAGTGCTTGAAACTACGACTTTCTCTCTCTATAAACTACATGCATCATGGCCAGGTGTGTGTGTGTGTGTGTGTGTGTGTGTGTGTGTGTGTGTATGTGTATGTGTGCGCATGGAGGGAGATGACTCAACAGGTACATGTTTCAAAATTAGCCAAATTACTCATTACTGTGGCCTTGTTTCCACTAGAATTGAACATTTCTATGAATAAATGTACTTTGAATAAAACAGGCTGCAACAATAAAGTTAAAAATAAAACAATGATTTTTAGAAAAAACCAAAGTTAAATCGCTGTGGAAACAGTGCTGACAGATTTCACTTTTCTTAACAAAATAAAACATCAAAAGTCATTTTTTTGGTGAGTTTTTAAGGTTTTTGAGTTTTATTCTTGTCATTTTTATCACATTGTTGTGACATATTTCTTTCGGGTGATGTGTCTGAGTTTCCACTAAAATCTTTTTATTTTTTGATAGAATTGGTGGTTATATGTACAAAAATAAGAGCAGGATTTTCCTTCTTTATAAGACAAATACTTTGTGTTTTTGCAGTGTAGCAGCCTGCGGCTCAGTTTAAACCCGCGGACACATATCATTTATTGTGTCTGACTTTATGTGTTTTCAGATCTCTCCCCAAAACGCAGCCTTAATGTAAAAAGCATGATGTGCTCCATAAAACAGAGTGAAAGAAAAAACACAATAAAACACAATCAGCACGCTGCACGCTGAGCCGTACATAAAAAAAAACTTTATTATTGTTGTAAGGTAAGATTGACAACAACATGCTTTTACCACAATAAAAAATAAAAAGATATTGCACTGGTTTTACTCTAGCAATGTTTTTTTTCTCTCTCTTCCTTAATGTCTTTCTCAAGCTTTTATGGTGCACAGCTGAATCTTCCTCCTCCTCTTCATCACTCAGACAAACACACAACACACAGCTTGGAAACATTGCCGTTGTCTGCAAGAGTCAAGTTAATAAAAGACAGAAACGGCCTCCTCACACAGACAGAAGCTTAACGGACTGCACGTCGAAACATCACTGAATCTCATCTAATCGTGGTTCAGAATATGCGTGTGTGTGTGTGTGTGTGTGTGTGCGTGTGTGTGTGTATGCCTCAGTGGTAGTAAGGCTTCACCTCATACCCACAGTCACATATTTAAATCATCTATGTGCCCCAGAGACTGAACCGTGACTCTTCCTGCTCAGAGTCAGAGATGTACGGAAGCTGATTAGTGACAAACCCAAAACTTGAACTAATCAATCAGACAGTCAAGATCTGGTATCTGAGCGCAAGCAGAGACGGCATCCGTCGGAGATTTGTCGCCCCAACTAAGTTTTCTTTTCCAGTTTTTTAGCTGCAGCTCTGTGAAGTTTTGTTTGACAGGTTTTAACAGGACAAGTTGCATGAAAATAAATGAAAAGCTACTCACTTTTTGAGCAAAAAAATAAAGAATTTCGTATTTGTATTTGCTTTTGTTGATTTTTTTTTTTTGGGCTAAAATCACTTTTGCATTTCTTTATCAGGACAAATCAGGATCTTAGAGTTACAGCTTCTTCATGGTTTATCTTAAAGAAAAATGATGGTGTATGATGCGAATAGGTCGATGGAGCCTGACGAGATGATGCTCCATTTTCAGGTGAACTGTAGTGAACTTTGCTGAGTTTCAGTTTGAATAAAGAACAGCGTTTGGTTCTGAAGTGCTGGTCAAATCTTTAATCTTATTTAATCTTTTCTTTGCGTTCCTGATTAAAATCAAAATTTCAGTCAGTTTTATAGTTTTTTGGGGGCGAAGCACAGATTGTACAGATGCTAATGTTTGTACATATATCATTTGAGAACTTTAGTGTTGAAAAATATTTGTTGTATTTCATTGTCACTAGAATTGAATTGATTTTGAATTTTGATGAGTAACAAACAAATCCTGACGTGTCTCAGAGGTTTAATGAACCCTGCAGCAGTGTGTGTCTGGTTTGTGGTTGTTTACCACTGAGCAGCAGAGGTGCATGATGGGTAAACACAGGCTGGTGGTCGAACGAAGTGCCGAGTGTAACTGCTGAGCCGACCGGGACAGGACAGAGGAGGCTGAGGGATGCTGGGTAGTGTTGTTGTTGGCCAACCTGACCCTGTGTGTGTGCGTGTGTGTGTGTGTGTGTGTGGTCAACAGACTCGGGGCTTGAGATTAACGACTCCACCAGGGAAAATGACACTTGCTTCACTCTCGAGCAGATGGCTGGACCATCATCTTTATACACAGGAGAGAGCGAGTGAGTGAGTGATTGAGTGAGAGAGTGTTTGTGTGTGTGTGTTTATACGATCACTGGAGACGGTAAAACTGGCACCACGAGATAAGATGGCATACATTTTCATCTGTGTGTGTGTGTGTATTCGGCGGCTGTCCATGTAGCATTAATAGGAGGACCAGCTGAGAGCAGATGGTCTGGATGGTGTGTGTGATTACACACAAACACACTCAGGTTTTTACATTTCGGTTGCGGCTCTCGACAAGAACGAACAAGAACCTGATTTTATGTGCCAGAAAGTATCATAACCTCTTTTCTACAGTTTAAGTCTTTTAAACCAAAGAAAGAGCCAATGAGGCTCCAGACTTCGGAGGGTGGACTCTAACTAGTGAACACAAACTTCACTTTTGCATGACAAGAAAACAAACGGTCAAATCTGAAGCAGCGAACACAGGAAATCTGAATCTTCGTTAGCCTCAAATACAAGCTAATTTAAATACGTCAGATCCTGGAATTTGATCTGAACCAAAAACTGGCGTCAAAGTCCGACTCTACTGGGGCTCAAAACTCGCATTTCTGTCCTCATGTACAGTGAAATAGAATCTGTCCATGTTCACACTCAGGTCTGAGCTGCAGACTCATCTCTTTGGTTTCTGAGCAGAGTCATAAAAGTGAGTGAGTCTCATTGTCCTGGTTTCATACCACAGTAAGAGGCGAGGCGTGTGAATGACATTAAAATGTAGTGGGTTAATTTGAAAAAAATGATTCTGTTCAAGTCTGACGCCACCGAAGAGAGAAATCAAGAGTCATCTTCCTGACTGTCTGATTGGCCGAAGCACTCTGCAGATAAATCTGCTCCCTGCCCCCCTGAGTCTGAGCGCCGCCGATCTATCCCACAGACACACACCTGTTAACACACTTCTGTACCCCCACGAGACGCAGAGTGCTGCCGCCACGCACAACAGCGGAGATGAATTTGACATATGTGCACTGACTCTTCCTCCTCTTCATCCTCATTGCACAAAATATCAACACACCACATGATGATCAGGAGTCGCCTACAACACGTGGACAAGTTTGTCTGCCAGAGGAGATTTGATTGCTACAGGCAACAAGTTCCATTGACAAAAAAAACAAAACAAAAAAAAACACGAAAAGGAACATAAACAACATGTAAACATAACACAGAGTCAGTGCTGATGTCAGTTTAACAGCGTCCTTTAAACTGGAGTCTGTGTCGCTCCGACAGTGACACAAACTCAGTGACGACTCAAACACTGAGGGAGGTTTAGTTCATCTTAAACTCACAACGAGAGCGTCGACCTGCTGTCTGGAAACACAGCAGTGGATGTTTCCATGTACAACACGAGTGGACTCACACCTGCATCAGGCTGGGTGTGTGAAGTCGACTTTCTTCAAAACATGACTTGAAACAAAGCAAAGAAAAAAACTAACTGCAAACGGTTTCTTGCTTTAAAAGGTACGGTCGGAATGAAGGAGGAAAATAAAGGTGGTGGATCTAAGAAACAAGAAACAAAAAACAGGAGGAATTGAAATCAACAGGTTCACTGCATTTTGTTTTTACCTACTGAAGCGAAAGTAGAACTGAGCTCCAACCCAACACACGACTGTCAGTGGTCAAACGTCTCCACTAGCTCATTTTTAAATCAGACTAATGATGTAAAAGTAATGTGCCGAACCATAACGTGTGACACGGACACACACGAGAGCTCAACACACACACACACAGACACACGCGCGCGCACACACGCACACACGCACACACACACACACACACACACACACACACGGGGTATAAAACAGATGCACAACAAAACTTTAAATATTCTTATATATATACATAACCATGCACAAATTAACAATCGCTCTCTCTCTCCCTCACACACACACACACACACACACACACACACATATACAAAGTAAAGTCTGATAACTTTACAGGATTAGAGGCAAAAAAAAAACCAAAAAAACACAGCAAGTTGGTCCAGATACCAAATAAAACATCTGCAGCCTTCAGAGGCCGATGGGGCCAGAAATAAACAGCTGGTGGTGACAGGTCAGCTGATCAGTGTAGTGTCAGTGTGGAGAAGCTACGTCTGCGTCTAGAGGCGACTCACCCAATACAATTATTTAAATCCTTGGCTTCATCTCTGTTTGGAACTAAAACACTGGCAAAGGTCAGAGTTAAAACAGCCGTGCTAACTCTGCTAACAGAGATGTGTAATCGTGCTCATGTTAATATGCTGGGTTGGGGCTTGAATCTGAATCCAGTACTGAATCAGCTTGAATCCCTTATTAGAGACGTTTAGGTTTGGCTTCAGCATTAGGAGGAAACTAAATATCTATGGCGGTCACTGCTCTTCACTAATCAAAATGGCCAAAGTAGATTAAAACATTTGATAAGAGATTTGTTTGTGTCAGAGCTGAAAACTCCTTAAACACAACCCTGTAGCATCTTAGCTCATGATCAACGTTGAGCAAGAAGTAATTTTTCCAGGTTCCCCGGCTGTCAGTGCTTTCCAAACATTTGAGAATTAACTTGGAGAGAACTGAAGCTGCCTCCTAGTCAGTGCTAAGTTACATTTTGAGTTCAGACTGATTTGGGAAAATCTGCATCTCACATTTACACATCTTCAGAGTCAAGGTGTTTGGAGTTTGGAGTGCACCTTCATTTAATAAATGCACGCAAACCCCAAACTAATCCATCAATGGCATTCAGAGGAATCTCTTCAAAAGGCTGAACCGCACCTGCAGCCTGCGCTCAGGGAAAACATCCCCCTTCACAGGACCTGCAGAGTCGGCTCATCGGTGACGACGGCTAGAGGAAGAATTGAATTTGGCCCAGTTAGCTGGGTGCTGAGTGTACGTTGACGGTGCAGATTTACTCTTATTAAACACACTGTAATGCGTTTACACAGATTGGACGCTGTATTGCTGAGATACAATCTTCTTCCAGTCATGGCTGAGGAGACGTCAGGGCGAGGAGGGACGGGGAGGAATAGGCTCTACTAAACATCAAGGAGAAAATTAATGAGGCAGAAGAAGACCATGAGTGAGAGAGAGAAAGCTGAGTGTGATGTGTCTACATTTTAAAACCACTGAGCTCTTTACTTCTGGCCCCTTACAGAAAGAGAGAGAACGCCGACTCCTCATGGCGTTTAGCAGGAACCAAAGCGTCAGGACACCAGTAACCACAAGTAACTCACACAAACATAAAGAGCACAGAACAGCTGGAATGGAACTAGGACTACCACATCTGTCTCTGCCTCTGATAGCTCTCCATCTTTCTCTACACCTTTCTCTCTGCTTCGAAAGTCAAACTCTCTGGTTAGTGCGAAGTTACTAATATGTAGTTTTCTTCCAAACATGCAGTTTGTGTGAGTTTTAAAACCTCCAGTCAGCACGGAGTGCTGTGATCTGTACATTTGTTCTGGTTCTTTGCGTTTTGCTGCTACGTCTTCTTGCTGGTTGCTTTGTCTTGTTGCGAGGAGGTGGACGTGGCGTTGGCTGCGGCGGCGGCGGCAGTTGTCGTCTGGGGTTCGGACCTCTTGCGCTGTGGCTCAGATGCTGCAGAGATGGGGAGGCTCGTGCAGAGGGCGGTCTGACCTGCTGCCGCTGCTGCTGCAACCGGTCGCTGTGCAGACACAGAGGGGTCAGCACCCTTCGTCCCTGCAGACCCTGATGTGGGTCTTGGTGGTGGCGCCGGGGCTGGGTAGTCTTTTTGGGTAGAGGGCTTGGCCGAACTCTGCGAGGTGGTTTCATTTTTCTGTCTGGTGGGGGACTCTGACGGGTGAGGCATCTGAGGGGTTGGAAGCTGTTTGGGGGGGAGTGAGAGAAGGTCAGTTGGGGGGGCTTCTGGGATGACCCCTCTGGATGGTTTCTGGTCCTTCTGGCTCTTGTCTGCACCCGTGCTGAGTTTGACCGGACCAAGAACACTTTTGGCCACCATCGCCAACTGGGACACCACTTTGTCCACGCTGCTCTCAGTGAGCAGGACTGGGGAGCTGGAGCTGGAGTTGGAGCTGGAGGTGGATGATGGCGATGCGCTCAGACTTGCGGCAGCGGCTGCACACAGTCTCCGGTTGTCGGCCTCTTTCTTCTCCTTGGGGATGCCTGGGGAGGAGCAGGAGGTGCGGGCGGTCTCTCGGGTGTCATTGGTTTGGCAGTCTGTGGTACTTGTGGTTCTGGACTCAGGGGAGCTTGTAGTGACTGTGGTGGATGGGACTGTGGTTTTAGGGCTGTCCAGGGTTTGGTCTTCAGCCCTGGACTCTGACGGGACAGTTTTCCCCCTGAGACTCTTCAAGTCTTGTGGGGGACTCGGCTTGAGGAAAGTGTCCTTGCTGACTGAGATGAATGCACTGCCTGGAGTGGAGAAGGGAAGGGGGCCCTGAGGGGGTTTTGTGGTCCCGCTCTGCTCCAGAACTTTCCTCTCTTGTCTCACACCATCTGTGGATGGGGCAGAGCATCCATCTTTGAGCCCAGAGGAGGAGGAGGAGCTCTGACCGGGCTTCATCTCTGTCACGGAAGGGAGGGTGTGTGAGGGCGTGGGCCTGCCTACCTGTGAGGGCCCTGTGTGGGTGAATGTGGCGTGAGGGGTGCAGGGGGAGAGGCAGAGGGACGGCAGGGTGCCTCCAGGGCCTGTTCTCACAGTGGTGGGCCTGAGCAGGGGAGGAGGGGTGAAGGTGGTCCCCCTGCGTCCGTCCTGGCTGTCCTCTGAGCCCTCGTCTGTCTCGTCCTCAGATGAATCCACCTCGTGGATGGCGTCTTGCTTCTGCAGCGATTCCCGCCGCTCGGCTCTGTCTTGCCGGATGGCCGAGAGCTTGTCCTTCAGTTTGCTCTTCCCTGGGGCCAGGCCCAGCGAGCCGGACACCGTGATGAGGGCGCTGTCCCCCTCCTGACGTCCCAATTTCCTCGATGAGGAGGAGTGTTTCTGCAGGCTGCCCTTCTCCACACCGCGTCCCGCTGAGGACAGCAGACCCTCGCTGGCTGACTCCTGAAGGTCAGACAGGAAGAAGACACAGAGTCAGAACGTGCACAGTGAAAGTAAAACAGCTTGAAGCTCTTCTCCGACATGGAATATGTAGCACTGCAATCTTCATGAAGCTGTTTAGATTATTGTGTTGTCATTCAGACAAACAGGTCTATTATGGCATTTAGTCAGTACGTTTACATTTGTGTTTATTTCACTGGATACTTTATTTCTACTGTATCCCCTGTGGTTTGTCTTTAATTTTAATGGTTTATGGCTCCGTAAAGCACTTTAATGACCTATCTTGTGTGTTTTCTATGTTTTTGTAGAGATCTCAATTGTTTTGTTTTTTGTATCTGTAGAGCACTTTGTGACTATTGTTTGCAAAAAGTGCTATATAAATAAATTTAACTTTACGTACTTTATATTTACTATGCTTTCCTTGTTATACTCATTTTATACACTTATTTTAATTACTTTTATTTGTTGTGCAGCACTTCAGCTCAAACTGTGTTTAAATGGGCTCTAGAAATAAAGTTGACTGTTTAGATGTGAGACGATGAGATGTGAGATGTTCTGCCAGTACATTCAGGATCTGGAATGAGGCTCATGTCTGAAAGAGGCCTGACATCTGATATGTGCCAAAAAAAAACCCAAAGGACTTTGAGTAGTTGTGGATTTATGTTTTTGGTTTTTCCACCAAAGGTTGTTCAGTTTGATCAGAATTTATTTGGTTGTTATTGTCATTATTATTTTTAAAGCTCCACATTCTCCTTCCCATCTGTATCTGAACAGCCCTGTCCTCACCCTAAAAACACATGTCAGATTTAGGTGCTGAAGTCTGTGTGAGTGTGATGAACTCATACCTGGAGGCTCTGCAGACTCGGCTCCCGCTGCAGAATCTCCTTTTTAAACTCTGAGTGTGAGATGTCCAGACTGTGTTTACGGCTCCCTACAGCCGCTCCCACCGCCAGCTTCTTCTCCCCCGCCGCAGCCACCCCGGAGGGAGACGAGGGCGAGTTAGAGAGGGAGGCGGCCAGCTTCTCAGCCGACTGCACCCTCTTGAGGAGTGGAGAGCGTGGGGGCTCGGCGCTCTTGGGTCTGGATATTTGCCTCACTAGGGGAGGGGAGGAGTGGAGCTTCACGGGGAACGACTGGCCCACGGCGGACTGCCCCAGGGCGTGGCTGGGCAGAGGGGAGGGAGAACGCTGCGGGGAGCTGCTCTGAGGGGTGGGGGAAGGCGTGCGTGCCAGAGGGGAGAGGGGGATGTTGCCGGCAGACTTGCGTCGGGGGGAGCGGTACTGGCGCTGCAGCTTCGGGGCGAGGCCGTGCAGAGAGCTGGGCCGGATGTGGCCAGAGCTCGCTGGGGAGTTTGGGACGCTGGAGCTGGGGGAGCTGCTCTGGGATGAGTTTCCACCAACTGAGGGGCAGAGAGAGAGTGAAGTGATGCAGCAGAGTCGAACTGAGAGGTTACATTAAACACAACCATATAACATCCATATAAATGATGATGACATTTAGGGATTGAGTGTCTGCCTGTGTCCCTCACCTGAGTGGGCGGAGTCTGGTGTGGACCTATAGCCCTGTGTCGGGCTCCGTGGCGACAGGTTGTGTGTCGGTGAGCCGGGGCCACTCTCCCCGGAGGACAGGGAGCGGTTCAGAGAAGACAGACTGCGGCTGGTGTGGAGCAGAGACGCCTGCTTGGTGATCTTCCTGAACAGAGACGTCCTCTTCTTACTGCGAGACAGAGTGTACAGAGAGGGGTCGATTACCAAATCTACACGTGTGTGTATCTGTGCGTGTGTGTGTGTGTGTGTGTGTGCGTGCGCTTCCATTAAACACACACACAGTGATGTCTGACATCTCACCT
Source organism: Seriola lalandi dorsalis (assembly GCF_002814215.2). Lineage (NCBI taxonomy): Eukaryota > Metazoa > Chordata > Actinopteri > Carangiformes > Carangidae > Seriola > Seriola lalandi. The sequence goes on from NW_019525437.1 coordinate 3,319,083, forward strand.
CTCCTGCCCCTCCTTGTTCTTGGTCTTCTTGTTGCGTCTTGCCATCTTGGATTTGTGGCCCGTCTTTCGGGCGGGGCCAACTTTGATGGACGTGTTCTCAAACGGGGTGGCAGAGATGGACACTTTAGCGCCGCTCTGAGGGACAGACACAGGATTAGTGACTAGTGAAAACCACATACATTTTATCTCATAAATATTTATAGTTTGATTTTAAATCTTTTAAATCAGTGGGAGAAGAAGAGAAAACTAAAAACAGATAACCTCTGTGTTCTCTATGACTTTAAATTACTAAAGTAGCGAGTGTGTGTGTATACCTTCAGAATGAGCTCCACCACCTCTGTGTGAACCAGACCATGGACCGGCTCTCCGTTGACGTGGGTGATGAGGTCTCCCTCCCTCAGCCCTGCCTCGTGGGCAGGACCCCCTTCCTCCACATGCTGAGGGCGAGTGAGAGAGAGAGAGAGAGAGAGAGAGAGAGAGAAAGGGAGGGGAAGAAAGAGGGAGACAGAGAACACAGAGTGAGACAGTGGAACCTCTGTGTTGAGGCTGTTGTATTGTTGTTTACTGCCATCTTCTGTCAACAACAAGAATCCCAGCTCGCTGCAGCCACACTGTCACTATCTGATGTTCTTACCTGCTAAATTCTTCTTCTGCTCTTTTATATTCACTTAGTTTCAGCTCAGATCTGAACTCCTGAGAATGTACTTCAAAAACAAATCAATAAATGATGTTTGTGAGCGTGACCCATGGACTCACCCAGACCATGTGATGCACTGTGTAGATGTCAGAGTCTCCCATGTAGACTCTGATGGCTCTCAGGGTGAAGCCGTACTTCTTGCCTGCCCTGTGGATCACGATGGCTGGTTTGACGCTGCTCACGGCCGGGGACAGGTCCCGGCTTGGAGAGGAGTCTCGTGATGACGGGTTGGACGACAGTGAGTGGGGTGACATTGGGCTGGCCAATGGGGAGGCTCCGTGGTGGTCTGAGGACAGTGGATTTTTGCAGGTGAACTTGTTGTAGTTTCTGAAGTGCTACATAATCACCTTATCTTTATTTTCCCACCAAAGTTAAAGACACATGATTAAATGTCACTGACCTGCAGGGATCATCAGCGACAGTGTGGTGGCGGAGGCCGACTTGATGACCTTGTTGAGCGGCCTGGAGCTGGGAGTCGTCGTGTGTTTGTCTGTGTCTCCGGACAGCAGCCGGTGGCGAGCTCGGCGAGCTGCCAGGTCACTGATGGCTTTTGGAGTCGCTGGAGAGTCGCTGTCTGCTGCACCTTTAGCAGCTCCACCGGCACCGCCATTGTTACCATTACCGCCATTACCACGTTCACACACATCGCCTGAGCTGCCCGCTGCAGAGAGATAGAGAAAGATGGAGGAATAAAGGTGAGGGAAAAGTTCAGGTGAAGCGTTCTTTGTTTCCCACTGTTTGTAATCTAAACACTAACATGCATTTATATAAAACTCAGGGACAATCTAAGTTTTCTGTGATAATAAGAGGTAATACTTTTTCAAACCAGACACTTCATGCAGGAACCTTTAAAGTTTATGACAGGAAGAGGGCTGGTTTATGTCAAATTGGTGTTTTCCCAACAAAAGTTAGATTAGGGTGAAACACCATGAGAGTGTGCACATACACATCAAATTAACCACATACACGATGAAAACTTTACATACACACCAAAAACATGCATTTACACACCCCAGCATCTTAACACAGCGTGATATAGGCTTCTTGTGTGTGTGTTAATGTACTGACTTATGGATCCATATGCACTCATAGCGATGGCACTGAGCTTTCTCGTGCGCACGTGAAAGTTTCTGGTGCCCACCAGAAATGCAAAGACCCCCCCCCCCCAACAAGTTTTTTTTTTCCCCCAATGTCCCCCACTACCACTGGTAGTAAACATACCATAAAAAAAAACCCCAAAAAACTAACATAATACTGTGCACTGTATTACTCTGTAAATTAGCAGTTTGAGTCAGTGTAGGTGTGCTTTTGTGTAGTAATATGGTAGTTCAGCAATTAAAAAAATGTAGTTCCAAATTGTGCTGTGCTGTTTGACGGCAGATAAAGAGGTGAAAATATTCACAATAAAACATACACTTAAACTGATATCAGCTAAAACCACAGCAGCTCAGCACTCAGCATCTGTACCAGTGCTTCCTGCTGCTTCTCTAAACTGGGAGCTGATCTGAATTTACTGCAGTTAAATACAATGACGAGTGATGATGAGTACCTCACAAAACCCCACATCAAGTAACCTGAACTATCCCTTTAATATCAGACAAATGTTTCAGCTATTGAAATTCTAATAAATTCCAATTAAGTTGTGGTATTTGTAAAAAAACTTTAAAGGACCTGCATCTTTTTACAAGAGTATTGAGGTTATGAGCAGTAAAATATTTCTTATCACACCTAAAGAGATAATTAATAAGTCCTTTTATCTCCCTCGACTGTCCAGACTGATTTCACTGAAGCACTAGTTGAGAAATAAAACTGAAGTTATATCTGTGTCGTGTGACATTGGATCCTCGCCATGTCTCTGAAGTTTGTCTTTGTACTGACGTGTGAGCGTGGCCTTGCTCAGCTGACTGGAGGTGGAGCTCGGGGTGGTGGGAGACTCGTCCAGCTTCAGCTCTCTCTCCACCGGGAGCTCTGGGATGGCGAGGGGCAGCTCGTCGCCGCGTGGGCCCCTCACTGCACTCGGACCCAGCAGGCTGGGGCTCTTACGACTTCCACCTGAGAGACAGACAGAAAACATGGAGTTACAGCTCATTATATCCAGCTGCGATACTTCAAAGAATGGATGAAGAACTTCCACAAACCAAACAGACGTGTTATTTGCCAGATTTTAGACACTTTAATTTCCTGCAGCAGCCTCAACAACTTCCTTTTATTTCTGGGCTGATCTGAAGACGGTTTCTTCCACAGGCTGTCGGTGCATCCCTCTTACCTTGCCCTTGGCCTCCTTCCTCCTCAGAGGAGATGGCGAATCGTGGCATCTCAATGATGGCGGAGCAGCAACGCCTTCGGACTGTCAGAGGCGGGCTGGAGTCGCTCTCTGTGTGGGAAGACTCTGACACAGACAGACGCTTCCGCAGGCTGCAGAGGTGAAGGTGAGGAAAGATCAGACACGTGTGCAGCTACAAAATTAAGCCGTCAACAACTCGAGACTCTCACATACCAGCTTTCTTCGTGTATGAATTAAAACATAAGTACAGAAAGATGAAGCTACGCGCTCAACAGTTGATACTACTTGTTGTTCTTGATTATTCTATGAATGTCTGAGTCTTTCTTGTTTTATGAACTGAAGCACTCACATCTCTGGAGATCCCACCAGCCAGGATCGATCTCTGGACTTGAGTCCGCTCAGGCTGTCGATACGATCTCCTCCCTCCTCACTGAGGCTGCGTTTGGTGGGAGGAGGAGTCCTCTTCTCCTCGTGCAGAGACAGACGCTCCATACTGCTGTACACCTACACACAAGTCATGTGATACTTTAGCCTTTACAGCAGAGCCTCTTTACATGTTTAGGATGAATAAGTTGGTGTGAGTGACTGTTTTATATTTTCCGTTCAAGAAAGGAAAGTTGTAAAAAAAAAAAAAAAAAAAAAAAAAAAAAGATCAACAATGTCCGAAGTGAAGAAATCTTTAAATTCATTGTTAGATCTACAGGAAAACTCCAAAATTGTTTAACTTCTTTGTTGACAGTCTACATTTTTTATATTTAGGTAGGACTTTTCAATCAATTGGCTGACATCAGTTTGTGGTTGATGTGTATTCAGATGTGCGGGTGTATGAGTGCGGACCTTGCTGAAACGTGGCGAGCAGGAGGAGAACTGTCGAATCTCCACGTGTTCGTCATCGTTGGTGTCGTCTTCCTCCTCTGAATCCACGTGGTGGTACCGATCTGATCGAGCTGACGGAGACACAGAGATTAGGTTGTTATGGTGACCTCAGAGTTTAGGACAGCTAACAAATGTCTGCGAGAGCCGGGCAGAGACGTACTGTCAAAGTAACTGGTGTCGTCCTCTGACTCCAGCTGGGGGATGAACTCTGCTTTCTGTCTCAGCAGGCTGTTCCAGTCCAGCTCTGTGAAGAATGGGTGCTGCTTCACCTCAAAGGCACTTCCTGTAGAGATGAAGGAAAGACGGAGAGGACGGAGCAGGTGGAGATGAAAAGGGAAGGAACAGAGGGAGAGGAAAAAGAATGGGACACATGAGGAAAGACATCAGTAAGATCTGAACAGCTCCGGGCCAAACAACTAGTAACCTGTTCAATCTTTCATATGTTGTGCAAAAGATATTCCAGGAATTTAAAAGTAAAATTACAGACAGGCTCTGACAGTTAAATCCGAGATACAACATTAATGCTTCACGATGACATAGGCTGTGTTTATTTTAATGACACAGGAGCCCAGTGGGAATCAAAGCCCCATCTGAGCACCTGTGAGTCTAAACATGTTACCTGTGCCCAGCCTCTCCAGTGGGTTTTGTCTCAGCAATTTGGAGATGAGGTCCTGAGCCTCCTGAGGCAGAGCTTCATCTTCCTCCGGCCAGATGATTTCATCTAACACAAACAAAAACACAAACACAAACATATGCTTCTGTGGTCTTATGTGATACAAATATGGGGTTCTACACATATCAGGAATTGTCTAGTTAAGCATATTTCCTGTTATGTGCAATCATCCACACCTGTAATAATAACCCCCCTCTTCCCCACTGACAAATATCAGAAAGTCAGAGAAAAATACAGAATATAATGGAGGCACGAGGAGACTTCAGTTATTTATCACCACACTGCATCGATGTAGAGAGATGGACTCAGACAGTCATAAAAGAAACATAAAGGGATCAATACAGGTTTATGATCATCGAGTTGCCCTTTCATCAAAGGGAATTCAAAGGAGAAAAGGAACGCAGAAGAGGAATCACTATTGATCTTATTCACTGTAAGTCAGGCCTGTGCCTCTGTGCTGTGGAGTAACATCTTTATCTGTCCAAGTCTGATGATTTTATCAAGTCTGCTGCTCTCTCTCCAGGAAGCCCTCAGTCTCAAACATTAAACATTCACAGTAAAATACAGACAGAACAACACCACCAGAACAAGATTCATTATTAAGTGTTTGATACATAATGTAAGAACACATTTTGCTGGTGTGCTAGCTGGTGTTTTAGCTGTACTTTACCTGTATAGATTCAGTAAATTCATAAACCTTTTCTTTTTGTGTGTCATTCGTGGCTGTTGACATTAATTTTTATTTATTGGATTTGTTGTAGAGACCCACTGGAATCAGCTCTGCAACTGAGAAAATTAAGGTAAACATCAAAAGTTTAAAGCTCCATATAGTATAAAGGTAGATGTCCATGTGATTAGGAAGCAGGTCTAGGTTCTATATTGATGCTGTGAGAGTATCAAAGTGCTCAGTCCAATAGTTCTGTAACTTTGTGATGTCACAACAAAGCAGTGACAGCTCTCAGCCATGCTCCAAGCCCCGCCCACCTAGGCCGATAATTTCTGAGTGTTTACCTGAAAGCTACTATATTTTTATTGAATCACTCAAAAATCCAGTGAGCCATTCAGAAGAGAGACGCAGAGCCTCCTCTCTTCTGATTGGCTCACTGACCTGTTGTTACTAGAGCTCCAGAGAGAAGCCTGAGAGAGGAGATGTAAAACTAAACTGAGATGGTTTTTGGTTCTCAAAACTACAAATATATCTTCTTATAGATCAACGCTTCAAATAAAACACAGAAGAAGAGGAAAATATGGAGCTTCAAATTCAAAATGTTTTCTGTAAACAACAGACATCACTGGTAGATATAGTAACTGGGTTAACTTGGTTGTGTCATGGCCACTCTTGGGGCTAGCATGTGAGCTTCTCTGGTGGGGGAGCTAAATGCTAACACGCTAGCTAGCTGTTAACAATGATGTGCCAGCCACCCACAATACACAACAAACAGAGGCCTGTTACCCTACTGTTTTGTCATATTCGTATTGTCAACTCTTCCCTAACAACTCACTATAAAATTTTGGTTGAAAGTTGAACTTTATTTTTCCTCTGCAAAAATCTGTTGGTGTTATACAGTAACAGCTGATGTGACTGGGCTCTGATGTGGAGGCTGTAAAATGTGTAACTGATGACCACAGTTACAAGAAGTGAGTGAGTGTTGCTACTCACCACTGATCACCTGACCAAACAGCTCCTCCGGTGTGTCTCCGAAGAAGGGAGCGCAGCCCACCAGGAACTCATACAGAATGACTCCCATTGCCCACCAGTCCACTGGCTTCCCGTAGCCCTGACGCAGAATGACCTCTGGGGCAATGTATTCTGGAGTACCACACACCTGGAGAGGCATCCATGCCCAGAAAATCAGCTCAGGATGTGGAAAGAGTGGTCGAAGGAAAAAAAGCATATTCTGCCAAGTCCCATGATTTTTAAGAGATCCTGCAATTTTATCAAATCCCCATAATTTTTCTGCAAATAATCAAATGTGGAACTGGATGAATGCTTTCTGGCAAGCTAACTGCACAGGCTCCGGGCTAACAAAAACCCACCTATGGACATTTCATCAGCAGCTTTTTAAATATGATTTAAGTTTATTGATTTAGATTTACTTTTCAGGCTAAAAAGAGAAGTGAGCTGGTACCTGTTTATCGAGGAACTCTCTGGTGTCTTTCTCAATGTGTCCTTCATACAGGTTCGTGGTCAAACTCATCAAACCGATCTTTGAGAGACCGAAGTCCGTCAGCTTGATGTGTCCCATGGACGTGATGAGAAGACTGGAGGAGAAAAAACTAAAGGTTGTAGATAAACATTCACAAAATGATGGTGTGAAGACAAATGCGTGCGCGTGTGTGTCCTACTTGTCAGGTTTGAGGTCTCTGTGTACGATGCCATAGTTGTGGAGATACTCCAACGCGAGGACGGTCTCTGCGAAGTACATACGAGCCATATCCACCGGCAGAGCGCCGATGTTCTTCAGCAGCGTGGCGCAGTCTCCGCCTACAGACGAGAGCCCCAGCGTCAGACAACACAACACCACCACCACTACTAATGATGACTGATAATAATAAATATCTTACCCTCCACGTACTCCATCACCATGCAGAGGTGCCTCCTGGTCTCAAAAGAACAGAACATGGAGACAACGAACGGGTTCTCGGCGAACGTCAGGATGTCTCTCTCCACAAAGGCCTGCTGGATCTGGTTCCTCAGCATCAGGTTCTGCTTGTTGATCTTCTTCATGGCGAAACGCTGCCGGGTTTCCTTGTGTCGCACCAGAAACACGGCACTACATACAACACACAAGAAACCAAGGCGGGTTTATACATTGCAGTGTTAAGACGTTTTCCTTCACTTATAACATGTTTATTAAAATGTGTGTTTTCATTCACATCAAAACACAAAAACATGCTGTCAAGAAAAAGCCAAAGCCAACATGCGGCAATATAACCCTGACTGTAAAACCATATCGGCCAATCAAAAGCCTGAAAAAAACATCACCCTGGAAGATCTGTTTACAGTGACTTAAAACACAAACGGGCAAAACACAGAAAAATCTGCATTTTAAAAAATACTCATGTATATAGAATATTTAAATTAATATTAATGTCCAGGTCTCTGTGCAGATGACGTGTTAAAATGAGAATAACAGGATAAATGATATGTTGCTGTACCCATAGGCTCCGTTACTGATGAGCTTGATGTTTTCAAAGTCCTCCTCCCGGGGGGTTTTGGTCTTAGTCTGCGGTGGAGCTGCTGGGACTGTGGTTCCTCGACTCTGAAACAAAAACAGAAAATACAGAAAACATGAAAGAAAAAATATATTAGCTCACGTTTTTTGGAACAATAATTGATAAGCTATTTCAAGTGAATCATTAGCCACTTCTTTTAGCGGCCGGTGTTTTATATTGAACATTTTCTGTTCATGTACTCACATCCACTGAGTCGTCAGTCTCTGGGGTTTCTGGGTTCCCGCTGTCATAGCTGCTCAGCTGGGCCATTTCTACAGAGACACAGAGACCAGTCACCAAACTGAACCAGGACAGGAGATGGGTAAAGCTGACATGGTGAACCACAAACACGCACCGCACCTACTCTCACAATATATCATTTCACAATTATAATAGTCAATTCTGGTGATGGTGTTACCCTCCAGGGGGTCCCTGGTGAGGCCCAGCTGGCTGATGATGTATCTGGGGATGTCCGACTTGATGCCCTGGCCCTCCTTGGCATGGCCCTCTGCTGCTTCCAACAAGTGGTAGAACTCCTCTGGATCAAACTCCTGCAGGGAGAGAGAGAGAGAGAGAGAGAGAGAGAGAGAGAGAGAGAGAGAGAGAGAGAGAGAGAGCGACACAGGTAACGATTTAAGACATTAAAGAATATTCATGTCCAGAATATAATATATATATTTTTACATATATATTTTTTTTTTTTTTCATATTACCTCTCTTCACCTTTTGCATAGTGTTTGATACATATGTTTTTTATTTATGCTGTTCTACTCTTTTTACTCTGCTCAGGCTCTTTGTCCTTCTCTTTTATCTGGTTTTATTTTTCTGTGAAACACTTTGCAACTTTGTTAAGAAAAGTGCTATATAAGTAAAGTTATTAATAATATTATGCTGTGTAAATGACAGCTTGATTCAAGGCTCTTCATCTGAAAATAGTTCAGTAGCAGCAGCTGGCAGCCTGTAATAGTTTTAAATAATTTAATCTTATCTCAGTTTTGTAGAATATTTTGAATTTGACTTATTTGGCACACAGGAAAAGTCCTGTTTGAAGATGGTGCTGAGTCTTGTAATACTTGTTAATTTTGTTATGTTGAATTTTCGGTGGTGTAGTCAGCAGCAGGAGGTTTCCAGCAGCAAGCAGGACACAATTTTACCAGGTTTCATCTCAAAAACAGTCCCCAAGAAAAGTCTGGTCTTGCTGTTTTTTGTCAGTTCTGGTCCTGTCTTTATCTCCAGCCCTGTTAGACTCAGTCTTGGGTCTCAGCCCTCTTTGCCAACCTCCAAGACAAGCACCACGAACACCAACAACCACCATTTTTTCGGATGTGATGCATTAAGACTCCGTGAAGATGACAAACGAAGTCATGGCTAAATGATGATATGTGGATTGTCATGGAGTTTTTGTTCTCACACACCCCACAATTTAACTCCTGTGTCCCCTGACAAAGACACAGCAGAGGCTGCTGCTGTTACAGCCCCCCACCCCCACCCCCCACACATTTCTGTAACTCACACACATACAGTACAGTACACATGTAAACACACACTCCCTGCCCCCTCTTCTATCTGTGTGCTTCCATTTGTAAAAACCCATCCTGTACAGTGTCACAGCTTCAGCTGCATGTGATTAGTCAAAACTACCAATGGAAGCACGAGGGCAGCCTCCACTCCTGCCCTCCCCTCCTCCCCCCTCCCTCCTCCTCACCCTCCACTGCTCCTCCAATTATCCATCTGTCTTTTACACTCGTTTTTTTTTTCAGTCTGTCTTTATCTCTGCTCCCCTCTTCACTTTCTCCTTCCCATACCAGCTGAGAGGTGTTAATGTGTGTGTGTGTGTGTGTGTGTGTGTGTGTGTGTGTGTGTGTGTGTGTGTGTGTGTGATTGCGCGCGCGCAAGTACATTAGGCTAATTTAAAATTCTCAGAGGAAGTCCATAAATGAATTGCTGCTGTGGTTAAATCATTTCACATCGAGGAGCAGGAAGCTCTAAATTGTTTATTAACCATGCGTGGAGTCGAGCTGCACAATATGAAAAAGCTATTCTAGTTAATCCTGCTTATATTTCTCATAGCAATCTTTCAAACACACTCTCATTTACACCAGTGTGCAGCAGTGTGATTAAAATTCAACACAACTCTGTGTAACTGCTGAGGACGTCCAAGCTGGAAGAGGCTGATTAAAACATTTAAAACACCAGGACCGGAAATTTTCTTCTAAATTAATACAACACATGATCAAAACATGTGACAAAAAGCTTTGCTCCATGGTTTTTGTTGTGTATCACTCTACTGTTTTAAAGTTACAGTTATCACAGGTGTTTTTATGTGCACTCTTTGTGCTGCTTTATCTCTGGTTTAAAGTTTGTCTGTTGTTTGTTAGATAGAGACATTTATCTAAACGTATTGCATCATAATCAGCATCGAAAGTTTAAGAAGTTTTCAAACAAATGGCCCCTGTGAGTTTTATTATTCACTACATTATTATTTTGGGATAATTGCTACTGACAGTGATGGAGAAGCTACTTCTACTTCATCCTGGAGAAAGTTAAACTACAACAAAGCTAACCGAGGGAGAAATGTAGTTGGGTAACTAAAGCTACTTAGAAAAAGTCATTCAAACTAATTTGAAAAAGAAAAAGATCAAATTATGATATGAAATTATAACAATTGAGTTTATTGTAAAAAGTGCCTACTTGTTCACAGGTCATGCATAAACAAAAATAAATAAATAAATAAAAATAAAAATAAAAATCAACTATTCATGGGAAAGTGTGGGAACGTCAGCTTTGGTTTGGTAAACAATAACTGCTTCAGTATGGTGATTCTTCCTCAGACTGAGATTCAGGAAGTTTATTCATGAGGAAGTTGTTGCTGTGTCAAAGGTCAGATGAGTGGCGTGTACTGCCTGACAAATTCATTGTATGAATATGTCCGTCACAGCAGTCAGGATGAAAGAAAAAGGAGGCAGGGCTAGTCAAAGGGGGTTCATGTAAAGTAGAGAATCAAATGGTAAAATAATAAAAAAAATAAATTATTTCCTGCCGTTTATGGTCTAAAATTATTTGTTGTTCCTGTTGTTAACTACATAAAAAATGGCAAAAAAGTATTTGAATCACTTGCACTTATGAATACAGTTGGACTACCGGCTACTGATGCATTAATGTGTACGCAGGTGTGTGTGTCCAGGTGGAAAGCTCATTTTAACAGCTTCATATACTGTCCTTTAATCTGTTGTATAACATTGCATGATATTTTGTGTGGTGATTAAATGTATTTTCACACGTAAATGTTTGCAGTAAAAATAAAATGAAAGTGGCACAAAATGGACTTAAATCCAGAATTTGAGTAAAGTATTTTTCCAAAAACAAATCATATAAATTGGCTTTGTCTTAAAGGTAAACGCTGTTCAGCAAAATCAGTAGAATCAATAAATACTTTGTGTGGCTGCAGGTGTAAACTGCCACATGCTTCACCAGAAATGTGTTTTAACAGCGGGACAGAGGTCAGTCACTAGATGGAGGCGGTCAGCGTTTCTTACCAGACACTCCAGCAGGCGCGCAGGCCGGGCGATGATGATCATCAGCTTCTTGACGAGCTGCGTGACGAAGGTAACCTCCACACTCTCGGAGCGCTCGTGAGCCTGCACGCAAACAAACGACAACACAACATCTTTATTTCCAAATGTAAGACACAAAAGATTTTCAGCTCCAGGGAGAAACATGAGGGAGGTTTTAATGAAAAGCACACACTGTGTTGGAGATGACTCATCCTTCATAATAATATCGTTATTCATTATTTTTAATTACATTTTAAATAATTCATCATCCTGAATTTTTATATGACCTTCAAGCTGTGCAGAAAATGTCTCTTGTTCTGTGTCTGTCCTTCACACACAAGGCAGAACGAGCAGTTTGAGGACAAAGCGGACAGTGGAGTCCTTCCTCCGTGACACCTGAGAGGTAATCTAAATCAGAGCGACCTCCGCCTCGCTCCCTGATATCCACCGTGAAATGTCTGTCAGTGTGGAGACAGAGCAATTTACCCAGCAATCCACTGTAACTGACTAGAAACGCATCTGGTGCAAACACTGATCCCCGGAAAGAAATGGGGTGGAAGAGAAGTGTGTGTGTGTGTGTGCAATGTGGAAGCTGTAACAATTACAAACCACCCACTGTAAAACATGTTTCATTCTCAGGGGGTAATATGTGTGTGTGTGCTCATGCAGCTTCATGTGTGTATGTATTTATGAATGCAGCATGTATGTATGTATTTATAATGTGTATGTGTGTATGTGTGTGTGTGTGTGTGTGTGTGTGTGTGTGTGTGTGTGTGTGTGTGTGTCAGATGGGCTAACAGAGTGGAGGTAGTGGTTCATAAACAAAGCGTGGTCGACTCGTTGCTGTTTGTCTAACAGAGCTGTGCTGACAGACGCTGGAGGGCCCCGGGGCCCCGACCCCAACCCTGAATTATTTATAACTGTAATGAAACCTGGAGGGGAGGGGGGAGTTGTCTATGTACTGTATGCGCATGCTAAATATGCATTAGGGTTTGTATATGTACATGTAAGCGTGAAGGAGACAGACAGAGTGTGTGTGTGTGTGTGTGTGTGTGTGTGTGTGTGTGTGTGGTGACTGTATAGGCCAGTGATCGGTGAGTAATGGACATCTGAGGGGCGGACTCCGACAGTGCAGCAGCTAATTAACCAGTCAGAGTGTGTGAGACAGACTGTATATTCACTCTGCATGTCTAATGTGGGAGAGAAACCCTGGTGGTAAAAACACAATATATAACATTTATTTTAACTTAGCTCATGTGTATATGAAGTGAAGGCTGGACTGGATTATCAGCCATTATTAGCTTAGTTTATAAAAAATATATTGTATTAGCATATAAACTGCACAATAGGGAAACCAGAGATTATTTAGAAAGTCTCCATTACATAGTTCATCTTCCACAGCTCATGTGTCTGCCACAGTTATTCGTTCAATGTTAAACTTTTTTTTTTTTTTACCTATTTATTTTGGGAGATTTTTGTCTTTACTTTGACAGCCACAGTGAGAGAGAAACAGGAAAGTCAGGGAGCGTAGAGGGGATATTGAAGAATACTGAACAATACATTGTTATCTATATTTAACTTCTCAAATATCTAGAGTGGAAACCACCTCAAAAATATTTGGATTGGATTTGGTCACATATATCCTTATCACTTTATACTATATCATAACAGAAATGCTGAACATATGGTTTGAAAAATAACTTTTGTTTTGGATATTTTGATATAAAATTTGGAAAAGCTTTGATGTAGCCTGCAGCCACAGGAAAGGAAGGATAAAGATAAAAGCAAAATCAGCTGGTTACTGATGATGATGAAAAAATAATGTAATGTTCGTAATACAGGCTTCTACTATACACTAATTGTGTATTTGTTGTTCAGTATATTTTATTACAGTTCAGATTTTTTTCTAAAAGTCTTGTAGGCTACATTTCTATATATTGGACTCACTCTTCTTATTTCAATTCAATACAATTTTAGTGTATTTGTGATGTTTGTTATTGTTGTTGTTGGTACAAATCTTATTTCCACTGAAGTTTACTGTTATATATGCTACAAGTGTTTTGCAAATATTATTTTTCAACTGTAAAATGTCCCGCTCAGTACACGTCTTAGTCACATTTCATAATCTAGGAGACTCTTCTCATGAATATTAGTTTAAGTTAGGTGTTTATGTTAAGAAGTTGTATCACTGTTATTTTTAAACTCAGCTTTCAATATCCGTATTGGCCTTTAAAAATCCAGAATTAATCCGGCCCAAACTGTGTTTCCCAAATACATTTTTAACAGTGAAAAGTTAAAAGATAACAAAGGATTTTTTCTTCAAGGTTTTCGGAATGATTTCCATTCTGATGCAGTTGCATTCATACAGTTAAGATTATGTGTTTCTTTAAATGGGCTTCAAACATAACGTCTTGCCACCTGGGAGGACGAATGTTAAATGTGAGAGAAAATGCTGAGTAGCGATTTAAAATAAATCACATGATTTTTTTTTCTAGTTATTTAATTGTGCAAATCTTCAGTGTTAAAAACACTGTAAGAATAAATGAGTCGCTTGATATTTTTCACAATTCTGGGAAATCACATATGGTCACAGTTATCGCTTCATTCATGCTTTTGGTGACATCCGTGTAATTTATACTGAAAATGACCGAAAAGCAAGCTCTCATCTCATTGGTCAGTCAGTATAAACTGTGCTGATTAGTTTATTTTAAGCGACAACTGGTTGAAACTCAAAATATTTCCTCCTAGTCATTTTTGTCATTTCATTGGAATGAACGGGACAGAGGTGACATCACCTCCAGTGGTTTGAACCTATCAGAGAGAGACTCATCATTTTCTCCATGCAGGTGATGTCCAGCAGAAAGCCAATTAAAACCAGATGTTTGCAGCTGTATCTGAGCCCTGATGGACACACTGAAGGGTCTGATTGAACCATCGACGCCTAGTGACAGATCACCAGAGCTGAGTAAGCACTCCACCTTCCCCTCTGCCCCCAGGTGACCTCCAGGAGTCTAAGTGAGTCTCCCTGGGGTTCCGGCAGAGGATGGCCTGGATGCAAGTTGCCATAGTGACCGCCAGGCAGGTCACTAAGGCCCCCCCCCCCGTGACAGGGATGGATGAGAGAGAGGAAGCGAGGACAAGTGGTGGAGGTGAGGTAGAGAGACGGAGGAGAGGAGGGTAAAGGTGGAGGAGAGATAAAAGACGAGACCAGGAGCAGAGAAGGACAGAAGGAGGAGAGGTGAGTCGGCCTCCTGCGAGTTCTGTAATGGGGTCATGACACGAGGAGAGGAGAGAACGGATGGATGAATAAAGGAATGGATAAGCAAGGAGGGCAAAGAACAGAGACATGTCAGGAGTAGAAGGAGTGGACTGATGAAAAATACATTTTAGAGGACGGTGGTTTCAAACACTGAAAACACACTTGATATTTTAAAGTCTATATCTCCACATTGACAACCCTGCAAACCTAACGTCCAAAAAAATCCGATAGTAAATTTTTAAATTGTGATTTGAACTGATACTTGAAACTGAACAACAGTAGCATATAAGAGCAACTTTACAGATGCCGAAGGTCTTCCTGAGGCTACAGGTAAAAAACTAAAAAACGTATTATGAGCATCTTCTCAAGTTTCAGGACATCTAAAGTACAATAGAACAAGTTTTAAGTAAAGTCTAAAAAGCATATTGTCCCTTTTATGACTTAATTATTTACTCACCCAAAGAATCAATCAAAATACAATAATACCACCAGAAAAAATGGCCCCATGACTCATTAAAAAATCTAAATTATTCACAAGCTACAGAGAAAAACAGCCACAGCAGTTGACTAATTACAAGAAGATTTAATAATTAATGTATTTGTCATTGAGCCCTGGAACACGCTCAATTATATTTTTGTAAAAGCGGCCACAAAATGAGCTACAAGCACTGCTCTAGTTTCACTCAAATTAAGTATAATTAATTAACAATGATAATCAAAAATCAAGAACCAAGACGTTTCTGTGAAATTCTGAGTGTGACAGGAAGTCACAACAGAGAAAGCAGCTCCGGAGGAATCAAACCACTTAAAGTGACTTCAAAGTTAGAGTGAGTTGTTTTCTGTAATGACTCATTAGCCTCAGACGCTAACGAGCTTCAATCTGCCCTTCACTGAGTGACCAGGAGAAACTACAGCTCTCCTCGTCTTCATCGTCATCATCAGTGTGCCAATAAAGCTTGACCAAATCAAACCGAAATTGACTCAACTGCAAAGTCTGAATCCGCCTCCTCCTCCTCCTGCTCCCAGCTGTGAGTGAACACCATCCACTCGCTCCTCCTCATCACCTCCTCCAGCACCTCCTCCTCCTCTTCCTCCAGCCTCCTCTGCCACGAGATGCGTGACATGTCTCCTCCGAAAAACCAAAAGCGCAAGAACGACGAAGGATTTCCATAAACGAGTGCAGGGAGGGAGGATGTTTTCACACCTCCGTCCACCTGCTCATGGCCTCATCTTCTACTCTCCTCTGTAGGTCTGCCCCACCTGCTGCCCGCCAAAATTAAAAAAAAAAAAAAGACTACAACTAACGCCGCCCAATTGGTGATGTCATCATCCAGCCTGCATTGCAGCTTCGGCGTCTGAAGCATCTCCAGATGTGTTCAAGTCAAGTTCCTCACACCCTCCAAAAGCATTCGAACAGGCTTCACATACATACATCCACCTCCCCCTTCTACTAGCCCCCGCCCCACCTTCCCCGTCCACCCTTCGGCCAATCAGAAGGAGAGGAATCCCCTTGAATTCCCGCCCCATCCCAAAACCCTCTAACTGCACCTCCTTCACCCCTCCTGTTCGTCTGGGAGAGTCATCTGTCAGCCCCTGGTGACTGCTGGAGTGTGAAATTAAAATCCAGGAGAATGTGTGTGTGTGTATGCGTGTGCTCACACGTACATATGTGCGCGTGTGTGTATGTCTACGATTGAGAGATAGTTTGTGTGAGTGTGTGTGTGTCCCAGTAGAACAGAAGGTCAATATGAGGCCGGTGGGAGCCATAATGTCAGCCCCCCCAGGCACGGCAAACCTGAGCTAATAGAGATGTCACTGCCACCACCACACACATGTAAATATATTTCTGTGTTCACATGTGTAGAAATACACTAATACTGTCCGAAACAGTCCCATAATGCAAAGCAGCGATTAGTAGTTTGTCGGTAGTAAACAGTCAGCAGCTGTGTGTGAAGGAATGTCTTTGTGCCTTCGTATGACATCACACGGCACCGGCGGCTGTATCCATGATGAGTGGACGAAGGAGTGCGTCACGCCGTGAGTTGTTCCACGGTAAACCGAGCGTGACTGGGAAAGTGCCACAGTCATGATGTCTTTGTTTTAGTGGTTCATAAAATCCCAAAAATTTTCAGTGGAGTTTGGTTCAGCACAAGCTCTTCATTTCGTCTTCACTTGATGAATTGTTTGTTTGCCACATTTTACATTTTTATATGTTTATACATTGACATGTTATATGACTGCACTGACTGACAGAGGTTATGTTAGCACTTAACTGGATTTTATTAATTAAATTAAAATTATTTCAAATAATGCATAATCCTGTTTTTCATACTGTAACTATCACATATTCCCCAATTCATATTGCACAATCAACATATTTGTATTACATTTTTTATTATATTTTTTCACATTTTATTGTATTTTTTTTTTATTTCATATAATGTGCAGTACTTGCTTTGCTTTATCTTTCTTTTATATTTTTTTTTGTTCCTCTTATGTGAAAACCTACTTTGCCTGATTCTGATCCGGAACCTGGTTGGACACTGTGGGAGCCGTAAAATACAGAGTCTGAAGTTGCCACCTGGTACATATTTGCTTCTATCTTAATTGTCCTGTGCTCTGACTGCTCTAATTTTATGTGTGAAGTCTAAGCTTCATAAAACACCATCACACATCTCTACAATGTGAAAATGAGTTATTAATTATGTGACAGTCCAAACAAACAAACTGATGATGATTCATTAGTGTCTCATATATGACTTCACTGCTCACTATAGTGTCATCGATTGAGTGTTTATTATATATAGAATAATGAAGGGAGTAATTTTGGACAAACACAGGTGTAACTAATAACATCAGCTTTCTGGGACTCTCAAATGAAACAAAGCCAATTACTGAACCTTTGCTTCACAGGCTGTGATGAGTCAATATGTGAAATAATGACAAAGGCTCATAGAGAGCTGGATCTTACCTGGACTGCTCAGGAGCATTTGGTGTGTTGTGATAAATGATTTGGATGAAAATAAATGTAAGGTTTCCTCTGTTTAGTGTTTTTATCTAAATCAACAAATCCTTTTTTAATATTAAGAACTTTCTCTTCCTTGAGTATTTCTTTGAAATGTTGCCTTCATGTTTTTCTCCTTCATTTTCATGAGAAACAACATATTTTTACACTTTGTCTTCCACATGAAGAACCCTTGAAAGTAGAATTGAGTAGCAAGTGATTTCATATCTTTCTTAATCTTAAATACTTTTAAGAGATTTCTAGTCTAAGAGAACTACTGATTGGAAGTGAACATGTTGTGCAGGGCAGCGAATAAACTGTTCCACTTACATCCTGCAGAAGCTTCTCCAGGTTCTCCTGGAGCTCGTAGAAGTAGCGGGAGGTGATGAGGCCCTCTCTGCTTTTCTCCAGGCAGTCTCTGGACAGCTCTATCAGCTGATGGTGGATGAAGCTCAGGACCCCGTCTGCCAGCGGGTACACCTTATCCGGGGCCGAGGAGGACAGCAGCTCAGCCAGGCGCTCCTCCATTTGAGCAGTCGCCTGAGGGGGAGGAAGGGGGAGAGGGATGAGTCATACATACCAGACAAATGGAGAGACATGACCAAAAACTGCATGCGCACAGGACAACACTGTATTTATATATTAGAGTATTAGAATAAAAAACAATACGTGGCACATGTCTGCATGTGTGTGTCTGTAGGCCTGAGATAACACGTTTCATATTAGCATTGCATATTACATCTTCATAATACCACTTCTATCCATCTATCTATCTTACAAAAATATATAAACAAATATTTGTAAACACTAGACACAAAATGGAAATGGGAGAGCTGCCTGCACCTGTTTCAAAATAAAAGCCCTCAAAATAAGGATTAGGATTAGCTCAGGTCAGCAATATTTAAGATGGGGTGAGAAACCCTTTTGTGCATGGATCTAAACACATGAAATGATTATCCATTACTTCGCCTCCATCTTCCTTCTACAGTGTGTTTATTATAACAGCGAGTGTGTGTGTGTGTGTGTGTGTGTGTGTGTGTGTGTGTGTGTGTGTAGTACAAACCTTGGGGAACCTCTCCTTGTAGACATGGTTCATCATCACAATCTCATGGTCAAAAGAGACAGGTGAGCGTCCGGGGCTGAAACAAAACACACAAACCAGCTCAGATGAGTGGAGACAATGGACACTACTGTACAAGGTCAGGAGCTCAGCTAAAGAAGTATGCTACTGCTAATGTACTGGACCTCTCATTCAATCTGAGAGTCAAATCACTCTGGGATCAAACTGCTCACAGCCCAAGTCCACACTGAAAGTTTAGAAAATGCTTCAGATGCTGAATCTTTAAGTGAATGTCATTTTTAAACAACTGTTGTTTTGCAGAACAAATCATAAACTGGTGTCAGTATAAAACTGTGTTCTGTCTTATTTTCTGAATCGAAATCGATAGATCACACCAAAGGAGCGGTTTACTTTTTATTTTTCTGGGGGGTTAAGAAAAATTCAGAGATAGAGGAGGCAAAGCTGAAGAGACATAGCTGAGCAGACTGGATGTGACAGACACGACTGGTCAGGTAACCAGAGCACACAGCGAACAAAAGCAAGATGGTGGTCACGCACACTAACAGGACTTCGGGGTCTCCATCATATGTGTTTCTTGAGCGGTGTAAACTGAGGACCGTGACAACCTCTGGACATGCATGGCTGCACATACAGAACGGCACAAAGGTAACGCGTCTAGAGACTGGTGGACTGCATGTGTGTGTGTGTGTGTGCGTGGCTGTCAGTAACAAGCCAAGGCCGTCCACTCCTCAGCCGAGTGTCCATCAGTTCTCAGGGGGTTTTCATGACCTGACACACTGACAGTGACGTCTCTTTCAGTCCAACAGAATATAAATCTGTCGTTCACTCAGTGGTCTCCATCTTCTCTCCATTTTCCCTCCTCCTGGGACTCATCTCTTTTCTTATTCCATCATGAACCAGCCCTCAACCCCAACCTTTCTATGCAGCGACACAAAACAGCGACAGAGGCAATATCCTTGACCTTTCTATGTCTCCCTATCAGGAGAATAGGCAGCGTGGACAGGTGACAGGCAGTTGTGTTTTGTGTGATTTTGTGTGTGTGTGTGTCTGTGTACACAAGTCAGGGGAGAGAAATTTTATTCCATTCAAGTTCAGGCTTTGTTAGCCTGCTGTATTATTTATTCCATTCACTTATCACTGTAAACAGTTCCCTCTAAATATTGCAGATGCAATCTGAGTGTTTGGTAAACATGATATCAGTTTTCATGTTCATAAATCATTTTGGCATTTTGTTGTAAAATCATCATTTTTTTTTAGAAATCTTCAAATCTCAGCTCATTTAAGAATTTTCTTGATATTAGTTTTATCTGACACTCTCTTATTTTTCATGATACTGATGTTCGTATTTAGAAAAATAATTGAAACAAAAGAAACTGTACTGAAGACTATCTCACTTCATCCTGCATATTTATTTTTTTTATGTTTATAACTGTCAATCACCTGTACAAGCTTTACCGACAGAATTGTGCCTAATAAAAGACCAAAACTTCTGTAATAAAGAAAAAATGATCAACAGTTTTGGGATTTTTTTTAGTTTCTTCTCACAGATTTTGATTCTATGAACCAAAGACAAAACAAGACACAATGGACAGTACAAAAGAAATGACTATATATAATATCAAAAATTAAAAAATGAAAGATATTATATGATATTATATATATTTCAAAATAAAAAGTAGACAAAATAGAATATAAAATATCTAAAAACTAGAAGAAAGTGAACAAAACAAAATTCCTAGAGAGACTTTTACAAAATTGAGGGGAGATGGGTGAAGTAAAAATATGAATTTGAGGATCCAGATTTCTACGTTTGTATGAGTCATGAGGGCACACACACAAACAGGCAAATGTGTGTGTGTGCGCATGCACACGTGACCGGTGCGATGAGGTAATGCTTTAAGTCATCCATCGGCAGCTCAAAGTCCAATTACCAGCTTAATAGGAATGAGGCAGCCTGAATGTGACATATGAGCTGAACCTCACGGAGGTTGTTTATCATGACGCCAACGCATACGGTGACAGGTGACCACACACACACACACACACACACACACATTGCAGTACACAGCTGTGTCCATGTTCTTTTTGTTTGAACCTGCTCTGTTGTGATGCTCATGTTGTTCATAAACAACTTCTTACTGCAGGATTAACAGTAATTAACATGATAAACTGTCAGGATTGTGTGTTTGAGTTGGAGTGAACACATAAGTTTTTATTAAAAGGGTCATTTAACTTCAGTAAGATAAGACGCAAAATATTTTTCATCCTGGGGAAAATTTGGTTTCGATTTTTAGACAGTTTTGTTTTTATTTGTCTAAGTTTTGAGATATTTGTGTCTGAGATTTCACAATTTAGGTTGTGATGCTCACAACACTGAAAAATTATATTTCAAAATTTCAAGATTCACTAATTTATTCAAGCTTATACAATGTATGAATTATGTCAATAAAATTATAAAGAAAGTCAAACTCAGCACTTCCTGATGATGTATCTCACGTCTTCTACTGGCTCAAAAGACATACTTCCTGCTCCTCCTCATAGGCTTTTAATGTAAAACATCAACGCAGATCAACAGAACAGCAAAGTAGAAACATTATGAAACACTATTAAGTGAAGGAAAATGGTATTCCTGTTAGGAAATTGTTTATTTGTAATTTGAGGTAACTGACCCTTTGAACAAAGCACATCTCAACTGTGCACACACAACACAACACAGACATACACTTAACCACTACTGATGTACGTCAATCACCTGCAGCTCCAACAAGCTTAACTTTAAAAGTCTCCTTTCACATTGGTGTTTCTTAAAAGAGAAAAATCAATCAAACCCGGGCGGCTCTGCCAGCGGGCTCAGTGAGTAAAGGTTAGCCTTGACAGAGATGAATTCACTGCCAGAGGCTGTTATGTACATTCTTTAATTTTCACAGAATATCTTCTTCTTCCCTCCGTGTTATTCTTCCCGTCTGCTTGTGGCTCTGAGCAGCTTGAGCCTTTATTAAAATAAAGCTCCCATTCAGAGCGAGCTGCAGCGGAGGTCGCACTCAAATCCCGGGATGAATAACACAAAGACGCCAGACAAAGGCTAATTAGAACACGGCTATATTTCTGCTGTAATGGGAAATAAAAATTGCCCTGCGGCAATCCCTGCGAAAAACGTCTTCGTCATTATTTTGAGGAATGACCTTGGAGACGAGGATTTGGAGGAAGTTGTGGGAGAGTTCTTCTGTTTTAGTGTCGGGCCGCGAGTTCAAAAGTTAGGGCTGTGAGAAAAGACAGAAAATATTTATGAAATGGAATATAAGACAAGATGTGTTTCAACCCCGGGCTGTTTGAAAAAATTGGATAATTAAAACATTGGTGAAAGGCCGTTTTCTTTCTTTTCAGCTAAGTGGTGATGTCACATGTGACAAAAGGCACTCAGAATGCAAACGAGCTTATTGGTGGAGAGGGTAATTGAAGTAAATCAGACGAGACAGTGAATCAGATGGTGAGGCGGGATGGGGGGGGGGCAGAGGTGAGGAGGAGAGGGGTGAGGGATGGTGTGTGTGTGTGTGTGTGTGTGTGTGTGTGTGTGTGTGTGTGTGTGTATGAGGGAGGAAAAAAAATAACATTGATGCTTCACCACTGAGGCAAGCGACTTGGGAAATGAGAGGTCTAATTGACCGTGACAGAGAGCTGGACAGAATGGGGATGAGGTGTGTGGATGTGTATGTATGTGGGTTTAGTGTGTGTGATGAGTGCTGTGATTGTATGTGTTTACCACAGAAACCTCAGTATCTTGGTGAAAACATGTTGGTTAAAATCTCCTGAAACCACCAAGTATTGGTGCTTTCAGGAAGATAAATTCTTAAATCCCAGTAGAGGAACCAAACCATTTAAAACAGGCATATTTTAGAGACTGTTAATCCTGTTTTATATAACAGCATACATTATTTGATTTTAGTAAGACATCTCCATGTTTTCTGATCTGCTCCCATTTTAATTCGCTCTTGATAAAAAACACTCTGCTGCTGTTTTTCAGTCACTGATTAATTCCAATCGCTTCTACTTAGCTGTTTTCTTGATCAGTGTAAAGCTACTGTTAATTAAACACAACAGACATTTTACATTAAATGCATGGCAGGACATGAAAGAATGGAAAACTTTTAATGTGAAGTGTGAAGTGAAATGGCTGTGCAAGAAGTGTTGAGATTCACTGAAAGTAGCTAAACACTGGTTGAAAGAATGGCAAAGTAGAACAGAATGGAATAACTAACATTAGTCAATGCTGGTTGGGTGTAAGTAGTCATTATAGTTTTTCATATAGTGCTAAATCTAAACAGTTTTAAATGAATATTTTTAAGGTTTAAACTGTCCTCTGTCACCACAGAGTGTGAAATATCAGATACTTTGCCTCTTGAAATAAGTCAAACAAATGTCGTCCTTAGCCTTCAAAGTCCTGAGTAACAGGCTTCTATTTCTATTAATTAAGCAATTTTATTCTATCTATTATTTTATTCTAATTCATCCTATTAATAAAAAATAAAAACGTTAATAAAAATGACATAAAATTAGTCTGATAAGCCTGATTTTGTGGTAGTTTGAATATTTGAGACTCGAATATATAAAATATGAGGTAGAACATGATTGCTCCATGTGACATATGAAGAAGTTGACAATACAGCTGTATATATGTGGTTTTCCAGACATAAAGTCAATGAGGTGTCTGAATAGACTATCCATCAGTGTCTTTACAAACTGTAAAACGTGTATGATGGATGCATAAGGTCTACACATTCCCATATTTATGGAAGACTGCATGGCTGACAAGGGTTACAGGAGGGAACTGAAAATAGATTGTACTGAACGCAAAGAGCAGACTGGGCGAAGAAAAGGCTACGAAAAGCAAAAATGGAGAGAAGAATAAAAATTTGAGATGAACAAAGAGAATGTTAAACGACAAAAGGGCGGCTGGCATCTCTCATGGCAGAGTCATAAAATTAGCATATAATTGTAGTCTGCACCTCTTTTTCATTTGTTCACTCTCTCATACACAGACACACTTCTTCCCTTGTTCCTTCCCCCTCCTCCTCATCCTCCTGGGTCCAATCATCATCATCATCATCATCATCATCATCATCATCATGTCTCCTCTCAGTCACTCACTTCATTTCTCTCTCTGTCCCATTCACCGCATTTCTCTCTTTGCCCCTCCTTTCCGAGACTCTTTTTCCTGCCACTGTCTGAACTTTGTCTCTCTCTACAGCTTTCTGTTGGTTATTTATCTGCGCTCGCAGACGGTCTGCAGACTGCTCATTAAGAGCTTTTTAATGACACTCACTGCTGGTAGAATAAATATGATGTCAGGCTTTCCACTGAGGCTCATTCACCCTGCACATGGGGGGGGGGGGCTTACTGCTGGCCGCAGCGGAAACACTTCTCAAAGTCACCTCCATGTAAAATAACTTGCTCACAGTCACTTCTTCTATACAATTACAGCATGGTGGTTTTGCCAGCTTTAATGAAATCTCTGAGAAAAGTTTATAAAATCTCATTCTCTACTTATTTACCCATAGTTTACCTTCACATTATTTTCTAATTCTAGTCCATTTTCCAGAGAGAGAGGGGTCTTATAAGGACACAGGGTGACAGTGGATTACCTGAGATGACTCCAGAGAGAGACAGATAGAGACAGACAGAGACACACACACACACACACACACACACACACACACACCAGTCAACAAACACAGTGTGATTCTAATCAGAAACACACCACGCAACTCAGTGTCACCTTCTTTCATCTCGTGGATGAAAGAACTCAATATCTCTCTGTACAGGAGCAGAGATGAAGATGAGGAAAGTACTGCTGAGACAAGAGATGGAGGTAAGTTACCAAGTGCGTGTGAGAGGGGGGGAAATGTTCAAATTGTAGAGAATTTGAAGGAGGGAGAGATACAACGAGGGGGATTGGAGTGTTCCAATTACTAGGGTATCACACTGCTCAGCCTCCCAGGGAAAGCTGATGCCAGGCTGCTGGAGAGGAGGCTCCGACCGATTGTCGAACCACTGATCCAGGAGGAGCCATGTGGATTCTGACCTGGGCGTGGCACAGTGGACCAACTCTTTACCCTTGTAAGGTGACTGGAGGGGTCGTGGGTGTTTGCTGATTCAGTCTACATGTATAGAGGGTCTGGTGAGGGGCACTGTGAGTTACTACAAGCCCTCTGGTCCTTATATAACCAGAGTGCGAATTGTGTCTGTGTTAGCAGGAAGTTGAGCATGTTTCCAGTTGGTGTTGGCCTCCGCCAGGGTTGGCATGGATAGGATCTCAAGGTGCAGCCGGGGGAAGGAGTGTGTCTGGTGTGTCGACCAGACTTGGTTTGGTTCTGATGACTTCATCAGCCTGTTTGCACTGGGGCGGTTTGCAGCTGAGTGCGAGGCAGCTGGGATGAGAGTCAGGACCTCCGAGTCTGCCGGCCACGGTTCTCATGGTGGATTGGGAACGAGATGCGAGTGAAGCAGTTAAAGTATTGTTTGTGAGTGATCGTAAAATGAAGAGTGAGATTGACAGGCAGACTGGTGCAGAGTTGGAAGTAGAAGAAGTGATCGTACGAGCTGACCGGAAGACAAAGCTTCACCAGATTTACCAGTCAATCTTTGTTCCATCACTAATGTATGGTCATGAGATTTGGGTAGAGTTCGAAAGAAATAAGATCGCAGATATAAGCTGCCAAAATGAGTTTCCTCTGTAGGTGTCTGGGCTCTGTCTTAGAGAGTGGGTGAGGATCTCAGACATCTGGAGGGAGCTTCTGTTCTTTCATGTCGAACGGAGTCAGTTGAGGTGGTTCTGGCATCTGATCAGGCTCCCCTGGGCGCTTTCCACTGGAGGTTTTCTGGGCATGTCCAACTGGTAGGAGGTCCTGGGGTAGATCCAGAGAGTTTATATATCTCATCTGGTCTGGGAAAACCTCTGGGTACATTTTTGGGGAGATGGACGTCTGGACTACCTTACTAACCTGCTGCCACCGTGACTGGACTACGGATTAGTGTCAGAAAATGGATGGATGGAAGGAAGGAAGTGACAGGTAAAAACAGGGATGGAGAATCATGAAGAAATAAAGACAAAGATGGACAGAGTGAATGAAACACATAAAGACACACAGATCTGCAGCTGGACAGGTGAACAGGTGAGTGTCACTGATACAAACAGTGAAGACTCTATACTCGCCCCACCTGTCACGGATATGCCAGCAGGATGAGTCTGACCTTTCTGGGGGCTGACACAAACACACACACACACACACACACACACACACACACACACACACACACACACAGAGCATCATGATATGCTAATGTTTGTCAACTAAGTCTCATCGACTCGTCTTCTTTCATATTCAGTCTTGGAAACTATCAGTTTGTGGGGCAATTCTAATATTTAAGAGGAGAACAGGTGAAGAAGGCAAAGATATGATCCCGCTCTGCTTCAGCCTCTGTCTGAGTGTCTCAAAACCAAACAATAAGATTTTAAAATCAGTTCTGTACTGCAGAGGAAAAATTGAAGAGAGGCTTCCAGCACAGGTCAAGTCTATACTAACGATTACATCGGTCTAGGCTACATGAAATAAAGGGAAACTTTCTGCTTTGCATATTCACCAAGTTTCTGGGGAGAAAGTTGAAGTTCAGTTCTTTTGCCGCCAGCAGCTAGGAGTACAGATGGGTATCATTAAGATTTTTAAGGTTACTACTACTCTTATCAATACCACTTATTGATCTGGTATTTTAACGGTACTCTTATCTGTACTTTTTGTCATTTTATAATAGAAAAAAAAGAAATTAAGAACAGAATTCACTTTGCTTATTTTCTCATATGCACTGGATTAACCCCCCCCACCCCAAGTGCCCTGAAACTGAGTGTCTGAATGACAGTTCATACTATGCATATGAATATGAATATAATATATATGAATTTAAAAAAACACCTTTAACGATCAGCTGGCTAATGTTTACTTTTCATCATTAACCGATGTTCCTATAATGTAGTTAACTGTGTGTGTGTGTGTGTGGGCTCCAGGCTGCAGCGGACAAAACACACCTGGTGCAACAATGTGTCAACTACTCACTTCTCCGTCTGTATGTGACGGACTTTCTCTGGATGTTTCCACTGGTCGCTCGTGTTTCTGCTCTTACATGAAAAAGACTGAACCGCACTTAAATGTTTAGCCCTCTCTGCCATAGATACTAAGAGCAGAGTTTGTGTGTGTGTGTGTGTGTGTGTGTGTGCGTGTGTGCGCTGCACAGTGCTCCATGGTGACACAGAGTTGCCCCTGCCCCTAACACACAGAGAGAGGTCTGTCCTCTGGATTAGGAACAGTGAAAATGTTTCATTCATAGATTAATGTCTTAATCAGAAATGGAGTTGGTGAGATAAAATGTTTCACAGTGTGTTCTTGTGGGTTTTGTGGAGTCAGATACAGAGGCTCAGAGCTCCTACCTGAGGCTGCGGGACCGCGGTCTCATGGCGGGGGAGCGGCGTCCCTCCTCGTCCGTGATGCTCTCGGAGCTGAAGTGTTTGGTGAGGAAGTGCAGCTCGTCCGGTGTGGGCTGGAAGGGCAGCTGGTGCAGCTTCTCCTGAGATGAACAGGAGGACTGTGAGAGGAGGAGCACAGAGGGAGCACAGATTACAACCAGCACTGGAGCTACTGCGGGGGTGAGGCTGGGGCTAGGCTAGGATAAGGACTAGGTCTAGTGTGGGCCAGGTTTGTCTTCACAGTCAGAAGAAGACATCAAAAGCAGGTTAAATCCAACACTAGAAGCTACTTTGGGTTAAGGTGGAGCTAGACTGGGGTTAACATGTCTTAGTACCCTGAACTTTCACCTGTCACATCCATCCATCCTTTTCAACCAAATCTATGTCATTTGACCTGCTAATTTATTTGTGCTAACAGGATGAATCTAGAGAGGCCTGGTCCTCTGTTAGTCCAGTAAGCTAGTAGGTCTGTTAGTGGTCTGGAGTCGAGTTAAGAGCTTGCACAGCTAGCTAACTCAGCTCACTGCCCTTTGAAGCACGCTGGGCCTCTTCTACAGAGAAACTGCACACCAGGGTATTAAGAAAGGAGATGAATGAACAGCAAGGGGAAAAGAGGAAGAAGGGAGGATTAGACCAAAGGGACTGTTGATATGTCTCGGGGAATGAAGGAAGGAAAAAGGGCAGAAACAGGAGAGGAATCAGAAGTACACTTGAGGGCATCAGAGGGGAGGAAGCAATGAGAGAAAGGTGGAAGAACAAGGGTTTCTATCGTAGCTGAGGGAGCTTCTGTGAGGTTGTTGCTTTGCAGTTAACTCAGAGGAAGCAGGAAGCGTTTAGACTTGGGTTTCTTGGGTGAACAGATTATTATAAAAACATACAGTGCAGAATAACATGCAGAAACATAAAATAGAGTATATTAGAGATATTTACCGAGACAGTGGAGCTGGGAGTGTTGGTGCCATAGCCAGAAGAAGGCAGCGAGGCCAAAGACCAGCGTCTACCATCCGTCCTGAAAACACAGGCAGAGGTGAATGACAAAGGCAACAAAACTCAACTCGTTTTACATAAAATAACACATCCAGCAAAAGTCAATCAGGAGGGAAAATGCAAACAGGGATAACTTGGGCTCAAAGGTGCAGGGAAAGCCATGAGGAGGATCCACTGAGACTCTGCAGACATAAAGTGAAGCAGGAATGAAACCCGACAACCACTCTGACCTAACTGCTCTTTATCTACAGCTGGATTTTACACTTGTAAAAACCATTAAGGATTGAAATTATTAAAGTGTAAGGCTGGTGTTATTCTAAACTTTTCTTATGGTCAACAAATCCCATGTTAAGACCCCACAAACAATATGTTTGTGCATCTCTCAACACTTCCTGACTTCCCTACCCTCTCTGCATGTCTCTCAGCTCTGAGCCAATTGGTTCCTACATAAGATGTAAATCCTTAAAAATATGCAAATATATAAAAAAAATATAAAAATATAAATATATTTCTTTTCTTTTTTTTTTTAAATAGAAAGTGTAAGTATTAGTTCATGAGTATACAAAATAGAGGAAATAGTGCATTTGTTGGAGACTATTTTCAGCAGCAGATCAGTCCACATTTGGTTCTCTGATGTGCTTTTAATGGAGCTCTATGGCACAGAGGAATAAGATATATCAGGCTCTGATTCACACACATTTTTGGTTTGACTCTTCACTAGGGATCTACTGACGACAAGAAATGTAACATCACCAGCGTTATCCTTTAAGGAACATCTACATCTTAACCAAGGATGTCTCATGACTCCAGAGTCTCCTGCTGCATACGTTGTTCCTCTTTTAAACCTGATTCATGTACAGAGTGTTCGGCAGCAGCAGCAGAAGAAGAGACCCTGCAGGGTGCTTGTTGATGTCATTCAGAGTGTGTGCGCTCAGCCATGCAGGACAGAGGGCAGGAAGGTGGCGGCAGAAGGAGGAAGGAAAAAAGGGCTAAGGTCAAAAAGTCAGAGGTTACCTGTCAGCCCTGTGTCCGTGACTGTGTGGGAGACAAGACATTGGTTTTTCTTTTTATAGCTGTTAGCGGCTGTCAGTCATACAGACTCATACACAGACATACACACAAACACACACACACACACACACACACACACACACACACACACACACACACACACACACACACACACTCTCCTCTTCTGCTTCATTAAAAATCTAACAAAGCCCAAAAAGACCTTTTTAAATTGTGGACGTAAGCTTAAAGTTTAAAACTATATTTTTTATATCCTGGTCATATAACATTTAATTGCAGGTGATTGCAGCAGTTTTTAGATACAATCATTTCTAAAAAAAACTGAGGATTTATAGCAAATAATAACATTTCTGACTACAGAAGAGACAGGAGCAAACAGATTTGTCTGCGTTTGATGAATGATTACAGCCGCTGATAAATCACAGTCTACAACCTGAGGTGAGACGCTTCAGTCCAACCAGCCTCAGAGCCTGTAATCTGTCATATCAAACTCCACCACACGGTGCCGCTGTCATCCCTGCGTCTGTGGTGCAGCTGCAGGACTTAGGTCAGCAGCCGGACAGAGAGGGATTTCCATTTCAAATCAACATTAATGCTCTTTTTGGCTGCTGCACTGCTGCATGGCTGCCATCCAGTGTTTAACCCTAACTGTCATGGAAATAGCCCGAGAGTTCAGTACTTTAGAAAAGATGTGTTACCATGGAAACATCATCATCTTAATGAAAATTTAAGGGGCAGGCTTGCTGAGAATTTCTTTTTCTTATCCATCTTACATTAACACTTCTTATCTTGGCTTTGGATTTTAAAAATCAAACAAGTGCCTTATGCACGCAAGTATCTGTCACACACACAAAACCACACACCGCACACACACTCTTTCTCCCTCCTTTGCAGTAATTACTGACTGTGTCGAGAGCGCAGACAGATAAGAGGTTTATTAATCCTGGTTTGAGTGACAGCCTCACAGTGATCATCTCCCTCCTCATCAGCTCACTCACTGTCACCAGCAGCAGCAGCTCAGCTCTCGACACACCGAGGCCACAGAACCGTTTCTCATCCTTTCAAAGACATCGCCATTAAAAGGGCCAGTGCAGAGGATTTAGCAGCATCTAGTGGTGAGGTGGCAGACTGCGATCACCCTTCCCTTTCAGGTGTGTGGGAGAACCTTTGGTGGCCTTCAGGTCATGCAAAAAGTATTTGAGTTGTCTGTTTTGGGCTACCGTAGAAACATGGCGGTGCAACATGGCGGCCTCTGTGTTGGAGGACGTGCTCCCTATGTAGATATGAAGGGTCAATTCTAAGCTATGATTCTTAGTTTCAGGTGATTATACACTAATAAAAACACAATTATGAACATTGTATTCCATTTAAATCTTACACACTGCTCCTTTAAAAGCTGAAGTACAGCTCATCCACTTGGGCAGGATGTCTGCGCTTCTTGTCCAATTACAGTGTCGATTTTATTTCCCACAAATGACTTTTAATTGTGTTCAACATGTGAAAAAGTGAAAAGAACTTGCTGCTTTAGAAATAAAAACTTCCCCCAGACAGAGATGTTCACGCTGTGAGCTTTGGGGCTGCACATCATTTGGAATTTTTCAATCGTGGGGATAAAATGATATCTGAGATCCAAAAACAGGGCGGTAGAATGGAATTTTAGGAAGATTCAGATCATGAGAAAATGGAGAGAAAATATATGTATATTTTTCATCTGACCCTTCCAACCAGATTGACTGACTTTGTTTTCCAGGTGTGCCCCACCTGTTAGTAAGTGTGTGTATGTGTGTCTCACCTGCGTGCAGGAACAAAGGAGAAGTGTGCAGCTGTGTTGGGGGAGAAGTTGCGAGGGCTGTCCAGTGGGCTGGTACCTGAGTTACAGAAAAGAGAGGAGAAAGAAAAATAGGTAAACACACTAAACAGAAAACCCTGCAGAGTATATATATATATATCCTCTGTGTCCATTTATGTACCTTCACAATAAGATGATGAGCTCAGACATGGTCTTGATACTGTATATTACAGCAGCAGCATGGCTTCATGTTAGAGGAGCAAGCTCAACACAGAGAACAAGCTTATGGAAGCTAATGACCATGACATTATTCATATTTCATTAATGTCAGACTTATTCTCTGTGGCTTTGTGAAACAAACTGAAAGACAAAGGAGAGAATATCGGCCTCTGTGTGAAAGCAGAGGGAATTTGTAAAATGTTCTGCTTTATCCTCCCTTCATTTCCCTTTTCTTCTGCTCCTCCACAAGACATGAGCAGAATGAGAGAATGAGAATGTGAACGGAGGATTTATGGAGGGAAGAGAAAAGTCTCAAGTGATGAGGATAAATTAAATTGGGAGAGACAAAAATAAGAGAAAGAGGCCGTAATAAAGGACAGAGAGAGATGGACACGGACACTCTGTGAGTTTGATGGAGTGTCTCATTAAGTGAACAGGAGTTGGGAGGAGGGTGGAGGAATAAGCTCACTTCATAGGAGTTGGCTCAGATAAAGGAGGAGAAGCTGTGTTTACAGTCGCTGCTGCGCAACTGAGAAGATGCAGAGACAAATGAATTAGAGAAGGAGGAAGAACTTCAGCCTTCAAGAGAAAAACGTGAAAGGAAAAAAAGATGGACGGAGGGGAGAGAAGGATAGAAGATGTGTGATGATTAAAGATTAATTTGTGGAATGGATAAAGTGATTCCTAACTTCCTGCGCATTTCTGTATATGACAGTTATGAATGATGTGTGTTACTGGGTCGTGTACTGTAGAAAGATTTAAATGAGAGAAGAGATGTGAGGTAGTTTGAAAGTTTCAACAGTCCAGCTTTATAAATTAATAACATGAGATGGCTGTTTCTTCCTAAGACAGTTAAAAGACAAAAATGAATGATGAGTCAAATTTCTAAGTATTTGTATAAATCAGCGAGAGCAATATGGCCGCCATTTAAACTTTTGCTGGCATCTCCTTTACCTTATAGAATTTTATCATATCAGCAAAAAAGTGGAGATTGAAGTATTGATTAGGAATGATTATTTTATTTATGTATAATGTAAACAGCAGAGGACCAAGGATAGAGCCTGGTGGCATCCCATTTCTGATTCTAAGATGGCTTGACTCAGCAACAATTGATTTTGGCAGGACACGAGTCTATCTAAAGACCATAAAAACTCTACTCTCTCAGGCTAACATGAACTCACTGTCACCATGAATATTGAAGTGAAATTAAAAAAAGCAATTCAGTCTGATAATCAGACAACACAACCGTGGAATTTTCAATCAGGTCCAACACAAAGAAAAACATTTCGATGCAACATAAGATCTGCAGCACAAACTGACTGATCTACTGTCAAAGTGACTCTAAGAGAACAGATGACCCTCTTCTGAATAAACCTGAGATTATTTAATAAGAATACTGACACATCCATATGCACCCAGCATAATGGAAACAAATATCAAGGCCAGCATATCTAAAGGGAGACACAGTGCTCTGAGTGTCGGTGTGTAACTAATAATTCAGTGGAGTGAAGGGGTGAACATGCACCGCACACACATCAACAGATGGATAGGGGAAGAAAGGCTGGCGGCCTCAGAAACAGGAGGAGAGATTAAGTAGTCGGACATTTCCACATCAATTATGCATTTTCCTCAGCAGCATGTCTGGACAGAGCAGAGACTCAAATATTAAAACCAGAATTTGCTCTCTGTCAGATGGGAGACTCTGTCTCTGTCTGTGGCCGCAGCAGCAGAACATGTATGCACATACTCGAGTGAACATGTGTGTTATTAGTCAAACAGATGCTTGTTAGTGTCCGTTGCACTGGTGTGAAATGATCTTGTACATGTTCCCATGTGGATGTTGCTGAAGTAGGGTCTCCAGGTCCAGGACACAGAGGTCTCAGTGGGGCTGTTACCGCGCTTGCTCACTGCACTGTCACGCTTCATGGCTACAAATGTGTGTGTGTGGACCATTAGTCAATTTAAGGCTTGTTCACAGACAGAAGAATCCATCACTCTGTAAAGTGATGTGTAAAGTAGTGTGTTTGTGTGTCAGGGCTTCTCAGACATATATATATGGTAATGTGTCTTTGCTCTTAGCGTAAAGTTAGCAAAGCGTTGTGGACATAAAATACATCGACAAATGTTTTTTAGCAAAAATACCAAACATCCTCTGGTTGTAGCTTCTCCGATTTGCTTGATGCAGATTTACTGACTGAATGATAGAAACATTAATCATGATGAAAATAAGCTTTAGATGCAGTTGGTTTTAAGAATCTCAGAGTTTTAGAGTAGACTGCAAAACTTGTCCCAGATGTGCTTGGTGTTGGAGCCAGAGATGGGAGGTGAAGAGCATCCAGTGAGAGAGGAAACAGAAGATTGAGGGTGAGGAGGGCAGATAGTATCTTCCTGCAGATGTATGTCTATTGGTGTATGTTTGGGCTGATAAGTGTCAAGATATTGTAAGTTCAAATACTGTATATTTTTAACCACGAGAGAGCACAAACATATTTTTTTTCATCTCTCTCAGTCTTCATCACTATTTGTTAAAATGGGAGATGGAGCTGGAAGACAGAGAGCTGAAGTGAAACCTTAGCGTCCCAGTTTTGGTCCAAAAACAAGAAAACATAATTTAAACTAACTAACAACAATAAATCCAGCCTCGCAACAGCTCAGTATGTCACATGACTCACTTCATGTGTTCAGATAAGGATGGTGGTTTTGTTTTGTTTTTGTGTTTTTAGTGGCTCTTGACGAACCACATTTCCCATAAGCCACAGATGTTTGCGGGGTAAACGTCATGGCTCGACAGAAGAGGAGAGTGTTCAAGGGTCACGTTTATCTCAGTCATTTATTTTTTCTTTTATTATTATCATTATTATTATTATTCAACTTTGTTTTGCTATTTCAGCTGCACTGCAAGAGACACAGGAAAGTTGGGGAGAGAGAGAGGGGATGACATGCAGCGAAGGGCCATGGGTTGGACTTGAACCTGTGCCGCTGCGGTAAGGACTGAGCCTAAATGCTACGCGCTTTACCAGGTGAGTCTGGTGAGTCAAGTTTTAGCTCAGTCATGTCTGTAATAACAGCAGGACAGAAAGGGCTGGGCACTGGTAAAGTTTTTAAACAGCAGATATTACAAATAAATACTGGAAAGTCCTCCCTCCAACTGGAACGACGTTGGAATCATCATTACACCTTGTCTGAGATCAGTTGTGTCCTTTTGTGCATCTGCACATCTACACATCTTGTAAGTCTCCATTAAGCTGAAATGGCAGCTGGGTGGAGACGGGTCAGAGAGGGAGGGAACCACATTTCTTCTGGTCCCTTTGACCCACATGGTGTCACCAATCACAGCTGTCACACAGAACCGGCACGCCAAACGCCATCTACTCTCCAAAGTCACAGAGGTCACTCCTTCCACGACTGAACTGATGCTCGAAGAACCAGTGTGTCTAATTTCTAGCACACAACCCCATCGTGTGATGTCCACAGAGTGACTTTCAACACGTTGATATACTCTGATTGGCTACAGAAAAAAAAGCTAATCATTCTGAAAATACATTTGAATAATACTTTCCACTTCTTGTCAAGAGAGAAAAACACTATGTGGATTGTATTTTCAGACTGAATAATGAATCCAAGTGAAATGTAAATTACAGCTGAGTGCACCTGACAGGCGGTCTCATCACAACAGGTAAAGAAGCTGCTTCACTGTCACATTTGAGAGGGTTTTGTGCAGCAAACGGCAGCGACACTGACCTACTTTAGCAAGAAATATACCGGCATATGAGATACATGCAAATGTAATATCTGCTTTGTGCCTCTTCAGTTTCGCTCCCTTTGCTGCCTCTCCAGGGAGGCTGTGGTTGGGATAACAAAATACAGCTATAATTGGGGAGGGGGCGGAAAGAAAGAAAGAAAGAAAAAAAAAAAAACCCTCTATTTTCTCAGGAGGGTGCGACAAGAATCTGAACAGGAGAAAAAGCTTGATTCTTTCTTTCTGTCCTTCATTACAATTACAAAGACGAGCGGTGGGTTGTTTGACAGAACTCATCAGGAGTCAGAGCACAAAGAGCTGCCAATCATCAGCTGACCTTTACCGAATAACAGCCCGCCGTCAGCCAGGAGGAGAGAGGAGGGATCAGGGTGGGTGGAGAGGAAGAGGAAGAGGAGATGGAGAGACTGACGAAAAGTTAAAGGGACAGAAGAGAGGGGAAAAGTAGAGGTTACAACGTCATCAGGAATGAGTGGGAGAAAAAGGGAGACAGCACGGGCAGTGATGAGAGAGGAAACGAGGAATTTATGCAAACTTTCGACATTTAATAAAAGTCATTTTTGGAGAGGACTGGTCCTCATCAGCCCCCCAGGATATTAGAGTTTGACGAATCTCCATTTGATTAGCGCTAAGTGGCTGGATGATTGAAACCATGATGAAATTCATGATTAGGGCCAGAGCGAGAGACTGAGAGAAAGAGAAGAAGAAGAAAAAAAGAAAAAGCAATCATCAATGTATGAAGATGGTCTCTACGAATGAAGGGAAAGATTTAATGGCCCCCAGTGGTGCATATTAATCAGTAAAGTACCAGCCAACAGTGAGATATCACAGCTTCAGTTAAAGAGATAAAGGTTTCTGTTAGAGTCCAAGTTTCAACATAAAGCTGAAGCTCCATTTAAGCTTTTATTCTAACATTAAAACCTAAACAGAACAAAACCCAGAAGCTGTGTTTTTACTGAGCTGGAGGTTTTGAAGCAGCAGTAGAGAAAATGAAAAACAGCAACATTAATTAGTGATATTTAATTAGCAGTATTTGTTTCCCTGGCAGGGTCTGGGAAACGGAAAAAAAAGACAGGACTGCAAGGCCGACTGCTGAAGACTGGTGGCGGGCGGTGTTACCATGGCAACACAGCAGCTACAGCAGTCTGCTGGATGAGGATGGAGATGACAGGAAAGAGAAAAAGGAAAAGATGGATGGAGTGAAGGAGCATTAAGGATTGTGGACCACACTGTGACACCAGGACCCACAGACATGCTCTCTGTCTGTTTTGTCAGATTCTTTTTCCATTTCTGAGGCTGCAACTAATGACTGCTGTCGTAACTCATTATTGATTTCATATTTAATCTACAAAAAGTCAAAGAATAAGGATAAAACTTCACATGTTCCTGAAGTTCCTGATGTTTTGAAACAGCTTATTTAGTCAAGTCAACAGCCAGGAGTCTCACTGGAGTTTATGCATTTATGCCGAAATCTAACTTCAGAAATGAATGAGACGATGTACGACGACAAATTCTACGTTTCCAAACATGCTTTAATTCTCTCACTCCCTGCAAAACTACTACTGCCATTCATCTGCCTGTCAAGTCTCTTATTGGCTTCAAACATCCAGAAGTGACGACTGTTGTCCAATAAAGTTTACAGATAACTTTGACAAATATCTGACTTTGCACTGACACACTCCTGACCGAGTCCTTTTTTATGGCACCAGCTCCTCATCCTCCGCGCTGCTAGCTTATGTTGAATTGTTTTTCAAATACATCACACATCTATGAGACCCTAGGATAAAGATGTGATGTAATTTGGCCAATCAGCACAGCCACTAACATTATGTGAAGTTTGGAAACATAAAGGACAGGAAACATAACGATCTCTACGGTTCAGATCGGGGACGACTTCAAGATCCATCACAATATAAAAAGTCATGGTTTTCCTACTACTGTTGACGCTTTGTTTGGACTTTGTTTGACTATTCATGTTTGGAAGTTTCCCTAGTGTCTCTTGCTCCTGTTCTCAGAGCATTTAGATTTTCTGTTGTACTTCAGTTTGCGTTTGTTAAGTTTCCCTGTGTCTCTTGCTCCAGTGTTACCAGCGTTTAGATTTTCTGTTTTACCTCTGTTGAGTATCGTCGGTGTCTCCTTGTGTTTCCACTTTTCAACCTCTGTTTCCCGGGCATGTTTTTGCACCAAGTAAGACTCTTGAGTGTTTTCTTTGTGTAATAAATCATCTTTTTTTCCACCTACTCCCTTGGATTGTTTGTATTTGGGTCCTTAACTCTATAAAACCTGACAAAAATTGCTGATGTGCAGCTGCAGTAGGAACTCTTCACTCTCTAC
This sequence comes from Seriola lalandi dorsalis, assembly GCF_002814215.2. Lineage (NCBI taxonomy): Eukaryota > Metazoa > Chordata > Actinopteri > Carangiformes > Carangidae > Seriola > Seriola lalandi. The sequence goes on from NW_019525437.1 coordinate 3,356,354, forward strand.
TTCAGGAGAGTGGGACAGAACCAGACATGATCAAAACATGTTGCTTGAATTTCCATTACACGAGAGGTTACAACCAAAAATGAGAGCCGATTTTACCATGAAGGATCTGAACTTTTGAGATTTTAATTGACTGATATTCTAAATGACAGTGAGAAACACTACAGCCTCATGTAAACGGTGGAGGAACAGCATTGTTTTGGTGGGACTGAAAGGCTGAAATATCAGTGTGTTTTGTAAATGCGTTTGAATCCTCAAGGTCAAAACTGGATAAAAAGCCATTTCAACAAAACTTATATTTTGAAACAAAGTGTGTGCCTGTGTGTCTGTGTGTGTGTATGTGTAGGTGCAGTGACTGACAGGTTGGCGACTTCTATTATTTTTCTGAGCAGGAAATGAGACGTGTGTGACTGTCTGTCAGCTGAGCACAAACACACACTGTTAATGACGGTCGGTCTCTCTCTCTCTCTCTTTCTCTCTCTCTCCAGTCAGATATAATTGTTGACATTTTACCATTTTTCCGTCTTCGATATCCATCCCTTTGTCTTTCTCTCCTCCCATTCAGAGACTGTCCAATCCATTTTTATTCCGTCCTTCCAATCTATATTTCGACTCTTTCGCTCGCCTCCTCCCCTTCAGTCACCATCAATCAATATCACAGTTATTCATCTCTTTTCCATCTCTCCATCTCTCTCTTCATATTTGAAGGGTGGTGAGTGGATGCTGGTGGTAGATTTGCAGGTTTTGTGTGTTTGTCTTACATGCTGTCAAGTGTGTTCAACAAAAATCCTATCAGTGTGCATTTCATCTGCCACACACACACACACACACACACCAAATGTGTCTAGACACACTTTTTCAAAGTGTGTGTGTGTGTGTGTGTGTGTGTGTGTGTGTCTGTGGGGCACTTGTGAGACAACCCATGGCTGCTCTATTTTAGGAGTCCATTGTTTATTTACAAAGGCTGAAATCAGCATTTTTTTATATCAATCTGTTGATTTGTTTTTGAATAATCTGTCTTCTTGTCACTTCAGTCTTGAAAAGAAGGATATTCCTATATACCTTCACTAGAAGTATTTTAAACAGATCTTACAACCATGACCTTAAATAGACAATGCTCCATCCATCTTGTTTGCCCAGGTGTGTGACAATTTATCTCTCGTGGGAGATAAATTGTCTTTCAATGCTGTCAATGACTGTCAAAATACTTCTGACAAAGTTCCACACAGACAGTAACGTTAGGATGATCAATAAATCGTGATGCTGAGCAAGAGCAGTGTTTGAATAATCTGTGGCATTTAAAAAAGGAATGTGAAACAATCCTGTCACAATTTCACACAGCTGGGGGTGACACCTTCAAATAGCTTCTTTTGTCAGACAAACACTTTTAAACAGGAGAAAAGCAACAAACCCTCACACTTAAGCAGCTGCGACCAGCGATGATTTCTTCCACGTCTGTCTTAATAATTGAAACTAATGTTTAACTGATTATGCGAAATTGCTGTCAAAGTAATTTCCTGTTGATCAAGCAGAGATCAAGAGACGTCTGAGTCACTCGGCCGACTGGGAAACAGAAATCACAGCCTGACCAGTACTGTGATGTTGGGTCAGATGATGATGTTGGTATATCTCCAGAAAATGAAAATAATCTTCTCTGCGCTCTCAGACACATCTCTGATAAGATAAAAATAAGCTGGGCTGTGCCAATGTATTGATCAGGCTTCAACAATGTTGCAAGTATCAGTTTGTCCTGAACTAGGATCTATATTCTACACATATGCCCCATCAGTCACCTCAATCAAAATGGTTATGTTCTTTTATTACCTCAGACATTTACAGGAAACAGTGAACAAGGTCTCCAGGCATCAGATACAAGACAATCTCAATTAGCGCAAACATATCCAACAACTTTATGTGTTTTCTTTTGTCCCTCAGCAGCAGCAGCCTGCAGTACGTCGCCCTAAGCATTAATCCATGCAATCAAATCTCTCTGTGCTGTGCTCAGTGTGCAGTCTGAAGTGATAATTGAGCTTTGTCTGTGTGTGTGATAGTAAACAACACGATGCCATGTAACACACCTCACCTGCTGTCACTACACAGCTTACAGCCGATGAGGACAAGTGAACATTGTAGCAAATAAAGGTGGTTTTACAACATCTTCATCTAATATTGATTATTATTTTTGTTGTCATTCATTTATCGATTATTGCTGTGCTATCTTAAAGATTGTAATGCAACACTCGACATGTACTGGCCAGATTGCCATTTCTCTCTGCACCCTTCTGGCCAAACGCCTAATTATGCAGATTTGGAAGTCAGAAACAAGCCTTGAGTTCCATATATGGGTCAAAAAGTTGCTTCACCTGGAAAGACTTCGATACGTACTGGCCAACAAGGAAAATGTTTTTCATAATATTTAGAAACCCCTTCTTGACAAATGGGAGGCGACCTGTAAGACCTCCTTCCAATGTATCTGAGATAGTGTGAGCTATTGTTGTTTTTGTATAATATACCAGAGAAGAAGTGATTACATATACATAAACAGTGTACATGGACCTAATATATTACATATATATTGATGAGTTCTAAAGCATCCCTGCTGTTGCTTTAGAACTCATCAACTTGGTGAAGCGGAGGTTCCTGCCTCGTTTTTCCTTTTTTTGTGTGTCTTTGTCTAAATATTTTCTGTATTTTGTAAATGTAATAACTACAATAAAACAAGGCAAAAACTAGAGTTACCTCCTGTTGTCTGCCTCCGCCAGTCAGACTAGTTTCAGGTTGCATCCCTGTTTCTCCAGAGTCATATAAAATATGAACCATTTGTGTGAAATTTTTGTCATGCTGTGTGACATCTTGAGTAATGGCTAAAAAGTGTCCTGTGAGGTCACTGTGACCTTGACCTTTGACTACCAAAGTCTAATCAATTTGAATGCAGGTGAATGTTTGGGCAAAATTTGAGGAAGTTCTGTCAAGGCGTTACTGACATATTGTGGTCACAAGGTCAAAATCGTGTTTTGTGAGTTCACCACATACTTGACCTTTGACCTTTTCCCAAAAATTTAATCAGTTCATCTTTGAGTCCTAGTGAATGTTCGTGCCAAATTTGAAATATTTCCGTCAAGGTGTTACTGAGATATCACGAGAATGGGACGGATAGACAACCAGAAAACAATATAGCTCCGGGTCCGACTTTCGCTGGCGGGGAGGAATAAAAACACATCCTATAGTTTCAAGAGGGAGGGAGCACATCTGTGTGTGTGTGTGTGTGTGTGTGTGTGTGTGTGTGTGTGTGTTACCTGTGTGTCCATGCAGAGGTGAGTGTGGTCGTGGCAGAGTGGGGGAGGTGCTGGACGTCACAATCAGGCTCTTCCTGTTGCTCGTCCGACAGCTGAGGACAGAAACCAAAGTCAGTTCAGTGAATTTGATTTTAAAACACTAACATCCACATTAAAACTGTATCTACATCATATTTATGACGGCCGGGATTTCAAGGAGCTTTGCAATGAACCAACACACAGATTTCTATTCACTGATTTTCTGCAGCTGTCGTCTCTGAATGTTGCCAAGTCTTCTTCTGGCACTGCTGTAAAGTCACTCCTCAGACGCACATTAGCAAAGCACACCTTCACCTCACACAGCGTCATCAATGTAAAACTCAAGTCATTTGCGCTGGTTCCAAAAGTGGCAGGAAACTCTCTGCGTCAATTACAGCAGGTCGTTATGCATGCACATATGATCGCACACACATACACTGCTGGTGAAGCACACAGATGTTTTAGTTTCACTCAGGCGAGAGCTGCTACGCACACTCTGTCCTTCACACCAGAGGACAGCGATGACATACAAAGACATCAGACCAGTCGAAATCACAGCTGCAGTCACGCAACACACAGCCGACAGCCACAACTACTGATGACTACGACAAGAACGTTTATTTTAGTTCACCTTGAGCCGCCTTGACACAAATAACACGAGTCCTATATTTACTCAAGTGTTTAAGTACAAAAATGTGTATTTGTTGTGCTGTCGAGAAATAACTAAACACACAGGTGGTAATAATTTAAAGGAGATGAGACACATCTAAACACTAAGTATGACATCCCTGACTCCACAATTACTGTTATTTGTCACCGTGGACACAACAGCACCAATTCCAAAGTCCCCTTTAAAAAAAAAAAAAAAAAAAAAAAAGACATTTTAATAACACAATATGCACAGAAATTACTGCCAGCTTGCTACTCCAAGACATGAATATTTAATATCTAACAACATCACTTTACCTAGTATTTTTTTTATTTGGTTTACATTGTGCAAGTATTCATGCGTGTATTTATGCTTTTAATCTGATATGCAGTTTTATTTTGACAATCTCAGATCGTTTATTTCCCCTACGGTTTCGGATGCACCTACTGTATATACATATTTTAATGTTTTGTCTGGTGTCGTGTTGGTTTTTACAGCTCGGTCATGAGAGAAAGACAATTTCATTTCAGCCGGAATAATAAAAGGCTTCATATGTTTAGACTACAAATGGGATTTTGGGTTTTTGTCAGCAATTCAGGCTTTTTGAAAACATTGCTCCTCTTCATCTCCACTGGAGTGTTACCTTAGGAAATGTTGGTGCGGGCTCCATCGCTAATGGCTGCACAGTCATTACAAGGCCAATCCTGCAGTGAAATGGTTAGACTTCAGCTCCCCTATGGGCTGAGAATGTATTTATTGTGTGTGTATGTGTATATGAATGTGTATATATATATATATATATGTGTGTGTGTGTGTGTGTGTGTGTGCGTGCACATGCTGCTGCACCAAAGATGCTTGTAGAGAAATAAGCAATCTGCTTTAAAGCTGTGACATCCGTCCCCAGACAGAAGGGAAGAGGAGGAAATGAAGCGACAGTCTTCACACCTAACAGGCTCCAACACACCCACAGGTCGGGCTCACAGGGTTTTTCTCTGCTTTGTTGTTTGCTCCGAAGCTCTGAAGCTCAGATCCGTGACGACTGGAGGCGAGGCTTGTGATACTCAGAGGAAATTACAGATGGAAGAGGAGGCCGTCATGAGGCCTCCAGGTAGATATGATGTCCTTCTAAAGTAGCAGTCCTCCCATGTTCTACAGCCCTATCTACTGTTGTCACTCTTCAATCCAGAGTTATTCAAAATGAAAAGAAAATCCTATTGATGTTGTTTTTGACCATAAAACTGTTACTCTATTGCTGATTTTGATCTTCGACAGACTCATCTTTAAAGGCACATATCAAAGTATCCATCATTAAACAAAGGCTCAATCTGCATTTTCCACACTTTAATCATCCAGGCTGACAGACCTTAACGTCTGCGCTTGTCAGGTTTTATAACACTTCTTCTGCGGTTTTGCAGCTTCAATGATAGACAAAAATGCACAGAACTCTCACTCACAATCCAAGCAATGTAAAAAAGATATTTCCTTGACTTTAGAAGAAAATTGCAGAAAAAATAATACTACATAGAAACATTAATCAGAGATGTTTTGCTAAGAGAGATCTTGCCACAGTCAGTATTTCAAAGATGAATTTATGAGTGTATTTCTTTTTATAATAAATTTCTTCTTGCATACATTATTCATAGAGTCTGTTCTCTCTGTTCAGCTCAAACTTTGTCAATAATTTCAGTCTGGATTCCATCACTGACTCTTTCCACTGGGTTTGTTTGTGAGTTAAACTGTTTAAAATCCACAACAGGAACAATTGGGACATGAATCACCTCTTTCAAACAAATGGTTTTTGGTTCTTAAAACCAAAAATATATCTTCTTATGTATCAACACATAAAACATCAAAAAAATGTCAAATATGTCAAGTGAAGAAACAGACACAGACACACACACACACACACACACACACACACACACACAGCGGCGGCAGGTGTCAGCACACTAAAAGTGTGTGTATGTGTTGTGTTAATTGGCTCATCACATCTGCAGGCTGTCATTATGTAGTTGTGTAGTGCAGTGACTGGCAGGCCAAAGCTGCCTGGATGATCACACGACTGAAACGAAGCAACTGGGGCTGAAATCAAATGACTAGCGTGATGTCTCTTTTTCAGGTTTGTCTTACTGGAGTTTTTCATCTTTTGCTGTTGCTGCATGTGTCCCAATGATATGTGTTAGATATACTGGAGGCTTGCGTCCAATTCACACACCCAGTAGACACCCAAATAATTACTGCATGTAATGTAGATATGATGTGCTGTTTGTGTTTGTGTGTATGTGTGTATGTGTGTATGTGTGTGTGTGTGTGTCCTGCCATCTGTTCAGATGTGCAGCATCAGCAGTTTGAGCGTGGCATGTGGTCTGCAAGCACAAACACACACACCTGTATGAAGGATGAGCTGCCATGTTAGATATTCAGTGATGAGTGCTCAGGGGACACAGGACACACACACACACACACACACACACACACACACACACACACACACACACACGCCATTTACCTTTTTCTCAATTTTCTGGGGAAGTGTGATGGAATTGTGCACTTTGTATGAACTCTTTAAGAGCTGCACACACATCTACACAAACACATGAAATGGGCAGGTGAAGAGTAGCACATAATGGAATAGTAAAACCGGAGACCTGGGGTGTTTAATGGCCTGAAACAAGCCCTGCCAGAGTCTGAAAGATTTATCCCAGCCCCCAAAAAATGGAATCAACAACAGACGCAACATTCACTCGATTATGTGGCTAAAAGTGTGAAGGCCGTCCTGTGGGTGGCGTTAGAATAAAAGGTCACTGGGTCACTCAGATTAAAAGGGTTCATCCTTTGTGGGTCAGTAAATGTCATGTCAGTTTGCTCTAACAAATGCTACATGCTAAGTTGACATTTTGACCTGAGAATAGTCAAGTGTACAAAATGTAAAGGGTTCTTCCTCTTGGGTCCAGGAGTTTGATCAGGAAATTCAATAGAAATCTCAATTACTCCCTTTTTTATGCAAGTGGAATGTTTGGTTTGATAGTAGCAACACAAAAGCAAAGATCAAGGGGTAACGCCAAAGCAGGGATTTCAGTAATGCTTTAGTTTATAACGTAGGTTTGAATAATGTCATTTCCAGAAAAATGTCCTTACAAAACTGCTTAAGTGACAAGAGGAAGGTTGAAATATTGTGTTATTTAAAGCTCTGTATCTATTGAATTGTAGACTTGACTATCAATAAATTGCTGTGCACTAACAAGAGCAATAAATTGGAATTAACTGAAATAGTGCAGATTGGACAATGCATCCATTTCCCTATAACTGATACCAAATTGTATCGTCTTCTTGGAGGAAAGTTTTTAGGAATATTCAGTCACATATCAGGTAAAAACAAAAGAGCGGGACTAATAGAAAAAAGATTTTTCTTGTATCTCAAATATCAACGAAAATCTGGCCATCAGTTGTTGAGACACCTTGTTAAAAGCTAAAGTTTTGGACATTTTGGTCAGCCTGCTCCACTGCGAGCAGAGCAAAAGGAGAAGGAGGAAGGGAGGAAGTTAAATAGGAAGAAAGAGAAAAGAAAATGAACGTATGAAAAAAAAACCAAATGAACAACCTTTAGCAGGAGAGGACATGACGCCTGCAGCACTGTGATATTCCCGCTGAGACTAAAGCCTGGTTCAGTTTGTGTAGGTTAATGTAAAGCGTTAGTTGCTCACTCTGCTGCTTGCGAACAAAGCTCAGCAGCTGCCTCATGAATATGGATTCACATCTGAGGAAATCCAAAGGCATCAAATGCACCTGTCAGAAGTCTGAGGAGGAGGGGAAGAAGAAGAAGTGACAGAGCTGCAGAAGTTGGGATCAGTGTCTGTGATGAAGACGAGCAGGAGACAGGGAGGGGTGATGGTCACAGAGAGGACGGAGTATGGGTGGAGTAGATAAAAAGAATCCTGAAAATTTTCGACACCTTAATGACTTCCTGTCTGGAGGAGAGAGGAAACGAAATGACTCCTCTGACTTGTCATAAGCTGACAAACCGCAAACGCTAACTCGCTGTGTTGTTTTCTTACTTTTACACACAAACGTTCACTGCTGCAGCTCGGTCTCACTCTCTCTGAGGAAGAGAGGTTTTCTGCTTTCTTTCTCCTGCAGGCGCTTTGGATCCCTGCTGGGAAACATGGATCCATTATGCAGAACTGACTGACGGCTGTGTGTGTGTGTGTGTGTGTGTGTGTGTGTGTGTGTGTGTGTGTGTGTGTGTGTGTGTGTGTATAAATCGTGCTTTTGCATGCCTCATGTTACCATCAAAGCAGCAGCCTGTCAGGTAACAGCGCACATAGTGAGTGCTGCAGGTGAAGTTTCATGACTGAAGCAGTTTTTACAAGTAAAACTTAAAACTACACTTTCACCCATGAATCCTTGTGTTTGAGGAGAAGATGCAGATTACTCTGGTCTTATATTTATTTATTTTTGTTTACGATTTTGTCTTTCAATTAATATGAAAACAAGATGATTGAGATTAAACTATTATTGTGCCACATTCTGTTTCACAACTAATTTCATCCCTCCAACAAACCCCCCCCCCCCCACCCCCCCCC